>NC_046333.1:62944379-63249906 GCF_000738735.6 Corvus cornix cornix
TGAGGCTGAGAGCCTTTTCTTCAGTCAGGGCAGTAACTTGACTCTGTCCCTTATCCTGCTGCCAGACTTCACAAAATGTTTAAAAAACATAATCATGTCCAACACTATCACTCTTTCAACTTTAGTCAAAACTTGATTTGCCAGAGGGTTACAAAAATTATTAGGTACAGGACAAACACTGATTGTGTAAGCTTTGTTTCCACCGGAAACTAGATTCAGAAGTTCAGCTGCTTTTCTCTTGTTAAAAAACAAAAAACCCCAACAGGGCTAATTAGAAAGTTTTCCCACAGTCATTTTCAGCTGCAATAGTTTGTGTAAGAAATGGTGACTGACCTGCTGTCTCACACTAATGGTTAATGTCTGATTCATTTTTTTTTAATAAAGAAATGTGTGAAAGCTTCTATTCTGCTGCTAGCACTGACACCTTTTATATGACTAAATATTTCCAGCCTACTGCACAATCATTATTGACCCTTTTCAAAGAAAAACATGCTGTCTCCTCTGTGGCCTGCTCTCGGTGCACCTCTCCATTCCCAGCTTCAGGAGAGCTCCATTGGACTGCATTCTCACACTGCCTGGACTTTAGACTACATTGGGTAATAAACATTGTCTGCTCCTAGTGTTCCCTCTGGCTTATTTGCTTGAATAGTGACCTTATGTTTTGGTTTTGTTATTTATTCCAGTTTCTTTAATACATACTCCCACTGGTCCATCACCAAGCTGCCAACTAAGAACCTGCTTTAAAGGACTTTATCTATTTCTCCTCAGGAAAACTAAAAAAGAAGTAAATAACACAGGACAGGCAAACTAAAAGCTTGCACCTTCCAAATCACTTAATTTCCTCTTCCCATTACACCTGAAAATCTCGATTATGGCAACTCTTTTATTGGTGGAGGAGGGCAGAATGATAGGCGGCCCTTGAGGAGCAGCAGACGAGTGTCATTTTGCGAGACGCAAAACACGGTGTTGCCAGCAGGAGCGGGGCTTCAGAACAAAGGGTGAGAACACAGAGGCTTGCAATGCAGTGTTGCAACATCCAAGAGCTGGATGGTGACCAGCAGTTAGAGTTGGTGAACGGAAAAGGAGCAGAGGTTATGTGTGTCGTCAAGACACAAGAAAAGGCTTCTATTTCATGTGTTCTCCTCAAAATGCCTGCAATTTCCCATCAGCCTTAGTTGGGCTGAGGCCAGCTGATGGAATTGCACCCCAGATCTCCAGCAAGAGGCTGCGCAGGACCAGGGCAGTGAGGAGCAGCAGAGGTCTTCCCCTTGGAGGTGCCCAGACTGAAGTGGGGCAAGGCACTAAGGCTGTGGTGAAATGAGGTGTCTGCAGTTTTGGGTAGAAAAAGGAACAGAATGTGCAAATCATAGAGGGAGATCAAGAAGACTGTAAAACAACCAAATTGCTTGTGAGCCTTGGATTCTGACACTCCAAGAAATGACTTTCATAGCAGTGTGGGAAAGTCCTTTTTTCAAATCAGGGCTGTGTGTTCAAAAGTAACTCTGTTTAAATACTAAGGCTGAACACAATGAATGTAAAACAGGGCAGATGTGTCCTTCTCTGCCTTCCCTGCATGCATGTATATATATATATATATATATATATATATATATATATATTTATACACACATGCATACACACACACACATTTCACACACATTTACCCTTTTTCACTTTTGGACTTCTGGGAGCAGGAGAGAGGATCTGTCAAGTTGTGGTGAGGCAGAGAGCACCCAGGCTAAAGACTCTCTTTGGGCTTGTTCAGCTGCTGAGAACCTAGCAGGAAGGGAGGATAATTGAACGACAAATTGTCTTTAGCTGTAATTAGATGTACATATATATAAAAAATATCTCTAAAGAAATTTAGAAGATCATTTCAAGATCAAAATAAGGTGTAGCACAATTCAGAATCTAGATATATGCCCTTTCAAACTCATGTTATACTGAGGGGAATAGCCCACTAGAGATGTCTTGAGTTTTATAGTAAATTATCTCAGATGCATTGGTAGAAGATCAGAAGACTAAAAAAAACCCCAAGCCTTTAAAAATCACATTTTTCGTACTCATTGAACACTAGGGCATGACGTGTTTTTTGATCTACTGAAGTTACTGTAAAAGAATGCTGACATAGTCCTGACATTTGAGCCAGTGGATATAATGTTGTATTACAGCTCTGGTAAAAGTTTCCAGATAGCGAAAAAATAAAAAGCTTTTCCCTCCAGTGTTTATATAAACCTACAACAGAGATAAGTTCCCTATGGAGTCCTGTCTTTGCTAACATAAGAACGACACAGTATAATGTGACTGTTGGTTCACATAAGTTTTCCAACCACATCTCTTCTTGCTGCTTCTACTGGACTCCAAATCCTGAATTCTCTGATGTTCAGGAATATATAATTTCCACGCTAAGTGTACTTCTGGCAAGTCTGTGCCCTTCACCTTAAATAATTCTTTCCTTTTTCTTTTGTTTACAATTAACATAGCACCTGTGAGAGCATTCCCAGTGTCATCTTGACTTCAGTTTTCATTTGTTAGGGTAAATGAATCATATTTCTGAACAGCCCAGTAGCCCTTCTTCAGAACACTTACAGTTTGAATTGGTCTTTCTTGAACAGCAGTGAACAGAACTCTTGTCTTGCCATCACGAGGTAACTTCTTAACAGCATTATCTTTGTGCCTTCTTCAAGTTAGATTATGTGGGGTCTGTAGTCAAGCTCTATTAGATCCATTGTGTTTCTTTTGCCTAGAAAGTCTGTTATACAGTTATTACCAAAGAAAGCTGCCACATTAGTCTGGCACAATCTACTCGTGATAAAGCTATACTTTTCGTGCAATTTTCCTTTTACATTTCCAAGTATTCTTTCCTTTGTATTATTTGAGCAGCTCCCTGAATGCGTGGAGGTAGCAATCCACAGTAAATTAAATTGGATGTACTAGGGAAAGAACTCAAAGAATCATAATTGTCATACAGATCAAATGGGGCTTCATAAGTCTGTCTAGCTGACTAACATTTATCACATACCAAAAAGAATGAAATCAAGATTCTGGCAACAGCCTGTGTCAGTCCACAGCATCACTGCAAGGAACAAAGTCTCTGTAATACAGAGCTATACTTAGTCATATTTATCAATCTCCATCACAAGTGCCAGTTACATATTTGATGATTACTTCCATCAATCTGAGCTCTGTGGTAGCAGAGACCACAAATAAAAAAAAAAAAAAAAAGCAACCCACATACAGGTCTCTTGGGACAAGGTTTAAATAGAGTGAATCTATTATGCTGGCTAGGTAGGGACTCATTACTGAATTCACCATCCTTTGTATTTGGAAATGCTAGAATCCATTCTGGGAGAAAAGCCCTTCAGCCCTTGGGATCCCAGCAAAAGAGTAGAGTCTCTTTTTATCATTTAATGGCTCTATTTCATCCCCACTGCAGAAAAGATTATGCCAAGGGCCATTGTTTCTTGTCCTCAGGCAGGCTGGGATCTCTTCTGAGAAGGCAGAAGTTTGAAGTGTACGCAGACCTGGTAGGAAGTGCTATGAAAAGCAGTCAGGAACTACCTCCCTGCTCCCAAAAGCTGGATTTTCCTGTATAATTATCCCAGGAGGAGCTGGAATTTGAGGGACTCATCTGAGTGTGGGACTGAGTGAGGCATAAAGGCTGGTGCTGCCCAGCTCTCCCAGCCCTATGTGGCGTGGAAAGCAAGGCAGTCTTTTCCCTGGCAGTGCAGGTATCTTTCCCAGTAACAGAATTGCTGTACTCTGTGTGTGATGATTTGATGCTGAGCTAATGCTTCCATATAACCTCTGAACATGGGAAATTCGCCACAGACCTGTTAAACAATCCTTGCCTCCTTAGCTGCTGTCCAAAATGGCCTCGTAACTTAGCAACTAACTTGCTCCTGCTATTGGTCCTAGGCCTTCTTTAATGTTACCATTTCTTGAGCTTTTCCCTTCCATTTTCTGTATATATTTCAAGTATTCCTCCCCCTGAGGCAGTGCTTCAAGAAGCAACTCACTTTTCTTAGTTTTGGCCTTTTATAGGCTATCTCTAATCTTTCTACAGAAATCTCACCAGCACGGCTATAGCTCATTCTGACTTAGACAATCACCACATCCCTTAGCCCAGCTGTTACTTCAGTAAGGGGTAACTAACAAGGAACAATCATCCTTTGGACATTAGCAATCAGGACCCAAACACAGTATGCTAAAGCAACATAGGTAAAAGATCTAAAAACCAGCCAACCTCCAGCACATGTTAAAGTTACGATTTTCACACCAAGTCTAATGCAGTTTATATAAACCTTCGCTTATTTGTAATAAAGTGCTTCATCCCAGGACAGCAGGAAAGTACACAAAATAATCCTCCATTTTAATAGAATCACAGAGTGGTTGGGTTGGAAGGTACCTTAAAGATCATCTGTTGCCAACACACCTGCCATGGATGGGGACGCCTTTCAGTAGACCAGGTTACTCAGAGCCCCATCCACCTGGCCTTGAGCACTTCCAGGGATGGGGCATCCACAGCTTTTCTGGGCAACCTGTTCCAGTGCCTCACCATCCTCACAGTAAAGAAATTTCTGGGTTAACACAGTGCTACCAGCAGTTACAGGAACAGGCAGCTACACTTGCTGCAAAGGCAGCTGTTAAACCACTGCCTGTCTCCATTGCTGGGTTTTGTCCAAGAGCAAAGAGGAGCTGCATGCCTTAATCTTCATTTATGGGCTGAAAAGACTGGCTTTGCTTATGTTTTCTTTCGCTGTTGCTACTGTCTTATCTATTTGGTATCTTAGATATTTATACAGTACACAGACTTCTAGCACCTTGCAATTTACCCCCACCCCACATTTGGATCTGTTTATATGTGATCCAGTGGCTTGTTTTATTCAAAGATATTTGAGTACCTCAGGGTCTTGTGGTTTTGCTGCATGTAGTGATGTACTAACAGTGTACAAAAATATTTAAATTGCTACTTGAAATACAATTTGTACAAAAACTTAAACAAGCATCAATCAGAAGGCTGATATGAAACCTCCATATAAATAAGCCTTTAACTTCAGTCAACAAGTAAAGGCTTGCAAGGGAGCCTTTGGTCATATTTCAATGCATTGAACACTGTTTTACTAAGAAATACATTAAATCCCTCATTAAGAACACACTGAAAAACACCCCCTGCCTCCTCCAAATCTCTATACAACCTGGCAGGAACAAGAAAGCTTGAGAACAGTGTTGAAACTACAAATGGCATATATAAAAAATCCAAAATAATTTATTAAATGACATATTGAAAATTTGAAGATAGAAACTGCAAAGGAAAATGAGGTAAGAGTGCCCAAGTACAGAGCCATGGATTTTTTTTCTTTTTTCCTGCTAGGCAACAGCAGCGAAAGAAAATACTTTTAAAAAATCTGGCCTTTAAGTAAATGGAGATGAGGTTTCTATTAAACATTTACGTTTCACAGTGAGCATATTTTTGCTTTGTTAGCTGATGACTACCACTGTTTATCAAACAGGATTACCTTCCTTAGACATTCCCAACCCCCCAGTTAGCTGCACCTTATGAATCACCAAATTTATAACTTGTCAGGCGTGGTCTGATACCTCAGGGCAAACTGGGACCCTGTTGCAAACAAGACATGTTAACTGCTTAAGCAGCTCACCAGACAATACATTGTTAAATGTGCTGAAGTCTTGAATGCATCCTTACTGTAGTAAAAAGAGAGTAATATCTTAGCATAGTTTTTTTTGAGACCTGTAGTTTGGGTATGACCAACCAGATTATTAAAAATGAAACAATTCACATAGAGGAGCATGCTGCAATGCAGAGACTGGAAGGTGGCTAGAAGGATTAAAGAAATAAATCATCTTGGTTTATTTTTAAACATGGTTCATTTTTAGAGGGTATAAAAAAACCTAACATCTCTGCAATAATTTTCCTATGGACTTTTGGAAGTGTGAGCTGTATTTTGCACTTCCCCCTCTCAACTTGCACACAATTTGAGCTTGTTCTTAAAAAGCTTCCCAGAGCTCAGTCCTTCTGAGTGGTGGCGCAATGTAACACACGAAACAAGGTAACCAACTACTTAAAAAAGCCCCACTGAACAAAAACGTAAAACATGCAAGATCCACACTAGGCATGCTCAGTCTCTTCGGAAAACCAGCAGAGGTCATTCTCTTTGAATAGGCTCACTCCTGTCACTTTATTTGGTCTCAAATGCTCAGTGAAGAGCTTGGTAGCTCAGACAAGAGGTGGTTAGGTCCTTGGCTTAGCTAGAGTTGAGGAACACAAGGCAACTCTGCATGTAAATCATGAGGCAATGGAATTGACTTCTTTGAAAGCCACCATATAAAAGATTTCTAAAATCTCCTGCCACTACCTGGTTGTGGTAAGTAGCCTTTAAAAAGAGCTTCAGAAGTGCCTTTGTATTTATTCATTTCTTGCATCACTGGGAGAACTTTGTAAGTGTATACAGCATAGTATACCTTTGCCACAAGAAAACTGATCCTGGATAAAGAGAAGAGAATGACTTGGAGTGACACAAATTACTCTGCACAAAATCACAGTCAAAAGTGACACATTTAATAGCTGCCTATTCATGAAATAACATGCATTGCCAACAGTCCTGCATAAGGGGACTACAGGATTTCTAACAACGGAGAAAGACCAAAGTATGCTGGAGATTAAAGTGTAAGCAGTATAAATGCTGAGTTTTCCCTTCATGCTGAGAAACCTGCCCCGCTCCCCTTCCCCACCCCTGCCAAGACAACTATTACTGTCTCTGTCGGTTCTGATGCAAACCCTGGAGCCCTGTATACAAGCTTGATTTGACCAAATTCAGTTGCTTGCTATAAATATGCCACTGTTATATTCATGTACCACACAGCTCTGTTTAAAGTTCTCACAGAACATGTGCCACTTCCCCGCAGGGAAAAAAAACAAACCACAATCAAAACAACATACCACCCTTCTTTTTTTCCCTCACTACATTTTTACTCATGCAACAAGAAGAGACTGTTCACGAGTAGTATTACTCATGACTCGAATCAAGCTGATATAACTTCAGAATACAATGGGGAGCCTAATGAACTTCTAAGAGTTTGACAGGGTGCGTATCGGATGTGGGGTATTTGAAATATTACACCACACTGACATGCCTCACTACGGGGATAAACATTGGCCCAAGGTTGATATTTGCTGCAATATTTTGTTACTCATTTCCAGTATTTTGTTTTCGATACCAGCTGGGCACCCTCCCAAGGAAACCAAAATCTTCTTCCTTGGAACAGGCAGATTTCAAAGGAACATTATGCAAACACTGTCTGTTTTCCTCTATGATCTTTATGTAGTTACAACACTGCATGCTGAGGATAAGGGACAACTGCTCTGACAGAGAACTTAAGTGTAAAATAAAGAATCAACACTACTGCTTTAAAATGTTTGGCAATGGGGTAAAAAATATGTTCTAAGCCAAAGGAAGCTTTCCTAACAAAGTCACAGCAGGCCATCTATCTCCACGGGTGTATGCATTTGTTTCTTATTAAAGCGAACCCCGAAACTCCAGGCACATATTTGATTGTAAATGAACTTTCTGTTTAGAGACTAAAGGAAATGTATTGTTTATACAGAAATCTTTATTCTAAAATTAAAAAAATAAACAACACCCAACAACAAAAACCTCAACAACAAAAAACCCTTTAAATTCTATGTCCATATAAATAAAGGAAAAACCATTAAAAAGAAAACATCGTCAAACTAATAAATAATTTTAAAATATATTAAACCATTAAAAAGTAATTTTATTTGTACTTACTCCTTGAAAAGAGAATTTAAATAGCAGTTTTGTTAAATAGTAAATTGTCCTGCAGAGTTTTGATAATTTTTAGAAATCATAATAAAGGTAGTTTACCTAATTCCTGAAAACTCAATGAGGAGATGCAAAACTAAGTCTTGTTCGCATCTTGCAGTAGTTCAAGAGAACTAGTTACAGGAATTTACCTAACTTTGCTGATTGAAAAAACCCAAAAAACCCAAACCACGTGAAAAACCTCACCAGCTTTCCTGCGCAGGAAAGGCCTGCAGATGGTAGCAAGAGTAAGACGAGAAAAGTCCACTAAAGCAGTATGACTCAAAACATCTTGAAGGTACTTTTAATAGCTGCTCGGAGCTAGGATTTCACCATTTTTGGAAAGGTCATTTAAGTGAACATTCACAACTAGGAGAAGTGTTATTCTAGTAAACGAAAACATTTGTGGTTAGTAAAATTGAAGCAGATTTCGTATCTACATTAAAAATATGTTTCCATTTGTCAGCTTGTGGTTTTAAGTACAACTCTACAACATTCTGGGAAATGAATGATGCAAGCAACACTTCCAATAGAGAAGGGACTAGACTGCATGGGATTTAATAGTAATAAAATATTTGAAGCAAACAATTTGTCTAATACATACCAGTGAAAGGGAGACTGCTCCCTTACAGATTTTTACTTGAAAACAAGAAGGAAAGCAAAATAGACAAACTCAGGATACTCCCACTAACGTATCACAAGTAAATACAATTTTGTAAGAACTCTGGATCTCAATTTGTTCTGCAAAACACAAAGAAGTTTTGGTGCAACTTAGGTTTTCCAGCAAATGGAATGATTCTCAATTTCCTTCTCTGGAAAAAAAATTCTTAAAGAATATCCCGTCTTTGCTATGTAAATGGGGAAATTCTCAGGAAAAACCCACAACTAGTGCTAGTATAGACAGACTCTTATTCTTACATGCTCACAATAAAAATGGACTTTTCTTGAAAGCAAGTTAGGGCTGGAGCTCAGCTTCAGCTTGCAAATTGACTTAAGGAGAGAGCCTGAGAGATCTAACATTTCTGGATTTTTTTTCTTTTATTCCTTTTTTATTTCTTTTTATGCCAGGCAAGAAATGGGCAGATACATGGGATTAGGTCAGTTGGTCAGAGCATGGTGCTAATACTGCCAAGGTTTTGGGTTTGATCCCCATCCAGACCATTCACCTAAGAGTTGGACTTGACGATCCTTGTGGGTCCCTTGCAACTGCAAATATTCTGTAATGAAAGCTGGAGAGGGACTTTTCACAAAGGCACATAGCGACAGGACAAAGGGTGATGGCTTTAAACTCAAAAAGGGTCAGTTTAGAGTTGGTATTAGTAAGAAGTTCTTTACTGTGAGGGTGGTGAGGCACCAGAACAGGTTGCCCAGAGAAGCTGTGGATGCCCCATCCCTGGCAGTGTTCAAGGCCAGGTTGGATGGGGCATGGAGTAACCTGGTCTAGTGAGAGGCGTCCCTGTCCACAGCGGGGGGTTGGAACTAGATGATTTTTATGGTCCCTTCCAACCCAAACCATTCTGTGATTCTATAACATATTCTCACCTGTACCAAAATGCTCATTCCTTGAGTTTAAATCTCTGTCAAATTTGTGTTTGGAAATATATGGAGGGATTTTCTTTATTTTTGGAATGCCAATAAATACTCATGGTATGTATGATGAGACAGTGTTAGAAAGACAGAGGAAATGAGAGATTTTGCGTCTGTGCACACAGACTCGGAGTAAAAAGCTTTTACACAACACTTGAAGACTTCATGGGCTAGGAGATAATAATTATGTTCTATTTATAGTGTATTTTTCCTGAACGACACATTTACTTTATTCCTGGCTTAAACACTCACCAAGAAGTACTGGTTTGCTGACACCTCAGTAATTCCAAGATGCTGGTGCTCTATAATCTTTCACTTCCTCCTTCCACCTGCCCTAAATAGAAATTTATTTGTACAGTATCTGTTTTTAGCAGGATAGATCCTATATTTAAAATTAGTCTTAAATAGTTATTTTAGCAACTATTTGTCAGATGCACAAGCCTGCAGGCCAACGTGTACTGATTGCATGGACATATATAGAACCATCTGCCTTGGGAAGATAAGACCAATAGCAAAGTCATTCTAAAAACTGAATTATTGCTTATCTAATTTGAGGTGTCAAAACCTGTAACTTAGTATAGAAAATAATTTTTAAACAAAAGAGTGGAATTCTTGAGTATAAATTAATTAATTTAGAGGGGCTGTTAAGTTAGTCTACAATAATAATTTTCCTTATGTTACTCCTCTTCAGCATCTTAGAAGGGCTGTTGACTTTGTGAATTCTTAGCTTAAAAGACTTGCTATGGGCAGTGACTTACCTTCAACCAAAGAGACCATTTTCAAATCAAAAAGTTGCTTTTAAAATGAAAACTCATCATATTCTATGAAATATTCAAAATTCTTTATTTCAGACCAGTATTGTTACAAGCATCCATTTCTTCCTCTGCACTTGCACATGATCAAAGTTGGCACTTCCAACCACAAAAATGTTAAATAGTTATTACAGTACAGGCACAAAGTAGCCAAAAAGCTTTACTCATTAAGCAAAGCCATTATTGTGCTCTAACAGCATTTATTACCAGTGCATAAACTGATCGCCCCTCCTAAGAGCAAGCAGGAAAGGGAAATTTCCCTTAACTGAAGGAACACAGATGGCAGCTCTGCTGCTAAAGCAGTCATTTCATCAGTGGAAGAATGACAGATACCTGGATACACTGGACATCTTTCTTCACTGCTTTCAGTGGCACTGATTCACGTGAGTTTGTTCAGAACTGGATTAAACATCTTTACACGTGTCCACTACTGCTTCAGTTATTATAATCACTATCGGAGTTCCACATTTGAAGAATCAACATGATTTTTTAAAAAATGAAACAATAAACCCCCAGAAGACTGTTGCAGTTCTCTTGCCTGAGAGCCTGATTCATAACCATCATTGAAAATCTCGTTCCTTTCTAGAAGCATCAAGAAGGCAGCACCTGAGACAGTTTGTATCAACTAACTCTGGATTAACTAGTGTATGTTACTGTGTTTCAAACTTCCAGTTACAGTGGTAAGTCTAGCAATTAGCATATGGAATGAGTATCAGATACTTACGTGTACCAAAGGCAAGTTAGTCACAAAAATCTCTACAAATACCTTACAAACAAAACTAGCAGTGAACACTGCTATCTTTACACAGAACTTGTTCATGAACACAACTGATTGGGCAGCCATCTGGAAAACAAGCTGATAGCTGTGTTACAGAAATAGCCAAACAAATATTTGATCATAGTAACTGTATGAACAAGTGTTAGAGCGAGAGAAGTAAGCATGATTCAATTAGCATGAACTCCACTTATACAAGAGTGCCTCCAAGCCACAGAATGCATAGCTTCAGTTTTACACTAATCATCAATACTTCCAATACATGCAACTGAGTCTGGCCAGCGTGTCTGAGCAGGCAAAGGAACATAATTCCATTGGTTTTCTCTACAGCACGCAGGCCCACTCGACTGGCATGAATGCCAGTCTTTGCCTCTACAGGACACTTGGCAGCAGCAGGTGCCCTGCAGCTCAGAACAGAGGGAAAAGGCAGAATGCTTCTGTCAGAGGTAAGGTTCAACCTATGCAAGGTATGTGCACAGTTTGTTTCTAGGCACGTCTTTGGTTACATTCTCAACACAGTCTGCTTTATAAAATAATAAATAAAACAGCCACGATTTGGCTAAAATCCAGGCAATGATTAAAAACTTCTTTTTTTCAGAAACTCAGACGAAGAAGTCCCTTTAAATTCACGTTTTGTTATATCCATAAACGGTAAAATCCCAGTGCTACAGTAAGGCATGTAAATACTGAACCTGAAAGAAAATAAAGATGGGGAGGAAAATGGCATTAATATTGACATTAAATAACATTAAATCAATAACTCTCAAACATCTCTTCAGAAAGCTAGGTACACCTCTTACTACAATATTAAATGTTCAACAACCACCCCACCCCCATGTGAGAAATCAAGTTTTTTCATTTAGAACAAACCATTTCCAGGTAGGAAGAGTATAAAAATGACAAATAAGGAGAGAAAAAAACAAAAGAAAATGCTGGAAAACTATCAAAAGGCTGAAAGAAACCCTTACTTGCTTACCATTCCAAAAAGATCAATATAGAAAGTTACAGATGTAAAATGAGGAAATAAGTAACAGGATTAATAAATCACAGACAAGTACTTAGCAAACAAATAAACGGAAGCCATTTTTAACAAGGCTTTTCCAATTTTAAAATTTCTACTTAAATGAAATCACATTTTTCTTTCAAGATATACACACAAAATATTTTGCCTTTATTTGCAACAGCAGTACTTCAAACACAATGCAAATGATTTTTAATTATTTTTTCTTCCATTTAGAGTTCAACTTGGTTTTGAGTAGGAATGGCAGGGAAAAGAATTTCCTCTCATTTTAATAAAGCACCTTTTATTTTCCATTTTACTGGTTCTCTTTAAAAGATTTGTCTGAAATATAGTACTATGAATAGGCTTATGTGATTGTACTTTTGATAAAACCCACCGTGAAAAAATAATCAGAAAATCTAAATCAGAAGAATAATAATTTTCTACCGCAAACCTCATTTAATAGTACTGCACGCTCAGTACTAAAATGTCAAAATATTAAAGTTACCTAGGGCAATAGTAGGCACACATACATAATATTTTCTCCAAGCACTTCTGTAAATATGCAAGTTTAAAGAATATGTGGCCTTGAACAGTCAGAAAAGCTGAAATGTTCCTTTCTGCACATAGATCTCCATCAGATGGATGAAGAAGTAAGGCACAAAGCAGGCTGCTTACATAAATTAAGTCAGGCACAGAAGAACTTTTTGGTCCTTGTTAACAGGCAGTCATTTAAATTTCTCACACATATTATTATTAACAGTATAAAGAAGGGCAAAAACCTGAAATAAGCCCATGCAAAATAAAGTTGTGTATCACAGAAAACTGTGTGTTAAGTACAGAAATAAGGCTGCTAATCTTGCCTAAGACTATTTCAATTTTGTTTGTTTGGGTTTTTTTTAATCAGGGCCTTTATGAATAGAGTCAATTGAGAGTTTGCCAAATATTTAACAGTGTTTGGCAGTTTCACCATCAGAGACAAACCCCAGATTCCTTACCTGCTAAGTATTTAATATTATCAAGTTTGTGTGATTCGAGCATTGTTTTCAGATCTGCAACTTCTGTATCTATTTTTCTGTCTGTTTGGGTCAGAGCTCGGTCTTGTTGTGCATGCTAAAAAGCAAAAGCCACAAAATTATGCAATTTGAACACTTCCTAGTTTATTTAGAAATTTAACCCATCCCTTCAAGTTGTATTTTTGCTTCCTCCTTAAATGCATGTTAATTTGGATTCTCACAGAAGTTACAGAATATTCTGAGTTGGAAGGGATCCACAAAGATAAGTCCAGCTCTGAAGTGAATGGCCTGTACAGGGATGGAGTCCACAACCTTGGTGTCATTAGCATCATGCTCTAACCAATTGAGATAATACAGACCTTATTCAAAGAGAAGAAGTTCCTTCTTAGCTGCTTATATCCAAGGAATTGAGTAATTTGGTGAACTCAGGAAATGTATGTGATTACATGTTCCTTAACAAGTAATCCAGAAACTGGCAGAACTGGATGCCTTCTTATCTCAATCTAACAGCATAAACATTAACTTCAATCTGTCATTCAGCCCACTGACTAAAGTCACTGCTCAATTGTAAGAGCTATTGAGAAGCCTAAGAGCCTCTCGTGACAAAATCATACTGGAGCAGAGAGATTTATGGATCATTTAAAAACTGAGAATTGGTCTTCTGTTGTAGGAAAGCACGTCTTTGTCTTGCAATGAGTTTTACCACAAAACCAGCTACAAATTCAGAATTTGATTATGATAGAAGACAGGACTTCTGCTAAAAAATATGGGATAGAATTACTACAGAAGAGACTGAAAAATCCAACTTGTAAACTGAGAACAGCTGCTGAGTTGCTGATAGTTTCAGATCAGCACTACTGAAACATTGTGAATCAGTTAATGATTTACTGCTAGATGACTTCATAAGGATAATTCCCTAAACTACAGAAAGGAAACAAAGAGAAGTAGCAGTGCTTGGTAAAAACCTCCTCTAAAATGAAGGCAAATCGGTCTAGCAATGAGTTTCTCTCTGAACGTGGCGGAAAGAATTAATTTCACGCTATGAGTGGAATTTCATTTACAGAAAATACTACATGCATGTGGTTTCAAAATAAAGTGACTACTGAACAGCTTATATATACATGCAGAGGGTCTAATAATATACATGAATTTTTATTCTGTAGACACTTAAGTTAAAGTGCATAAGGACATCACCAAGTCCATAAAGGATACCAGGTCTAGAACACAAGTACAAAAAGATTTGCTGTGTTATAATCAGCTACTAAGTTCTTACCAATTCCACTATTTCTGTCCTCATTTCAAGTAGTTTTCTTTCATTAAGTGAATACTAGAAGAGGGGAAAAAAAAGTTAAACATGATACTGTCCTTAAACTTTTTTTCCTTTTTTTTTTTTTTTCCCCACTTAAAAACATGTTTCTCTGTTTCCAAATTACGTAGAACACATAATCTGGACAAGATTATTGCCTGGCAGCACTTGGCAGACAGCATTGTAGGGTACCTGCTGTCCTTTTGAAAAGCACACTTCAGAAATGTGAAGTGCAACAAGTTCTTCAGACACCCACCTTTCACAAAGACTGTATATATTAGTAAGCAGCTGGAAGAAAGGCTGGCAGATTTGCATTTCTGAAAAACAAGGACCTATGACTCTGAGCAGTAACTCTGGAACAGTTGACTAATCCATTGAGCATACAAGCACAACCAAGACACAACCATCTGCTGCCTTCAGGAAGGGGAGAACACTTTTAAATCACATCAAACTCAGTTATTAACGAAATGTTTAGCCAGCACTGTATGCACTCAAAATTCGAATTGTTCTGACCTCTGCCATTTCATGGTGTATTTGTCAAAAACAGAACATTTGTATCACACATGAAGCCTTTTGTTTAGGGATCATCAGAAGTTGTGGCTTATTTTTAAGTTATGGCTATTTGGGTTCAAGGAAAAGTTAAATCCAAAATAAGGAAGCATGCCTTTAAAGCAGGTTACCTTTCTGACTCATGAACAGGCTTGATTTACCTTGACACCTATAATGGTTCCTGCCCCACTACTGGAGCAATTAAATTATTCATAGACAATGGATAAAGCACCAGTCTCCAGTGAAGAGTACTAAGGTCATCAGGCAACCATCTCAGAATCCTGAGTTAAACAGCAATAACCTTACCTATTCACATTCCCATGTGGAAAGTCACCTTATTTTTCTGTCACTCTGGAAGCTTATTTCATTTTAACATTAAAATCAGATTAATCTACAGAAATGCCTCAGCACTGAAAAACACTCCTTAAAGATCTAGAGCTCTGTTTGGACTTTTGACTGATCTCAAGTTGAAGTTAAAAGACAGCAGGCTGCTACAAATGTAGAAAACTACATAAAAACAAATAACAGCATGTCTACAATTAATGAAAGAGTCACTAGATTCTGCAAAATGAAGAGAAGGATAAAAAAAGAAATTCAGATATTTTATATAAATCTCCATTTTTGAAAGTGTCAAGATGCCAGAGTATTTATAAAATAATCTAATCAAAATTATGTTTGGGTAGAAATGCAAGAATTGGACCTCACATTAATGAATTGATCAGTACCAAAAGAACCATGAGAATTAAAATAATTTTATGGACTGAAATAGTTTGTCTGTTTTATTTAAATACGTGCAGTTAGCCAAATACACATCTTCTGAATTATTTATATTCTACGAGCTTCTTTCTGGATGTTTCTTAAAGTTTTGTTTTGTGTCTAGGACTCTCTAGGTCAGACCCAAGGATTTTAATCTTAGGTTTAAGACAGTGAAATTGACATTTTACTGCAAGCCATCACCATGTCTGTAACAACAACATAAACAGTGCATAGAAACAAAAGAAGGAAGGACAAGGCTAAATCTCCCCCTCTGCAATTCAACAGGGAGATTTCGCCTGAAGTCTGCTTTTTCACAGTGCAGAAAAAATTCAGTTTTGTCAGATACATCTTGAGTTTTTTAACAGCAAATTTAGAGGCACTGTGATGCATGAACACATGAATATATATAAATTTTTGTACTGTACTTCACATTTTTAAATCACATCTGTACACTGAAGATATAAGTCGCAGCATAAAAAGATGTGCACTAAGCAATGTAGGATTCTCTGAGAAATAAAGCTGTAAGATAATAAACTACAAAAAATAAAAGATAAAGCATTTGGAGTTTGAAACATGAGACTGCCAACATAAGTGAAATTCTCTTTCAGCACTTTTTCCATGTAAAAATGAAGGATAAGAACATTTTACTTATTGCTTCAAGTTAAAACAATTAAAACTTTGGACATTTCTCTTCTGAAAAGTAACTTAGTAAGAATGCACAGTAACCCTCAATTATCCTGAGTTTTATTCTTAGAAAGCTGGGTATTCAGTCCATAGTCACATTACAATTGAAGTAAATATAACAATGATGCTGTGCCTACTATAGAAAATACTGGATTATGTCTTTCCCCCAACTCAGCATATGTGCTACAACCTGCTCCCCATTCAGCTGCCTTTTTCCTTTTCTGTTCACACACTGCAGAGCTGGCAATTAAATGGTGGGGTGGGGGGAGGAAAAAAAAGAAGAGCAGTCTCCATAGAAACTATGAAATTATAGTTGCACAACAGACCACAAAGTTGGTCAACTTTTTAAAGAGAAAGTTGACGTGCACAGTTTGCCTTTCCTGGGAGGCAAAATAAAGTTGTGTTCTGCACAATAGACAAAAGTCCAGATTCCTACATGAATATACAAGAAAACACTGCTGCCTAATTTATCACTGCTGCAGTGGTTTCATATAGGTTTTGTAAACCCAAAGTATTGCAAATCTTATGAAATACACAATGACTACATTTCATATGATGTTTTTTTAAAACATTAGCATGAAGTATTAACCTTTAAACAAGAAGTGTACCTGCTCAAATTGTACTTTATTCAAGCATCTACCACAGGCTAACAGACTGTTAGTCATTATACTGAATCACCAACACAGCTGTTACCTAAACTAATCACTGTGAAAAACTTCTAGGGGCACACACAGAAGATAAATGATATCTACATGAACAGTTCTTACTACCTGGATTGAAGATAAATATTACATCTTTATGATGCACCTGGGAAAAAGGACTGAGTAAGAAATAATAATAATACAGAAAAAGTCATTAAAAGATCCTTCAATTTAGAAGATGCCATTTCACTGAGATCATAAAAGCTACTGGAAAAAACATCTATGAGAACAGAACTCTGTTTAGAGTGCTGTGTATAATGCAAAAACTTGTTAATCTTCTAATTTTACATCTACATTATCCTAATTTAAGATTACATCAATTCAGATCTGCCAGGTATTTCAAAGCTCAAAACCAGTATGAACGAGGATAACTTACAATTAAAACTACAACTAGTTCCACAATAGGTATTTCCTGACAAACTAGATACAGGCAAATGAAATATTTTCAATGATGATTCAACAAAATGTTGAATTAAGTTAAAATGTTTATTAAGTGTGAAAATAGAGAAAGAGATATACTAATAAAATAGAAAACCCTCTAGGCAGCTAGTCAGCATATTAGATTAAATATCTAATATATTTAAGTGTAATATGTTAATCCTGATATTAGAACAAGATTAAAATAAGGAAAACATACATACCCAAACATGGCACCTTGCATATACCAGCATAAGGATGACTAACTTGGATCAATACCATCTTGAAGCTGAGTGATGCAATAGGTTAGTATGAAAATGCTCTTTGGGTAAGATGCTTTTACCCAAATTTGGAGATTACTCAGTATTGAGATGTTTCTAAAAGAAAGTAACCAAAACTTACCAGTTCTTTTACTCTGCTCTTCTCTAGGTTTAGGTTTAACTTGTTATCTGCACGAACTTTGGTAATTTCATCCTAATGGAAAAAATTGATAAAGCAGCAGGTAAGGTTTTCTGTTTAGTCATAAGCAGAAAGAATTAGACAAATATATTGTATCTTTATGTATGTATCTCATGAATTGAGCTTCTCTCCAATTAATGTATATAATTTTCAGAAGTATTTCTATTCTTCGCCTGGGAAATATGATGTTCTATAGTATGAATTGGATCTCAAAATCAAAAACTAGAAATTACTTTTAACCCTGAGAACAGCACTTAACTGAGAGCACATCCTTCTATAAATGCAGAGCATGTTTCATATACCCTGTAACTCTCTCTGATATCTAGAAACACATGCCTGGCTACACCGGTAAGTTGGATTTCTTCCACAAAGCAATCTTGATGCACAAAATAACTTTCAAAGCAGTTTCTCACCTTCCAATGTAAAAGAAAATCTGTTTCCAAAGACTACATCTAGGGTTTTCAGAAAAAGCTACAGACATTTTAAAAGTCAGGAAACTTTTATTTACATTTTTATACACCTAACTTCTTAAAACTACCATTAAGTTATACACTTGCATTTGACTTTATCAATAGCTGTGAGCTACTCCTGCTTTTCCCGGTGACAGCTGCCATTTTAATGCAACCTCCTGGCAGGAATTTCAGCCAGCTGACAGTTTGTCATGCAGCAAACTGCTGATCAGATGAATATGTGGGAGAAGCAAAAGACTGCTGATGCTCTGGGAGATTCTACTGCTAGAACCAAGTAAGCATTTCTCAAGTAGGCCAATGCCAACTCATTAGGTTAGCATTAACAATAATTAGACTCAATTTCTATGCTTGAATTTTGAACTTTTAATTGGTTTATCATTAGTTGTCATTGTAACAGAATACATTACAGTTTAATAAAGAAAAAAATAGAATTATTTTTCCTTGAAAATTTACATTGTGTCTTTTTGAGCAAGCATAGAACAACCTGCCCTTGTGAGAATTAAATTTACAGTTAAAAGTAAACTATGAAGACATCTAGCTTTTGAGAAAAGATGACTCAGATCCTTGATGCTCTCTACCAGTGGATTACACTAACGCATTTACATGCAACTGAAGGCATAAAATAAGTTACAATTCAAAAATTAGATGCCAAATGTATTTTAAAATAAGTTTTCTACACAGAGCCTGTTTTCGTGCAATGGTCATTTGCTCCCAAACAAACAGGACCAAACATAATGGTCCCAAACTTGGTGGCCTTAAAAACCCATTTTAAATTGTTACATTTGTTGACTGTTTTAAATTCTGGACAGGTAACAGGTAAGCCTTCAGAGAAAAAAGAAACAAAAAATCACCAAACTGAGCAATCAAACTCCCACAATTAGTAAGTACTATAATTTTAAATGTATGCTGCATCTTTAATGTACAGGCAGCCCTAAATGCAGAACTTCACTCAGCCTTAACTGTGACACAGCAGCTACTTTCTGAATCTAAATTAAGGACATATAAGTAAAAATATCATCAGTTATATTTTGGTTCACCTCTTGTACTAGTCACAGTTTCCTGTCCCCATAAATGAAGTATGCATGAAAGTGCCTTTGCTGCAGCCCACACTGTACTGTCAACAGCAATTTCAGTATCACATGTATCATAACAATTAAGCACAGCTTAGAAAATAAAATTCTGAAAGGAACACTTTGTATTTTTTCCAGCTAATTAGACAGGTGTTAATTCTTAATTGTATTGGTACGGTATCTTACCATGACTTGCTTCTTCATCTGTTGGAGTTCAAGTTTTATTTTCTGTGAGAGTACAAAAAAAATTGTAGACTTTATTACTGTATATAAAACCACACAATCTAGAAATCTACTGAATTTGCATGATCAGTAACAGTGACTATAATCCATAATATGAAAAGGCAGGCAAACCAAGCACTATTCTATGTCCTCAGTATGCATATAGATGAATACACATGCCTGTTTACT
Organism: Corvus cornix cornix; assembly: GCF_000738735.6. Classification (NCBI taxonomy): domain Eukaryota; kingdom Metazoa; phylum Chordata; class Aves; order Passeriformes; family Corvidae; genus Corvus; species Corvus cornix. The sequence goes on from NC_046333.1 coordinate 62,964,237, forward strand.
CAGTACTGTGCCCTTCCAAACAACAGCACAAGGCAGAAATTAGCAGTGTCCCACTGGCAGCCCTCCTAATATAGCCCAGGAGGCCATTGGCTGCTTTTGCCACAAGGACTCATCACTGGCTCATGGTCAACTTGCTGTCCACCCAGGCCCTTCCTGCCAAGCTGCTTTCCCTTTGGTTACCCCCAGCCTGTCCTGGTGGCTGAGGGTATTCCCAGAGACAGGACTCGGCATTTCCATTCATTCAACTTCATTTGATTGCTGTCATTCCATTTTCCTAGCTTGTTGATATTCCCATGAATGGCACCACAACTGCCTAATGTATCAGCTGCTACTCCCAGCTTTGGATCATCTGCAGACTTGCTGAAGGTGCCCTCTGCTCTGCACTGTCAACAAGGTCATTAAATCACAGAATCACCAGGATGGAAGAGACCTCTGAGATCATCGAGTCCAACCCATGCCCTAACACCTCAACTAAACCATGGCACTGAGTGCCACATCCCATCTTTTTTAAACACATCCAGGGATGGTGATTCCACCACCTCCCCGGGCAGACAATTCCAGTACTTCACCACTCTTTCCATGAAAAACTTTTTCCTAATATCCAACCTCTATTTCCCTTGGCACAGCTTAAGACTGTGTCCTCTCGTTCTATCAGCTGCTGCCTGGAGAAAGAGACCACCCCCCACCTGACTACAACCACCTTTCAGGAAGTTGTAGAGAGTGATAAGGTCACCCCTGAGTCTCCTTTTCTCCAGGCTAAACAACCCCGGCTCCCTCAGTCGTTCCTCATAGGGCTTGTGTTCCAAGCCCCTCACCAGCCTTGTTGCCCTCCTCTGGACGCGTTCAAGCATCTCAACATCCTTCCTGAACTCAGGGGTCCAGAACTGGACACAGCACTCAAGGTGCGGCCTCACTAGTGCCGAGTACAGGGGAAGAATGATTTTCCTGGTCCTGCTGGCCACCCTGTTTTTGACACAGTCCAGAATGCCCTTGGCCTTCTTGGCCACCAGGGCACACTGCTGGCTCATGTTTAATCGGCTGTTGACCAATACCCCCAGGTCCCTTTCCACCTGGGCACTGTCCAGCCACACCGCCTCCAGCCTGTAATGTTGCAGGGGGTTACTGTGGCCAAAACACAGGACTCGGCACTTGGACTTACTAAACTTCATCCTATTGGACTCTGCCCACCCATCCAACCATTCCAGGTCCCTCTGCAGAGCTCTCCTACCTTCCAGCAGATTGACACATGCTCCCAGCTTAGTGTCATCCGCAAATTAACTAATGAAAGACTCAGTACCCTCATCCGTGTAACCAATAAAAATATTGAACAGAACTGGCCCCAGCACAGACCCCTGAGGGACCCCACTAGTGAATGGCCACCAAACCATCCCAGCCCCAGTCATCTCCTTAGGTACAAGATGCTTTTCTACATCATTAGGAAAAAAAAAAACAAAGGCAAGTTCTAGAGTAGCACTTTCCAAGACAGTGACTTTTACCTCGTTTTCTGAGCGAAGTGCTGAAAATTCACTTTTTTCCAAAATAATCATGTCCTTTTTCACACCACCAATATGGGACATTACTTGCTGAAGTGCAATTTCCTTTAAAAGATGGAAGAAGAATCTCAGAACATATCACAACTATCATGCTTTTTCTCATCTGTGCCTACAAATATGAAAGACTATTTTGGTACCCTGAAATTTTTAATTCAGCAATTTCAGATTGATTATCCAAGTTTCAGAAAGCAAGATAGAGTGACAGTGACAAAATAAGCAAGTTAGGCTCAAACGTTGGTAATGTCTGACAAAACTGGCAGTGCTAACACAGACCAGAATAATTCAATTATTAACCTAGGAAACATTTGCTTTTGGCTCAGCTGTCTCTGAGCCAAATGAGGAAAGCTGGCCTTCAATCCAAAATTCCTTAGCACAACTATACTCTTCTGTAATTACCTCCTTTTTTGCCTCTCCCGGCAAGGAAGTCACTCTGCCTCACTACTCAGAATCACGCACTGATGCTTTGAATTGCTCTTCTAGGTCCATTACACTGAACTGACAGAAGACAAACAAGAATTCTCTGCAACTTTCAAGAATGGAAAAGTCTGTAGACATTGTTCTAGGTCCTACACTACCCACACGTGCAAATAGCAACTGCCTGCTCTACTAAAGATCTTCCTCCAGTAAGTAGTCCCTTGCTTTTGGTTCTGGACTAAGACCCTACAAACCTGACACAGCACTCTAGCTTCAGTTTTGTCACAAAATGCTATTCTACCTTGCAGCATTTTATTTTGAAGTAGCATCTAAAGTTGCCTCTCCAGGCTACCTGACCACAAGACTAAAAAAAATGGGTCAGTGGTCTGGACACATTACAAAAAGTCTACAGAAAGAGTATTGCATGGACACCTCTTTTCTTACTCCTCAGTGTCTCCAGATTGCTCTTGTTCTCTCTTCTCCTCAGTGGACTCAGCAAACAGAGACCAGAATCTTCCATATTCTTTCTCCTCTTCATGTCTATACATACACACACATGCATATCTGTTTTACCCTAAGGTTTTATCTAACCAAGGTAATACTTTGATAATAGCTCATCCACAACATTCCGTATCTTTCTTCCAATTCTCTGTTCTCTTTCTGCAGAAGCCCTTGTGCAAAGACTATAGGAAGTACAGATTTATCATGTGGCCCAGTGTTGATGGCACACACACTTCCCGAGCTGCCATACAAACCTACACATTGCATCTTAATGGCAGAAAGTCACCTGAGGGTCAAATCTAACAGTCTCAGAAAACTTCCACTATCAGTAGCAACATTAAACTCAACACAAAACAACATTCATTAAAAAAAGCTAGGCACAGAAGGAGGCTGAGACTGTTTATTGTAAAATACAGCTAACCATGGGAGAAAAGGACCCTTTGACATGGCATTCTCTGAGTGACTGTGGAACAAATTCAGCACAAGAGGATGAAGGACTCCCACATCTGGTCTGCCTACAATCTAAATGCTAGTAAGGATGGCCTGAAACCTCCCTGGATGGAAAGTGGCACAAAATCCACCTTTGCAGTATTCCACTTTTTAATGAGATACCCTTCTGCCAAGACTATTATACTACAGGCACAGCAGCTGCTGTTTTCTCATGTCTCAAAACAGCAGCCTTGTTACTATGAAACAAGTTACTACTTGAGTTCAGAAGGTGACCTGGGACTGGAAACCCCAGGCTCACAGAGCAGCCCCAGCGGTTGTACTTCAGCTCGATTCTAATACAACAAAATGTCACTGTGAGACATAGAGATAAATAAAAAAGTCCCACATAACAGGGTGGTAAATAACTGAGTGGATCTGTACTTCCTTGTTACAAGTCTACAAAAGAATACATGTAGAAATTAAAATCCATGCATTGAATACCTCTTATGCCTGCCTAAGCCTTCTCAGTAACTCTGTGTCATACTGTAAGGTTGAAACTAAAAAACTACTTGTGGTTCGCATACCAACCCACAGTACTAAAATCTCAAGGTCCGTCACAACACTTTGGTAACTATCTGATAAACTCAAGACAAAATGAACCAGTCAATAGATGCAGAGGAATGTTTTCTCTTCACCTTCAAACTTTTAAAATGCAGTGTCTAACGGTAACAAATAGCAACACATATTTCAGTAGCAGGCATACAAGGCTTTAATTTACTTTAACTCCACCACTGCCTCTGATCTAACCTGCTGTACTTTGGTGACCATGTCCTTGTAAATCATATCCAGGTTGGTGTTCATGATTTTCACTAATGCAGATACAATGACCTCCGACTGCTGAGTAGTGAACCCTAAGCGAAACAAAATGCGACATTCAGACAGAGATCCAAATCTGGACAGTTTACAGAAACACCACTTGCTGATACTCAGCACCAAATTACAACAAATGTCAGTTATGAAAGATAATAAAACACAGACCTCTTGATCCAGCACTAACAAAAGAACACAGTCAGTACCTCCAAGTTTCCCCACACCAAAACTAAGTCTGTGACATAGGATGACTGCTTCTGTAGTGCAGCACTGTTATACTATCAGAAGGATAAACAGGGAGTTTTCTAGAGTTACTGTGGAATGTCACCTCTCACATGTGGTTATCTCCACGAGCAAGCAAGAATTCTGACTCTGAAAAGCAGATACTTACTTCATTATACTATAAAACTTCAGTACCACTGAAGATGTACAAAACTCAACAACTAAAAACAAAGCCAACTGCCCTGATTTTAGGTCTGCCAGCTTCTGAGTGCTTATCAGAAAATTTTTAAACTTAATGTACTGGAAACTATAGTAAAACACTGTCCCTAAAATATACCTTCATCTTTTCCACCCTCATAATGTAGGAGTAAAAATATCACGAACAAGAGTTAATCATTATGAAAAGAAACACTTTCAAAAGCATGATTATTTCAAACTAACCAGCAGTTCAGCATCAGCGAGCACAGCTGAGAGCAAGTCACTTTCAACAGCTGAGCTGATATAAAAGTTTACTACCACCAAAAGGCTCCCTCTCCACTTATCCTTCCTTTTGACACTCCGACCTGTGCTCACTCAATTGAGCCAGCAGCTCATTAAATTAGTGTCTCAGAATATCAACCAAGCAAAAGGGTTGGAGAGTTTCCTAAGAAGTTCCTGGCACATGGAAAAAGAAGAAACCACCTGGCAGGGGGAAGGGGACTAGGACCTCTCTGTTTTAGGAATGGAGAGCTATTACAAGACTCTTCAGTATACTGAGCTTCACTTTAGGGTACCTCTCCCACCTCAGCATTGAATCCAAAATAATCTATTCCCCTATCTATATTTTAGCATAATACTGTTTTATAGAGAATCCTATGCTCTATCCTAAAAGCTGCACTGTACAAAGTAGCCTGTATTCCATCTGATTGTAACACACTGATGCATATTCAAGGTGCAATATACTACATATGAAGGAATCCAATTAATACATTTTAAACCACTATCTTGAAAACTCTGGAGTTTTTTGCTCTCAGTTCTTAAAATTTCATTTTTTTCTTAGCATTTGTAACTACCAATATGGTAATAAATAATTCCAAACAAAGTTATATAGGCTCACTGTTTCCTTTTTGAAAGAAAACCCTGTATGTCCTTACCTAGTATATAGATAAGCCCCAAAAGATCCATCAGAAACAAGATATAACACCACATGTCAAGGAAAAGTAACAAACTTTGTAAACTAAAAAAACACTCATGAAAGACACTAAAAGTAGTTACTTTGTTCAAACAAATTACCATTTGCTTCCAAGAGGCATACCAGCGCATGAGTGTCAAAATAAAGCCTCCTATTTCCCAGTAAGGAAATATTCTCTTTGCTTTGTAGAGATGACGACACAGAGATGCTTACATCTGGAAAAAAAAAACCAAAACAAAATCAAAGTTATTTCTTAAGACTATTTTATCAACATGTTTGCTTTCCAGGAGTTTCCCTACTACCCAGAATGTTTTTCACTTAATGACAAAATACTCTGTGTTGAGATTACCACACAGCCTGCTTGGAAGTCAAAAGACATTTGACCAATAAATTCTATGTGCAAGAGCTAGAAAACAGGACACTACACTACTGCTGTCCTTACAAGATGCTCTCCATGAATACAATGTTCTGGGAAAAATCCCACCAAGTGACAGGGTCCTGCATCTGGTTCCTTTACTGGAATCACCTCAGCAGATGGGACTTGTGAGCACTTCAAAGCTGTGAGGGCTAAATCCACACACTCTGTCCCTTCTTTGTTAAAGAAGTGAACCTTCATCACTTGCCATTTAGAAAAAAAAAGTAATGGCTCACAATTTGCCATTTATTGTTTTTGCAGAAAAAACTTTCAACATTGAATGCCGATCTAAGACAGTGCGTTGTTTCCACAGGAATATGTAGTGTATAAAGCACCCTGACAGAATTAACGTGAGGTGGGGCATGAGGTGAGTCGCCAAGAGGCAGAATCTGAGAATCAATTAGCTTGGAAAATACCTTTGCGATCATCGAGTCCAACCTACGAGCGAGCACCACCTTGTCAACCAGACCATGGCACTGAGTGCCACGTCCAGTCTTTCCTTAAACACCTCTGGGGACGGTGACTCCACCACCTCCCTGGGCAGCCCATTCCAGAGTCCAGTCACCTTTTCTGTGAAGATACTCTTCCTAATGTCCAACCTAAACCTCCCCTGGCGCAGCTTGAGGCTACGTCCTCTTTTACCCTGTCGCTGGTTGTCTCGAAGAGGCCGACCTGCCCTTTGCAACCCTCTCCTTTCGAGTAGCTGTAGAGAGCGATAAGGTCCCCCCTGAGCCTCCTTTCCTCCAGACTAAACAGCCCCAACTCCTTCAGCTGCTCCGCATGGGACCTGCGCTTCAGACCCTTCTCCATGCCCACTGCCCGAGCTCTCTGTGCTCTCAGGACACTTCACTCCCAGAGGCTCACCCCGCTCCCCGCGGCGCCGCCGGCTCCCCCCGCCGCTCCCACCGCCCCTTCCCCACACGGCGCCGCCGCCGGGGCCCGGCTGCGCTGCGGGCGGGCACCGCCAGTCGCCGAGGCAGCGGCGCGCGGGGGACGCGGGCGCGCGGCCGTCACGTGAGGCGCCGTCCGAGCCGCGCGGCCGCGGCCGCAACAGCAGCAGCAGCAGCGCCCGCCCCCCGCCGCTCGCGGCCGCCTGGGCCCCGGACATGGCTACGCCACCCGGTCCCGACGGCGGAAAAGGGGAGGGGAAGGACGGAAACCGCTGCCGCCGTCGCCACTACTGGGATGCCATCGCTGAGCACACGCCGCCCCGGCGTCTCACTTCCGCCACAGGCGCCGTCCCGCTTCCGCCTCCGGGACGCAGCCGAACACGGCACGTGACGCCGCCAGCGACGGCGATTGATTCTACGGCTCACGCGGCAGCCGCGGCGAGAAGAGCGGCGCGGGCGGGCCCGGGTTTCTGCGGGGCGGTGCTTGCGAGGGCGGTGCGGGCTCGATCCGGTGGAGACGGGCAGTCCCCCGGTCATGGAATCGGAAAATCGTGGGGTCATAGCATCGTCAAGGCTGCAGGAGACCTTTGAGATCATCTAGTTCTACCGTCAGTGCAGCACGGCCACTGTAACCCCATAACTACCAAACCAGACAAACAATTTCAGACAAAACTTGTCGCTGTGCAGTGGAACTGAGATTTCGGGGCTTGAAGTTATTAACCGAGTAATGCGCAGGGGTGGGCAACTGGCTGGGTCTGGGGCCTTAACCATTGAACAGGTGCCCTAAGCACTAGAGTGGGTCAACTGTGCTGTGTGTTTCGTTCTGCCAAAAATGGAGGTTTCTGGGAAATACAGGAAAACAAGGTTTTTTCCTTAGGTGCTGTTGTTAAGACACAATATTTGTAGGAAATTAATAGGAGAAGAGGTCGGTACATCCCGCTGCCATTTTCTCCAGGCAGCACTTATTTCAGAGCAAGTTGATACTTTTTCTGTTAGATACAAGCTCACAGAAAAAAGCATGCAGCATGTTTTCTTCTTCCTGCTAGACTCAAGAATTACAGCAAATCAGTATGAAGATGGCATCATTTAGGTGTATCTATATAAACGCAAAGGTAGGTGACCCACCGTGGCACATGGCAGTGTCACTGCAGCTGAGACTGCATGTGCACAAGGCCAGCAAGTCTTTAGCAGCACCTGCCTCCAGCTGCTGTGGTGATAAAGCAGAACAGTGGAAGCCATTGATGCTTTTACAGAATAAATTATAAATATTACTTCAGTGTACCAGAGAGATATTATTATACTTGCAGACTGCATGAACAGCCATTTCTCAAACTACTGGCACTGTTGATGGTCAGGGACATCAGTGGGCTGACTCGCACAGCCGTGTTTGTTTTCATTGTAAGTAAAAGTAGAAATATGCCTAATGTTCACTGCATCTGCTTGGTTGTTCCATGCACACTGCCTGGCAGTAGCACGGCACTAATTGCTGAGATTTGTGAGTCTGCAGGCAGTTGTCTTTTCATTCTATGGATGATTCAGAAACGGGTGCAGTGTATTTTCTTTGATACTTTCTTCAATGATCCCTTTCAAAGCCCTGCACTTGCTATGGCAATTGAAAGGCAAAAACTTTGACTACTGAAGTATCTTCTTTTATATCATCTGCCAGTTTGCATTTTGCAGTTGGTTTTTTGTGCCTGGACATGAGGCAGATAATGTGTGTAAGAAGTGCTGTACAGATGGAGGCTCCGACTGCAACCCGAGCCAGCCCATTCAGGGTCAAATGCACCCACACATGCTGGCTATCACACAGTGGCCCTTTTCATCTTCTCTAATGAAAACAAAGTCACTACCACGAGCTACAGACATCTCCTAGGGCAAAAGACTTTCTATCTTTGTGTCAGAGATCAACATTTTCATTTTTTTTCCCTTTCCAGTGTCATGTTGCCAGGTTGAGGGAGGTGATTCTCTCCCTCTGGTCAGGTCTTGTGGAACCCCACCTGGAGTGGTGTGTCCAGCTAAGCGGTCCCCAACAGATGAAGGACATGCACCTGCTGGAGTGAGTCCAGAGTAGAGTCACGAACATAATCAAAGGGCTGGAGAACCTCTTCTACAGGAGAACAGGCTGAAAGAATTGGGACTGTTCACCCTGAAGAAGAGAGGGCTCCAGGGAGAGCTTGTAATAGCTTCCAGTACCTAAAGGGGGCCTACAAGAAAGATGGGGAGACTCTAATTACAAGGGCGTGTAGTGGCAGGACAGGGGGGACTGGCTTTAAACTTGAAAGACAGTTGGTTTAGATTAGATATTAGTAAGAAATTCTTTACTGAGAGGGTAGTGAAGCACTGGGACAGGTTGTTTAGAGAGGCTGTGGATGCCCCATCCCTGGAAGTACTCAAGGCCATGTTGGATGGAGCTTTGGGCAACCTGGTCTAATGGAAGGTGTCCCTGCCCATGGCAGGGGAGCTGAAACTAGATGCTCTTTAAGGTCCTGTTCTAGTTTGGCCAAATTTAGAAATATATCCTCTGAGAGAAGGCACAACCATCCCTCGCCCACCAGGTTCGGGAAAAATAAATTTTCCTCGAAGGAAAGTGAATGAGATAAAACTATTTATTTAACAGACACACACGAAAAGGAAAATAATGCTAAATAATAAAATCTCTTGCTGTGGAGGAAAAACCTGGGAAAATGTTAGAGTCCTCCCTTTGGTCTTCTCAGAGCTGGGGCTTGGCCCAGGGCCAGGCCCTCTGTGCCTGGTGGAAAGTCCTCCCGATGTGCTCTGATGTTAAAGCAATCAAGCAGTCCAGTAGAAAAGGGGGGAAATCCGAAATTCCAGAGAAGGAAAAATTCAGCTCTCAGTCTCTCTCCAGAGAACAAAGCAGCTGAACCACTGGCCAAAAAAAACTGTCCCAGGAGCAGCAAGCCGGGTGCTTCCTCCCTCCCCTGCCGCAGCTGGGAAACAAATTGCTATCTGTGTGACCTTGAACAAGCTGCAAACTGCTTTGAAAAAGTTTTGCTCAGTTTTTTCCTTCCCCCTCTCAGGCTCAGTTTAGAGGCATAGAAAGGCACAGAAATTAATTTCTGGGCATAGGGCAGCGATATGGGATACACATCATAAGGTCACCCCAAGACATTCCAACCTAAGCCATTCCATGATTCTATGATCTTCCATATCCCATTTTTGATCGTTTTCTCCATGTTGAAGATTGTTGTGTACTAACCAGCAGTTAGATTCACTGAGTTCTGGAGGCATCTTCAGTAGGGTACAGTAGCTTCAGTAACTGGGCACTGGGGACTAGTTTCTGCATGAAAAGGCATCAACAGTGCAGTTGCAAGCCAGGAGAGGACAGGACAAAAACTTTCTGCTATTTCATGATTCTAAGTTGCTTAATGCTTGGCTTTAATCTATCCATTACCCCTTGAAAGTTGATAGACCCTGCTTAGAGACTATAAATGAAGCAAATGCTTCGTGTCCTGAAAACTTCATCCCTGCAGGCACACAGCATTCACTGATCTATGAAGTTACAACCCCCTTGGTTGTAAAAGTGAGATCTGCAGAGAAAGAAGAAGTGGTGAATGACCTTAAAAACTAGGGTAACAGAAATGGCAAAGTAATGCAAAGTGCAAAATAAGGACTAATTACAACATCTTCTGTACTTTTAAGTGAAAACTGAAGGAGGGTAAAGTGAGCTCTGGGACATATTAGTTGACCCACTAATGTGCTATGGCTGCAAGGAAAGCAAATGTAACCCCAAGGTGTATCAAGTAGGGTATTTTCAGTGGTTCACCTGGCAAGTTTCATTGACCCTTGAGTATAATGTAATTTCAAGTATGAAATACCATTCTGGTCACTTCAGTACAGTAAAGATGAATCCATATTCAAACTGAGACCCTTGTGTAAACAGGATAATAAAGGGGAGCGAAGCATCCTTTCAATCACAGGTGATTAAAAAGAAACTGGCTTGTTTAACTAAGCAAAACAAAACTTGAGAGGGGTTCTTGTTTCCGTCTGTAAGCAAAATGGAAGAGTAAAAATAGAAAAAAGAAAAGAAAAGAAAAAAGAACTACTGTTTATGTGAAAGAACATTACTGGTAGAAGAACATTTGTTGTAAAGTGGCTGTAAATAAATGTAGATTGGAAATTAAAAGGTTTTTGCTCAACAGTACAGCTTGTGAAAAGCTTCTCCACAGGAGTCAGGAGGGATCAAAAACCGAAATCAGTTCTCAGATGAGCGTGGTTCACTTGTGAAAGGGTTTTTACAATGCAGTTCCCTATAATACCAAGAGCCTGGTTCCTGTGCCCTTGCATTAATTCTCTGCTATTGAGGTTCTTTGCTTTCCACCTCAAGCATCTGGGACTAGCCACTGTCAGAGAAAGACTAATGAGCTAAAAGTACCACAAGTACAATCCAAAATAGCATTGACTAGTACTGGTACTTCAAATATTTTAACCCAGTAATTGTATAGAGTTCAGGGGGATTAACAGCTGTCAGGGGTGATGAATGCTCTAAACTGTTCTTAATTCTAAGTGGGAAAAGCTAAAAACCTCCCAGGATGGAAAAGAATGAGAGTCACCAGAGCATGAATGCTTTCCCACGTGGAATGGAAGAAAAGGGCTATAACAGCTTTCGAATAAATATGCAAATGATAAGGTGCATTTCGAGTAATTTCAGTGCTGTTATGTCAGGGATGAGCGTGCCCCAGTGGTTTTAAAGTGAAGGCAGCACCCTAAACACTGAAGGCAGAAAACGAAAAGATATAATTGTTTTCCTTATCTACAGCAGATAATAGTTTTAAGTACTCAAAATATTCTCCGATTCTTTTCAGGGGGATGCATAGGCGAAGTCCTTCCGCTGTTATTTTGTCTTCTTTTTAGGGGACAAATCAGTGATGAGTATGTGATTCCTTCCATTCTATTTGTTTACGCACGCGAACAGGTATTCATGGCTTGGAAGGAAGAAAGGATCGCTGAGGAATAAAGCCAAAATGATCCTACCCATAGGTGGCAGCAGTAACTGCTGCTGATGCTGCTTGTCAGTGCCGCTCCAATTCAGCCTTGGGACACAGACAGGGTTTTAACCAATTGACTTGATCCTCTGAGTCGCTGAACAGCCATTCCAGAGATCTTAAAATGGGGTCGTGCACCGAACTCCTTGCAGAAACCACCAGTAGAGTGCATCTCCCTGGAAGCTAGTTCAATTGCCAGAAATAACCCTGCTGTGATTCCTTGAAGGAAGGAGGTATAATATTTATTAAAGTGCTACGGTTGACAGCAGTAAGAAATGGTATTTATATTAGAATATTAAATCCTGCTATGTTCTCATTGGATGTGTTTTTTCCTGTAGAATGAACAGATAAATACCATCTGTGTTTAAAGCTGTCAAGACTGAGTGCCTTTACAATGGAGGACAATTTGGACCAATATCCCTTCCTGCTAACCCAAGAATTACCTTGTATACAAAATATTTATGTATTCACCACCTTTGACTGAATAAAGGCAGGAGGAATTGTTGTCATGACATGGAGGGGCAGCAGCAGCTGCTTCTGACTGCTGTATGCAGGAAGACAGTAGGACTTATTTTTTATCTTTACATGCAGGGAATCATAAAAGTTGGAAATAAGAATTTCATGTCTCCACAGCCCTGGTCTTACTTCTTCCATAAAGGAGTCCTGCAGGGGGATTGCCAGGCAGGACTTTCTGTGCTGCATTTTAATAGCTCCTCAGGGATCTGGTTCATACTGACAGAAGATTCGGAGAAAAAAAAAAAAATTCCAGGCAAGTGAAAAGGGGAGGAGTAGATTGGAATGTGGGGTTCATCTCTATTGGTGGAACCTTTCCTTCCTGAGGATTATGGTGCATTGGTTTTTTAACTTTCTGGAAATGCATCTATTATTTACAGTTTTTCCCAGGTATCTCAGGGCAGTGCAAACATACAAGACAAAGTCAGCAGCCTATGTGTGCTCTTTAAGAAGGACATGATATGCTGCGAAGCGACTTAGGATCAGGAGCAGTGTGGTGGTGTGTGCAAGGATGCATGAGCAATCCGGGTGTGTTGCCAGCAGTTTTAAAGTTTTACCACTGTCATATGAGGACAGTAATACTGTAGTGGTCTCTGGTGTAGCAGGCATTGTTTGCAGTGCAGAAAGTGTGGGTTTGAGGGAAGATTTTAAGGAGGAGGCAGAACAGAAGTTTTGTGGAGTAGTCCAGAGGTGTCTTCCAGGTGTAAATGTGCAAAAGAAAGATTACAAGAGTTAGTAGTAGGTAAAAATGTCCATAGAGGGAACGGACATGAACTTAAAGTAGTGAAAGGAGGACAGAAGAGATAGAGCGTAAAGGTTTCAAAAACAGGCTGAGAATATGTTGTGAATGTACAACAGACCCAGAGCTGAAGCTGTGCTGACTCTGTGTGATGTAGCTGGGAGGGCAATGGGGAAAGACACTAAAGGGGGCTGGAGGAATCTGAGTATGGGCCAGGGGATGGTGGTTGCAGTGACATTTTGTACTGGGCTGAGGGGGTAAAATGGATGTCAGGCAAGATTTGGGTTGTCATGTAAAGAAAGGAAGAGGCAGATGTAGGGAAGGGAAATGGAGGTGAAAAGTGGACGGCGATTACTAGCTGTTCATTATCCTGTGAGACAGTTAAGCAGTGAATCAATTATGATACCAAGCAATTGTGTAGATAATGAGTTAAGCAATGAAGCAGTTATACAGCGGATCATTTCTGATATTAAATAAAAATGGGGAGAATCAACAGCAATATGAATCAATTATGCAGAGAACTATTACCAAAGTCAGTCAGTTAAGTAGAGAAACAGTTATACAGCAAGAGAATGAATAAATTAATTATCAAGTGGGACCAATGCTGAGAATTAATTATGCAGAATATTCCTTTGTGATAATGGGCATGTCTGAGGCAGCTTTATGCACAGAAAAAAAATTCAAAACAGAACCATAAAAACAGGTGCAAAACTAATGAAGACACAAGTCCTGCACCAGTTGGCAGACCCTTTGTGACATCCTCTCATCCGTCTCTTTGGGCTAGACTAACCTGTGTTGCAATAGATGCTGAAGCCATTGCAGAAACAGAGCAGAGAAAGCCTGTTTCTTGACCAAGCCTTTCTTCACTGGGAACATGGACATGAGATATAGGAAGTTCAGAGATGACTTTGTGGCTCTGACAGGTGGGATGTAGAAGGAGCCCATGGTCCCTGGAGTCATCTAAGAAGCACAGGGAGGCTCAGGGTTCTTCATGGCCCCTGGATTACTCACGGTCAAACTTCATGTACTTTCTACCAAAGAGACTGAAAGCTGGGTTCTCCTCTGCCTTGCATTGGTTTCCACCTCTAATAAATAGGTGTCAACCCTCAGCAGAGAAATGTTTCCATTTTGTCAGCCATCTCTACTGTTACAGCTGGATGAGAAACAACTGACCTTTTGGATACTACACTCTCTGATGGTATCAAATACAAGGATTCTGCTTCAAGAGACAACTGTTTTACTTTAAGCAGATAAAAATGCAAGACAGACCCCAAGGTGGTGGAAAACAAATTTCCAAGTCTTCATTCCTGTGGTATCAATGAAATATACTGATTTATACAGGGGACACAATATGCTGTATCATTTTTTCTTTCAAGGAAAAAATAACCTAAACCCCAAAAACCCTGCAAGAGAGAAGGAAGTCTGTAACATCTTTGAGAAAACAACATGTTTTACCAGTTAAACACCCAAACCCTTTACCTAGACAACACTTCCATCCAATCCTGTGATAAATTGGCTTGACTGCTGGATCCAACTGAGAAGAAATGCTGAACTAGATTCTTCCATCTGTTATCTGTTCCAAATCTAGTTGGATTCTTAAGATGGCTGGCAAAAAGTCACTCTTGCTGCTCCCATTTTCCTGCCCCACCAGGGTTAACGTTGCTATTTCTCACTACGGCTCAGAAGAGCAATAGTGGGTCTGTCTTAACTGTAACCAAACCTATAGCCTCCCCTTAAGCCGATTCTGCAATGTAAGCACAGAATATTCAGGTCTAAAACATGTTTTTCACACAAACAAGTCAAGATATAGGTTCAAGCGCAGCAGTTATTATTTTTTCCAGTTATTGTTTCTTCCAACAAGGTTTAATGTCATATTTGTTGGTTAGAGAGATAAAGTTATATGGCATGTTCTGATGATAATAATACAAACATAGTAAGACCTATTCCTATGTTTTTAGCAAAAGTGTTGTGAAACTAGTAACAGAAACTTCTTAATACATTAGCCAATATTGTTAAAAAGTATAGTATAGAAATACGTGAAATAGAAAAATGTGACATGAAAGTAAGTGTAAAGGAAAATGGGATCTGCTGGAGCAGAAGCATACTGATGTGGTTGGATACAATGCCACCCTATTTCTGTTCAGCCATGTTAAAAATGCTGTAAGCTCCTATTCTCATCTGAAATAGAGAATGTTAGCTTCAGCTCTTGGTATTTGCTCCTATTTGTGGCTTTCTGTCACCATTTTGGTACAGCACATCAGAATCAGATCTGGCACATGCAGTCGGTATTAATTGCACAGGATTATCTCTGAGGCAATGTGGCAAGAGCTTTATTCTGAGGGTCAGGGCTGCTGAAGTTAGCAGCACTTTTGTAAGCACCCAGCCATGCAACTGGGCATTATGCAGGTACAGTGTACACATAAATAGAAAATGCACATTTCTGTGTGGAAAATATGCAGAAATTATAAAGGCAAGAGATGCAATTTCAGCTGCATTATTCTGCAGCTTTCTGTTTCTTTATTTTGGAGGATTTTGCTGGGGCAAAGCTGCCAGTTACAACTAAACATTTCCTCTTTTTTTTTCCTTTAAGGTATGAGAACTGGAATCAGTATTAATCAGTTATTCACGCAGACACTTTTTGTTAGTGTTTGCACCTACATATATCATTTTCATCAGGCCTCTAGGTTTTTTTAAAGGTTCCTGCAGACTTTTTCACATTTTCATGTCAGCTAGAAACTCAGTTTTAGTCAGTAGGGCAAACCTGTGGCATGCTCTGTGTGAAATGGCTCAAACTGGGTGTTTGCTTTCAAAACAGGCTTTCAACACCATTAGTTTGTTTCTTTCACTGCTGCTTTCTTTCCAGACATCTCCCTTCTAGAATTATCTTCCATTAGAGCTATGGAGTTTGTTTGGCTGAATTTAATCTCATGTTATTGGTTTAATGCTGTTAGTGTTAAACCTTCTTAGTTTCTTATCGTATGCTTAAAACTAAAAATTATGTATACACCTCAAGACAAGGATGCAAAAGCCCTAAATGTCTGCCATCAAGGTCTGAGTTATAGAGATGACTGACACTGTAGGTAACACTGTTGTTCTTTGGCAACACTGATCAGTGCTCGAAGAGTTTTAAAGCTGTGGATAGAGGGAGGGAAATTTGCCAGCACGAATCAGAAGAAAAACTCACAATCTTGTTTACCAAAACATAGACAAAGGGGAATAAACAGCTTTGTTTCCTTTCCTGTAACTCCTGAGTGGGTTTTTTTACCCCTTGGCAACAAGCAATACCTTTGACTGTAGTCACAGTTTAGGAAATTGCTTCCCTTATGTTAACTTTGACCTGCCTCCTAGCAGCCTCCAGTATTTGCAGACGTCTTTAGTACATCTAGACTACAGGCTGGCTCTGGACCCAAGGCTCTGTGGTTGATAATTATTAATATATTGCAGGATACTGTTAAATGTACCCTCTTGTTGGATCCAAATGATTCTTTTTGCCTCCATGGAAAAATGCAAACTCTGCAGTCCAGAGATGAAGAGTTTCTCTTTTGTGTAATATTCCATAGGAACTGTAGATAGACTGAGCTGGTTATGGAAATATTTCCTGGACAACTGCAATGTTTAAATTCAGAGAACTTTAGCTGCTAGGCAGATGCCTATTAACTGACACTGAAGACCCATAAAGAGATGGCCAACCCAGTGGCCTTGAGGACATGGAGTCAAGCTCCTTCTGAGTCTGAAAGCATTATTTGTTTAGGAATGACCAATGACTCCACAAACTCTGAGAAACATGGATGAGGTCCATGATGTACTTTCTGAAATGTCATTTGCCTGTGTAGAAGTCACACAGACTTAGTGAGGGCTCAGAGAAGACAGTCCATCCAAGGAATGGTGCATAGGCCAGACAGATGTAAGCGTAAGTTACTTAAAACACCCTAGATGTTATCTAATGCTTTGTTTCTTCTAATCATCACTTAAATATGAGACCTGGTCATAGACTCCCTGGGGAGGTGACATAAATGCCAGAAACTGACTGTGTGTCTGGGCTGAGACGGGTTGCTCTACAAAGCACTGTAGACTCATCTGAAAATAGGGAATGTTCCCCTCTACAGCTGGCATAAAGAGTGATCTCCGCTGGGGTGCACTTGGAGTGACTCACAAGAGGACTGAGGTACAATTTCCTTTATAACCATAGAAATTACATAAAATAAATGCCCATATATTTGGAAAAACATTAAAATGTCAACATCACCTAGAGCTTTCCAAAAATAAATATTGTGAGGCCAAAAGACTTGGAAGAAAACATCTTTAAATTGTGATAGGTAACTGCTTAACTATTTAGAAAGAGAAAGGAAATTGCCAACGAAGAGTTAGCCTCCACTTCTTTAGGATTCCACTAGACCACAATTCCTTTTTGAATAAAATGCAAATCACTCGGAAAACACAACTTCAGCCCCAAACTTCAAGGTAGGATGAGTTAATACTGTGGCTGGGAGAAGTAACATGTTTCCTTTTGTTACTGACCAATAGTCTAGGTTATAACATTTCGTAGCATTTCCAGATAGAAGAAAGCAGTCCAATAAAAGATTTTGCATCAGTAAGATCATTTGGGGATATAATTGTGTGTGAAACGTTGCATTTTTGGCAATATGTGAAAAGAGTTCTGGGTGCCCGGCTTTTTGAGATAGGTCCTGCTTGTGTAGAATTTTTTTCCCCTGCACTTAAGTGTCAAATTTCATTGCAGTAAAAAAGAGTACACACCGTAACAGATGGCAAAAATGCCATTGAATAATTTTTAATAATAGCAGAAAGCTAATTGCTTGTCAGCAGAAAATACCTTTTCCAGAACTGGCAGAAACCCTACAGAATATCCATGTTGTTGCTGTAAGGTTCAAGCTGGTTGATTTTGTAAAAATCTGACAAAAGTAGTCTTTGCGTTCACTGAAAAACATTTAGGTAAGGTACAGCTGCTGAAATGAGTACCTAATTGATGTGAAATGCTGCTGGAGTGCCAAAATGAAAAAATAGATTAAAAAAAAAAAATTACTTCAGTTATGACTTGACCATCTGATGAAGCAAGGTACTCTGGCTTTTGGAAGAGCTTTGTATGAGTTTATACGCACTGAAGATTTTAATTTTACATCTTTTAATTGAGAGTATTATGTAGATATATACTCTACCTGCTAAACATTAATGAATACCCTTTTTGGCACTGCTGTGAGAAATGGCAATATTATTATCATTCCTGTATTATCATTCATTGCAGATGTAAAGCCCCTAAATTATAGTTGGTGACTTTTGTGCATATATTTCCATCAACAAGGAAAAGCCCCTACAATTCAGTAGGACAAACAGAAACTCATTATACATTTGAGTTATCTCACCTTTGTTAAGGTTACTGTGAATGTCTGAAGAAACTTGAAATTTTTTGCTTTGTATGCTTTTCTCTTGAAGGAATGGCAAATGATGTATGTGCATTTTTTAAACAAAACGAGGTAAAAAGTTACTTTATATTTAAAACAAAAGAATTTATATTTAAAACAAAGATATCCTAAATACTCCACCTAAGGAAGATGACTCAATTGGCAGTGCCTGACAAAACTAGTCAGCCCAAATAACTAAATCATTATAACTTTTTGGACTACAGTGCTGTTCACAAAGAACATCACATTAAAACTTTCAGCACAACTAGTTCCAGGAAGTATTTAGATTTTTTATATAACTCTAATCCAAAGAAATACTTTGAAATGCAACAGAAGCTGATAGCCATCATTTCTGTCTTAGGAGAGACCCTAACCTAGTAAGGACCCAGCATTTTTTGTTGTATCTTTACTTTCCCACAGCTGTTGATGGGAAAATTATCTCAATATTTTATATCCACTGCGAGTCTTGTTCTTCTTATTTTGATATAATATTGAAGACATGAATAGATGGAAGAATAGATGTAATTTATTGATTCATAGGAACACAGAAAATCAGGGGAATCTGCAACACACTGATAACACCCATCTTTACTGTGTCAAGAAAGTCACTTGAAATCTGAAGGCCTTCCATGGAGTTTACATCTGTCCTTCAGGCTCTGGAACTCAGTGAGTTCTCAAACTCTGAAAGACTTCCTATCTGTTGGCTCTATGGGTTCAGCATAAAGACCCTCATTTTTCCCTGAACAGGACCGTGATGGGGGAAGAATCTCACTGATATAGAAATGTGATTCCAGCTTTTCATTTGCCAAGTGTATTTTTAACTATTTATTTTTGAGTGGCTGCTCTGCACTTTGCTTTAGTGTTATTTTTATAAAGATAATTTGTAGCTGTGTAAAAGGTGCTGAGGGTGCACTTCCAGAACCCTTTTGTACATATGCAAAAATAATGAATAAATAAATAAATGCTCCTTTCACATGACCTCATCAAGAGCAAAGCCAAATTCTAGCAAGAGAAAGCCAGCTGAGCAGAATTTTCCAAGCGCCTGTATTACAACATTATTTCTATTCCCATTGCATCTCAGAGCCCTAGTCACAGACTGGGACATTACGATGCTAAATGCCACACAAAAATAAAAAGGAGGTCTTTGTTCCAAGGGGCTTTTATAACAGCAGTGGTCGAAACAGAGCAATGTCTGTCAGTAAGACCCAGGAACGTTTTTCTGACGGTGGAAGTGTGTATCAGCAGTTTCTTTTTATGCCAGCTCAAGGACAGATGGGGTAGGTAGGTGTGATGATATCTGGAGTTCCATTTCAGATGCTGTGAACAAACTCATAAATGCTTCAGAAGAACCAAGCTGTACACTTGCTGTACTTTGAAGAGGTAGGTTAAAAAACCAAATGCTAATCAGCCAGCTATGCAGAGATGAAGTGGGGACAGTCAGCTCAGGTTTTCAAGTCAGCATTGCTGCGGGATTTTGCTTATGTACACACTTGTGATCTTGTTTTCTATGTCTACAACCATCTGAAATTTTGCATAGCTGCAGACTGAACATCTGCATAAATCTGAATGAAAGATTTAAAAAACAAATAAGAAGATTATGTGGCAAAACCACATCTTTGTTGCAGCATTTTGGAGCTCAGACACAAAAAATCAGACACATTATATGAAACTAACAATACAAAATTGTGTTTTCAATATATATAATCCATCTGGACATTAACTTTTATCACCTGGATCTTCAGGTTTGAACTGAGGGCATCACACTACTAGGAGCAAGGAAATAATTATGAATTATTAGGCTAGTACTGAAGACACTGCACAGTTCCAATAAATGGACAGTGAGGACATATATTTGTGGATAAATGGACTAATCTCTCAAATCTCATAGTTGTGGTGATACATTGCTGGAGCCCCAAGGTCTCACTAGCCTGAAAGTGACAGCTGTGCTTTCATTGAGAGAAAAGGATTTTAGCTCTTGGATCCCTGTGGCAAGTGACAGTCCCCAAATTTGCAGGGGTGCAGGAGACTTCAGGGTCCTACATGCTGAACTTTTCTTCTTGCAGTCATGCCCTGGCCATGTCTGCATCTCAAGTCTTTTGTGATACCCTTCCAGGCTGTGATTGTGCCCTGCTGTCCTGGGTTGCAGTGTATTCTATTACCATCCCCATCAGCTGTTGAAACCAGGTGGGGCAGTGTTTCCTTGCCTCCTCCCCCCAGACTATCTTTCTGTTAATTGCCCATCATTGTCCTGCCGCCTGACTCAGAGATAACTCCCTCCGGACTATCTTCTGTTAATGAGCCTAATCAACACTTTGCCTCATGACTCATTACCCCATTGTGAGATGCTCCACCCAGAGGGAGGATCCAAGCATCCCATCGTGGATATAATCTGAGGCTGAACACCAGAGACACCGGCTTCCCACTGGATTTCCAGAGGACAGGAGCTACACAGCCACCACTGGACTTCCTGAGGAAGAGCAGACTGTTTTACTACAGGATCACCGCTTCAGAGGACTGCAGCCACCATTCTACCAGACTGCTACCACCACCCTGCCTAACAGGGTGTCAGGTTGTACCTTGACTCTGTCAGTTTGACAGTGTTTTCTTTTACCTTTTTTTTCCCCTTTTCTTTGATTTCCATTAAATTGTTATTCTGACTTGGTGCCTCCCACTGGTTTGTTTTCAAACTAGCACACCTGCCATGTGCCCTTCCTTGTGTATGCACATGAAGTTAGAGAAATGCACAACCTGAGGCTGCATGGGAGGAAAGCAAGCACATCTCTTCTTTATTAATCTGAAAAATAATCTCTATAAGGTGATTTTACATATTGATTTTCCCTTGGCAAGAAGCATGCATTGTTGAAATTACACACACATGTCCTGCTTTCTTCATCTCCTTTGACTTTAGGGGAGTAACATTACCAGACAGGCAGAGAAATGAATCTGGCATCTGGGAAACTTGAGAGTAGGGAAGAACTAGAAAGGGAATTGCAGCTTTAAATGGCTACCTCTTCTCTTTTCATTACTAGCATCTAGAGTCCTAAGTGGAATTGGGCCCCATTTCCAGAAAGTACAACTAAATGCAAGACAGTTTACACAAAATCTCCATTTTTACCTGATTGGGTAAAGTAGAAATATTTTTGGATTGACCAGAATGAGAATGCTTTTGTTCAACTGAATCAGAGCATTTCATGCTAGATCAGAGAACATATCTGACATGCTAATACTGATGTTCTGCATCAGCCAGTTTATCTCTAGTTCAAGATCTTTGCCTAGATTAAACCCTGGTACTATACCATAATGTGCCTGTAGACTACACCAGCCCTGACAAATTCATCAGCTGGAACATACTCGGAGGCAAGGGAATGAGGGGAAAGGGGCCCTTGGGCAGTTCAGCTGGGCACCATTCTGTTTGGGGAGCATTGAAACTTTTCAGTGAAATTAAAATGCAGCAGGAATTGGCTTTGCTAGAAGTGCAGCTGGGAAGTAACTGGTGGGTTAAAACTGCAGATGAAAAGCCGTGGGCACTTGCAGCAATTAAGCAGTCTGGAGTCTTTCACAGAATGAGCAAAAAACCACACATTTTAAATACAGTGAAAATATCAGGCAAATATATCTCTGCAGCTTTTTCCTGGCACTTTATTTCATCAACCAGCTAGTAATACTAGTGTTCATACCCTATATAGAATTTTTTACCAATGATTTTTCTTTAAAAAGAGGTCATGTTTAAAAATTAGGGTTGAAATGAATAACTGACGAGCCAATATCAGCAGGCCCCTATTTCAGGGTGTCAATTAGATGGCTACTTTTGCACTGCTGGGTACTTGACAATATGCAGTTAAATTATAACAATATGCAGTTAAAATCACTACTGGCCTCCTTTGATTCTTCCTCCATTAGCTTCTATTGTCTTTAACATAAGCCCTGGTAATTCTTCCACTCATTTGAATAAATAATAATTACAGTTCAGTCATCCTTGTTATAGCATTGCCTAATTAGTCTCTGTAGCTGACTTAAGGTTTTAAATCATGAAGATAGAAATGAATTAAATATAGGATAAACAAAACCCTCTCACAAAACAGCTTTCTCTCCAACATCATAGAAACTGTGGAACATCAAGGAACTATGGAAAAATAATTTTAAAAGCATTTAAACTTATTTTCCTGGACAATTTCCAACTTTTAATTTGTTGATATTTTTATTTTTCTCTCTTGCATCTCAAATGGAAGATGGACCAAGTCTTGAAATGTAGGTAACATTTTTATCTTTAAGTAGTCTTCTCCTAGGAATGATGCTGCATGCATAAAACATCCAGCATCCAACAGAACAAACTGAACTCTTCTATGAGTGTATTAAAGTCAACGGAGTTACACACAAATGAATTTGGCCAATGAAGCATTCTGGAGAATAGAGCGAAGCCTATCAGACTACATACAAGAAAATAGAATACCAGAGCTGCACAGTTGGACAATTTAATTCTATTTTCCTTTCGGCTCCAAAGCTTCTCGCTTGCTAGTTTCTATTCTGCAGAGCTTTTTATACAACAGCCATCACCACAAGATCTGAGTACCTTCCAATAATGCATTAAATAGTGTGACTAACATCTGGTCTAAGTTTGTTTTCTCATCTTCTCTAATGCTCTGGGAAGTTCTGTTTATAATAAATAATTATCATGAGGAAAGGTATTTGTCCCTTAAGAAATGCTGCTTCTCTTCTGTAGCATTTTACACAGATAATCAAATATTTAGGGGAAAACATACTTCTTTTCTACAATTGAGAAATACAGCCTTATACGTTTATAAAGTACTTTCCACAGATGTCTCAGGAAGAACACTTTGCAACAATAATGCATTCCTAATGCCCTCTATACACAGAATTATGTCAAGGCAAAATCTTGGGAGAAGAAGCTGTGTTGTCAGTTTGGTAGGAATCAAAGTGGTTCACATCCTTGTGGAAGATGCTTGGCCATTTCTGAGACTGGCAAGTTGAGAGCAGAGCAGGAGGGGAGAGTTTAAGGCTTGGATCATGGCTGATCCAGGACCAGCTGGAGTAGACAGCAGGAGTCTCTACATGGCTCCTCTTTGGCTCATTCTGGAGTCCAGAATGGGAAGGAGTTGAGTAAAACATTCACACAATGAAATCAGAAATAAAGAAGAACTTGAGATTTGAGCAATCCCCTTATGAATGAGCAGTGTACTTTGCTCATGACACAAAAAGAAATCTTGTAAAATGAAAATGAAAGATGAAGAAATGATCAGAGAGCAGAAATACCATGTTGCACGGTGGCTTAAAGCCATGTGTGCATTCAAACAGGCTCAGTTCTTTTGATACATCTAACAGATAATCATGCTGTTGTTTGATCATCTACATTTGAATCTTATACTTCAAATTCAGATGAATCTTAGCAAGCTTAGGAGTCGTTACTCCCTAATTTGAATTCAATTGAGTAACATCTGTGCTGAGAAGCTAATTGCACAGATTTTTCAGTGATCTTTATATGAAGTATTTCCTCTTTTCCATTTAAGAAATGAGGCTTTTGTTAGCTTTGCAGATAACCATGGTTCAAATTCATGCCTATCATTAGCATCTTCTTTCAGTTTGTTGTTGTTTTTCCATCAGGTGTTTATGTGAGTTTGATTCCATCTTCTTACAGAGGAATGCAAGGTAACAACCCCAGTTTCTGTTCCAGCTCTTTCATCACATACTGCCTCTCCCTGCAGTGTAGGTGCTCCTGCAAGTCCCATCTCTGTTTCTGCAGAAGTTGCTGTTGACTTTGGGTTCTCTGTAATATGATTTTTTTCAGTAAGAATTTAAAAACCAGTAATTTAAACAAAAAATAAAGGTAGAGCTGGGAATCTGAAATACAAGATGAAGTTTTTCCATCAGGCAGTCCACACTGAATAATTGATGGTTCTGAAGGCCCATGTGTGTGTTCTGCTAGCAGGCAGGATCAGACCAGCTTCTGAGAATTTGGTCAGGGAGTCAGGAATATTGGTGACACAAAAAAATGGAAGCTGATGCAATAACATGAAGTTAGCGATAGCAATGGCTTTCTGCCTAGTGCTGAAAAGAAACTGTAAGCTCACCTCAGTTACACTACTGGAACTCCAAAGATGCCACAGAGCACAGAAACTTGCCAGTGACTGGAATCTTGCAGTCAGTAATTTAAAATGGTATGTGAAATGTAGTTCAAAGAAGCTGTGATTTATTTCAGTAGATCCTGTACCTTCGAATCCTGTATTTTATCACTGAACCCTGAACTGAACTGGACAAGACCAGTCCTTGTAGACATTTGTGATAACCATGATAAATAGCAGTTTGTGTTAAAATGGGACCAGAATCTGCTGTTTTGTAACATGAATCTCTTCCTCTTCACTCCTGAGGGAGCTGCAAACACAAAATAACACCCAGCCCAAATTTACTCACTTTTAGCTTGGTGTGTTTTTCCTGTTTAGAATTCTCTCATCTTTATTAGAAAAATACATTCTTCTCCTTTCTCTAAGAATTGTATTGATTACGTGTTCTAGATATAAAGAGCTACTGTTGCATCCTGCATTGTTTTTATCTGGGAGTTTGCTGGTAAATGAACCAGACCAAATTCTTAAAATAAACTGAATTCAGAGGTATATTGAAATGCTAAAGGCGGGAGCATTTCAAGAAACAATTAGAACCCATTTTGAAAATGCAAAGACATAAAAATAAGCAAAGCAGCCAGCCTAAATTGGCTTTGATCCCCTATGCTCCAGCATTGCTTTTTGATCTGTGGCTTTTCAGCGAGGTAGAAGAAAGTTTTAATCAAAAATATTCCTATCATTTAGGGACTGTAATAACCTGCAATCTACAGGCTTTCAGGATTCAGAGAGGTTAGGTAACCACCTTTTGTTCAGCTCCTCATTCTCTATCATTTTCATTCTAAACACCTAAGACAGAATGTCACAGAAATCTATGGGTTGATTTCTATTTGAGCTGATTTAGATAACGTTAAGTGCTACAAATGTGTCTATTACTATCTTTAAAAATCTCCATAATGAGCAGGAGTATATCAGTGATTTACACCTCTTCTGTTACCATCATCCACACTAAAAAGGACTCCAAGATCACCTCCATCTCTTGTCAAAAGCATTTTGTTTTCACATGTTCTTGCTGATGATTTGTAAAATGCAAATGAACAGTGGCCAGGTAGATAGATTTATCTTATCATAATATTATGACAGTTTACTTAATCATTTCATTGTGTGAACTGTGAAGATTGTTGCTGCTGTGGAAACACAGCAGAAGGCTGCAAGAATGCACAAAGGCAGTCAGCACCTGTGGAAGGTAAAGATGCTTTGTACTGCTGCTGTAGTCTTAAGGGGGGAAAAAAGGGATCATCTAAAAAATCCCCCAAAGACTCATTAAGAAGGATTCTATTTGCACATTAGTGTATTGTGCTAAATTTACTCACTTATTTTCATGTCAACTGCGACCAGTACTAATGAAAAGTTTATGCAACACCAGCGAATTTAGTAAAATAAAAATACAAATAAAAAAATAATTTCAAAGAGTTAGACTACACCAAACTGTAATTACTAATTCAAGATTACACAAGACTGTAATTAACAGTTCAGTGTTACAAACACTATCAAAAGGCAACTGATGACACATTTACAGTATACACAAACACCCTTGCTAGCAAAGTTTTGATACCATATATTTTTTTCCCTTCTGCTAATGGTTCAAATGGCTTAGGTAAACTTAATGCTGGTAGGGGAATCTAGCCAGGTTAATGCTATTTACCATGTCCCAGTTCAAGACAGGTTTTAACATGCTGTTAAAATTCACCTCTGTTTAAAAATAAATTTCCTAAACATGTGCTTGACAGTAGCATGTGCTAAGACCCCATTTCTTACAGCAGCACACGCATGAATATTTTCCTTAGAGCCACAAGGATACAATCCTCATTTTAAACCCCTTCCGAGCAAGGCAAATAAGAATTCAGAGTCACTTCACTAACAGGAATCTTATAATGTAAACCATACTTCTCTCCAAAACAGACCTAATAAAAGGAGGACAGTTTTATTCACATGTAGTCAGGCCCTGTGGAAAGACTACTGTGAAGATTCAGGGCTGATCTGGTTTTATAAAATTGTGAATTCTCTGCCTTTTATGGACCTTCTAATTGTATTTTAGAAAGATGGCAATGGATACCAGTCTTAACAGGAAGTTACTGATTATATAAGCTGAACAACAAATTAGAAGCATAAGAGGAGCTCATCAAAGTAAAGACAGCTGGAGGCCAATGGCAGGATTACCTAATGTGGTAGACTGTGTAAACCCCAAATTCAAACAAATACTCCACAGGGAAATAGCAACCCTGTCACCTTTCTAGATTCTGCTGTGGACCTTCAATACTGCTGACCAATGCATGGCACCATTTGCCTTAGAGAAGTGGCAGGGCTTGTGGACCTATTTAGCAAAGTAACTTAGAAAGATAAAAAACCTCAGTGCTTTACAGAGACCATCCTTGCTGCAGGACAACTCACCCGTGAAGACTCACAGGACTCAAATTTGTTTCCATGAAGATCCAAATCTGTCTCCACCTCCTTTCCATTTCTCTTTGCAGTTTCAAGGTGGGCTGGT
The DNA here is from genome assembly GCF_000738735.6 of Corvus cornix cornix. Classification (NCBI taxonomy): domain Eukaryota; kingdom Metazoa; phylum Chordata; class Aves; order Passeriformes; family Corvidae; genus Corvus; species Corvus cornix. The sequence continues at coordinate 62,990,993 of NC_046333.1, forward strand.
TGGACAGCATAGGCTCAAGGATCACCATTATCAGTAAGGTCCAGCTCTTATATGTGGGATTGGGTCAGGAAAGAGGAATACCTGTGTCAGATGGATCCCATGAGACTGCAGTGGGAAGCTTTCAGAGAGAAACATGCTGTTATAGAGCTGCCCTCACTGATTTACTGCCTCAGCTTGTACAGTACAAGTGTCTGATCCTAAACTGGATCACTTTGCATTGCAGCATTTGTACGTGTGTGTTGCTGCATCATGCTGCAGCTTTTGTGCTTGCTGTTTTCCACCACTTCTGGCTCAGAGGTTGCCCCATTCTGGCGGGCTATGATGTGGCTTCAGCCAATCATACCTGTGTCCATTGAGCTGTAGCTGCCTGATACGGGTGGGCAGGCAGACATCAGAGGTTTCCAGGCTTGGGAAACCTCCTTAGGTCATCAGGCTACAACAGCAGGTCCCCTCAGCAAATCTAAATTACCTCTCTGCTGCCTTCTCTAAGGTGTTAGATTCTAGGTTTACCATTCATGCACCTCATGGTTTATGGTAACTGGAAGTTTACCCAGGACCAGTTTGTTGAGGCTCCTTCTGCAGCACCATGGAAGTTTCAGGTAGGAGCAGGGCTCACCTGTGTGGCAGGCAGAGCTTCCCTTGCACCTCCTTCTGGGATCTAACAAGCTGCTCTGGGAACACACTTTCCCACCCACCATCTTCATTCTTCACCCCTTGCTGCTGCAGCTGCAAGGTGCATTTCTTTGATTGCGTCACCTTTAATATAACGATAATCTTATATGTTTATGTTTTTAAAGCATGCTGGTAGGTTTTCATTGTAATCCACTAGATGTAGGAGGCATCCTATACACTCATTCCCCCACCCACAGAAAAGAAAGGAGAAAACCCATCAGTGACTTCAGTAACATCAGGCACTTCACATACTACTGGAAGGCACATCTTGGTGTGCTGCTATGCCTAAGGACAGATGGAGTGTACAGCTCTTCACACCTGAGGAAGCTGCACACGCCTCCCTTGGTTTGGGGAGAACTCTTGATACACCATTTTTAATTTTTGTTCTTTCTATGTTAGCCTGCAGCATTCCCAGAAAGACTTCACACTGTAACAGAGCTCAGATAGATCACTGGTCCTACCTCTGTCTGTGCTCTCTGAACAGGAGCTATCATCTCTGACGTGCAATTAAGATGCTGTAGTGGGACTAACAGCAGGAGCTTCTAGTCCACTGAGCTACCAGAGCATTTGTCAGCTTGAAGAATTCAAAGGTGAAGTCACACAGCAAAGCAACTAGAAAAAAACCACTCATGAAAATCTCTTTCAATAGTCATGTGTTAAGAAAACTATGTAAAGCTGAAAGAAGAAATTACATACCTGAAGTATTTTTAACTTACTCTTTGCTATATGCAATAGATAAATTGTTAATTGGAAAGGATTTTAAATATATTAATGACACTGCTCTGATCTGCTGTTTTTCCTTTTCTCTAACCCTTCTGTCTGGTATTTGATGGTGGAAATACAGGAATTACTTGTGACTTGCCTGCAGCCAAATTATCTATCAAAATTTTTTGCACCAACATATTGGTGCTTGGGATATCCGGGTGCAGGGAGAAACACTTATTGCCATTGTAAAGTCTGAGAGTATTCTCTGCGCAAAAAGAATAGATCCAAGGATCAAGAAGAGTTTCACTCACATCAGGAACTTAAAAGAGGCAAATATATTGTCATTCTTACAAGTATACCCACACACCTACCCTCACTGTGTCCTTTAATGTTTGAGACTCTGCATGGTGGCTTTAGATTACTTTTGAAATGCAATTTTCACATTCTTGTTTGTTTTGACCGATATCTTAATACAATATAAAGTGTTTTCCAGAAACAATCCTTCTCTGTCAGACAAAGGCACCAAAGTAAACACTCCTTGATTTGTGCTTGGCAGCTGTTGAAGAAAACCCATGTCAATAGGAAATTTCTTTTACTACAGTTTTACTGAAACAATTGGTTATTAAATGAATCCTAGGTGATTCAGAGGCATGCAACTCCTGCAGTGTATTTTTTATAGTAGATTTTTTCCATTTATGCTTTTACCTTCACCTTGGATTTTTCCTTTACCATAACAAATATGGAATTTTTCAATCATTCAGAGACACAATCATGGTGGGAGCACTGGGTAGCCCTGCATCTACCTTCAAGTATGAGTGGCTTCAAGTACAAGAGAGCTGCAGAGGGCTGACCAGTCACTAATTCCCTGCTCTTACCCACTTGTCTTTGAAAAACAGAAGCATACATACCTGTCTTTTCCCTTCTCCCTGGTATTTCTTCTATCCTTCCTGAATTTTTGAAGAGGACCACTGATAGGTCTGAGACAGCTTTAGCAGGATCTTTAGCCTAGGAAAAACTCATCTGACATGCCTGACTGGAAAGCCTCCAAGCTAACCAGTGACAGTCTCACTTTTTCCTGCCCAATTTTACCTGTCACTGGTATTAATTTTACGAGCCATTTGCTCACAGACAAATTTTCCTTAAGGAAGACTGATGCATAGTCTTCTTTTCAGTTCTTTAGTTTTCATTAGCCTCCACCTCCTGGTTTCGCCTCCCCACCACACAGCCTTCCCTATTCACTGCACATCACTGTCCCCTCTGGGGGCCCCACTCCTGCTCCCGCACTTTCCTGTGCTTCCCCATGGATGCTGCCCTACACTTTCCAAGTAGCGAAGTGCTGGAGCAACGGTATCCATGTTACCCTGTTTATTCTGTCCGAGTTTGGAAACCACCACTGACCAGTGTGCAAGAAGGTTTGAGGGAGTTTTTCGTGTAGTCTGAGGGTGTGCTCACAAGGAAGAGCAGCATATGTGGCACAGACTGCTGGGACAGCCACCTGCAGGGGTGACATGGGACATGTACCTAACTCTTCTCACTTTATGATGTCCAGAGACCTGAAGCCTCCATATGTGTCAAAACTGCAAAGATTTTTTTTTTTCCTCTAAGAATAATCATTCTCATTTCAGATAAATTTGCTCCAATCCTATACGACCTTAAAGACATCCATCAACAAGGCAGGCAGGGGCGGCAGAGGGAGCTGGGAGAGGACAGGCAAGGAGAGTTATGGTGCTGGCATCTGGAAAAGGAGGAGCTGTGTGTGCTCAGTGCCAGGTGTGTGCTGACCATGGGAACAGGATGGGAGGAGGTGCTGGCTTTGCCAACGCCCAAGTGCAACTGCCCTACAGCTTTAATGGTTGTGCAGTGCGGCACAGGATAAAGCTGTGCAGGCAATGCGAGTCAGTGCTACAGCACCAGTGCAGAGCACGGCAGAGGGGCAGAATGCTTCATGCAACATGAGCCATGTGTACCAGATAATCACTCGCAGTGCTGGGAGTGAAATGCACCATTTCTCTTCTTGTTAACCAGAATGCAGGGCTGCTTCCCTTGCTGCTGTGTAAAAAGCGCTGTGATACTCACAGGGCTCTTCCTCCCAATTCTCCCTTGGAAGCCAACTCAGTTTGCTCTGTAGGATTTCCCAGAGCTGTCTGACATCACATGTTCAGCTGTATCTCCTTGGTCAAGGAGACGGCTGTGATTCACATTCCAGACAAGCAGGCGCAGCTGGCAGGTAACATCCTTCAAGAAGCATCTCTAAATGTCGTCATTGTTCAAGGTCTGGGAGTCACAGTCTTCCCAGTGCTCCCCACCCCTTGGTGCCAGAGGGACGTACAACCAGGTGACGTTGAGGTGCACTCCCCTGCTCCTGCCAGAGGCTTAGTCAAAACACCAATGCCTCCAGCAAAACTAACTATCAAATAATTCACCTTTCAAATAATGTGCCAGTGGCAAGAGGAACAGGTTTGCATCCTTTTGTGATGCATAAGCAGCTACTGATATTTTCTGTGTTTGAGGAGGGAGAGAGCTGACTTTTAGCCTTAAAATATCAAGACTATTGGTCTAAACTTCATTTGTTTCGCTCTTTGGAGGTTCCAGCAATGCTGGCTAAGTGATAAAAGTTCAGCAGTTTGGATATCTAACAATGCTGCCTACTTTCCCTTTTTTCTTTTTATGGCGCTTTTATGAGTTCTGTTCAATAAAGAAACAACTTGCAAGTGAAGATCACATTCTCTCTCATTTGTTTATGTACTGCACTTGATTTCCTAAACCTATGCATCAAGTTTTGTCAGGAAAAAACAGGGGAAATATATGAAATTCTGAGGTGGTAAAAATGAAGTCGAAAAGAAGCTTCATGTTTTAATTTACCATGGAACAAAACAAATGCCTACATTTTAATTTGAGCTTTTATTTCTACACTAGAAAGAAGGATAGATAGTACATCTCCACCTTTTTCCAAGAATGGGTTACTTTCAGCTAAGAGTGGGTTTAGCCCACAATCCAGGGTTCAAATAGCTGCAATTCTAGAGGTTCATGAGATTTGGATATCAGAAAGCTTATCAGTTCTGGGCCATCCCTCAGCTTAACAGAGAAAAAGGAAGCAAAGTGTGGCAGGCAAGGTTTTGCAATTTAAAAAATAAAGAAGCACTGCACGAGTTTTATATCTAGCCATCACTAAACCAAAGTCTCAACCATTCAAAATGCAAATTACACCAGTGGCCACATACTGCTAATGTGAATAAATCTTCCTATTCTACCCAATTCTACAAGATCACATACCGCACCCCTGTGAGTTGCACTCCTTTGTGGTCCAGCTGCACGTGAAGCCAGCAGAGTTACACAACACACCTACTCCTTGCAGTCCTGCTAAAAGAAGGAATAATTCATGCCAGGGGAGTGTGTGTTTGCTCAGCAGCTCTATTTCCCTGTGCACGTGTGTGCAAATCACATCCATGTCCCCTGTGACCAGGCTCCACCGACACCTCTCTGACTACGCGAGGGACAACCTGCAGCTCACAGCCTCCAACAGCAGCAAACACTGGTGGACTCAGGCTTTAGAGATGCCTGGACTACGGGTTTCCAAGCAAGAACATCCTTCTCTAAACCAGGAATCAGCCCTGTGTTTTTAATAACAGTCAGTTGGCAAGGCCAGAAGATGTAGGACTCCAATGCAAAATACATGCTGCAAACTACTTTCTGGCTGCTACCTGGAATGCTCCCTCATACATGCTGTCATTTTATTTTAAAAATACATGGTTGAGTGATCATCTAGAAATTGGTCTAGCTTTCATTTAGGATTTTTGCAATCTTCCTTTGCACAGAATACTTTACATACTTGTGCAGTAAAAAGAAATATTTTGTCTTATTTGTTTAAAACACTGTGAAATACTGTCACATACTCACCTTCAGTCTATTTTTTAAACTATTCCAGTGAATAACAGGAATGAAATCTGAAAGACCTTCAAACCCAGGCATTAAGAAATATGCTTATCATGACAAATCTTTGCTGAAAAATTAAATTTTTATTGAGTGAAACAATTTTTACATTAGTACTTCATTATTTCAGATAGGAATGTTTATATTTTTGCCATTTGCTACCATGTCGTAGTTTTCTTGTCTGCAAGATTATGGTAGATTTTGTCCACTCATGCAATAAACACAAACAAAAAGAAGTTCCCACACTGACTTTTCCTCATAACTCTAAAAAAGACAGTTAGAGAAGGCAAAGTTACAGCAGCCAAACTCCTCTCATAAAACTCATATTATATTTGGTAAGCCTCAACTTCATCTGGAATTTAAAACCCATGGATTTCTGGTGACAAAGTAAAAAGTAAAGCAATATATGATTAAAACTTCCATATATTTTGAGTTTGTTGGATTGAGACTTTCACTCTAAAATGTGTCCATAATTCATGGGAGCGTACACACACATTCTTCACATTCTACCTGTCTTTGTGCATTATTTCTACAATCTCTTGTAGAAGATCTACAGCTATTTGCCTTCTCCACCCAAGCCCTATTGTATGATCAAGCCTTCTTCTCCATTTTCTTAACCCCCCCCTTTTTCAGTACCTACTTGTGAAATTTCATTAACTACCTGCATGATTCATGCAGCCTCACTGACCTGGTTTTATTATTGCATTTAATTACTAAAACAAACAAAAAAGTCATTAGAGATTTGCAGCTGACCCTGGAAGTGCCACAAAAAGTTTCAGCCTCAGAATTTCATTCTTTGCTAAGAGGAAATAAGCCCTATCTGTCGTAATACAATAATAATGTTTCCTTAGAGTCACTCAGTTCTTCTAACTGGAAGTTGGGACACTGATATAAAGAGCATCAGCATGAAGACCTCCAGGGGCTGCAAGGAGCCTTCTGTGAGGCCCAGAACAGCAAGATGCTGAGGTCTCTGCTTATATCTGCTAGGACATCTGAAGGCAGAGAACCCAAACTTTTGCCCTACTTGGAAATATGAAGGACCCAATGTAATGGGCTTACTGTCTAAACAGCATCATTATTATTAATTTTATCTGAGAGCACGTCCTCTTCTTGGAATGAAGGAAGAAGGACATGAAAAAGGCCACAGGTCTTGAGGAAATAAAAGATTCAGTAAAAGGTGTTTTTAAAAAAAATGTATTCTTGCAATAAAAAGCTCTAGGCTGCAGTTTGGGATAGCTGCAGCAATGGGTGAGGTAGGTGCACCACTATGGCAGAGAGAGATGATTGGTTGCTCAGTCCAGCAATGTCAGGCCATGTGCTTAACAGAGCTAAAATCTGTACAGTCTATGCCCAGAATAAATTAAATATTCTCCAGAATCTACTGTCTCCTGCAGTACTGAACTGGACAATTTAAACAGGGATATTAGAACACACAGGATAAATACATATTAGCAAGTTTATCAATGCACATCCATATAGTGCATGATAGATAAACTAACAGTAATCAACTGTAACCTCAGATGTGCTGTCAGGACCAATATCAATGACAAAGTGATTTCCATGGCCATAGGAGTACAGGTGTCTTATGTGGTCACATGGCTTATTAACAAATGGCACTAATTAGAATCTCTTTCTGAGTGCTTCATCCCACCTCAATGTAAAAAAGAAGCAGCAGTAGAAAAGTTTCAGCTAAGTGCAGTGGCTGGTGGTGAGCATGGAAAGCCTGTTGTTTAAGGAGAGATCAAATAGACTAGGATGTTCAGCCTGGACAAGAGGCAGCTGAGGAGAAGTATGAGGGATAAAATCATGATGTTAACGTTTCTAAGGATAGATGAAGTTCTGAGGGGTGTAGAGGAAACAATGTGCCACCATACCTCAGAACTCCTTTCCTTATTTGAACAAGTAGGGCACATGTAACAAGTATCCCAGGAGTTTTTAAGACAAAGCAGACCTTTTCCACAAAGTATAGAATTAAATTGTGGGACTCTATGCTGTGGGAGTTTATAAGACTATAAGTGGGTTAAACACAACGTTTAAAGGAATCCACAGAAATCCATAGGCAAGGATCAAACCCGCAGATACAAACACAACCTCCATCTCAAGAGATCTCCAAACTGCGGATTGCCATAAATTAGGAGGTATATGAGGAGCTCACCATCCATGTGGGCTGCTCATATACGTTTTTTACATGCATCCACTACTGCTCTGAGGTCAGAGAGACCCAGCAGACCTCCCACTGGCCCAGGGTCAGCACAAAGCATAGCACCGCTTTTTTAAAGTAAGTATCTTTTGAATGCAAAACCACATAAAATCTAGCTGTTCACCTAGGATTTCCTTAGTCACACTGCTCCTTCTTGTCCTTTGAGTGAGACAGAGGATTATCTAATAGGTTGCAATTAAATCAGAAATGCAGTTACTGTTGTCAAGACATGAGTCATTTTTTCATGCGCAGATCTGATTCCAGTGACACAGTTGCAAAGGCATCTTTTGAAACTCTATAACGTTGGATTAATTTTTTCTTCCAAGCTAAGCTGTCAGCAAAAACTGCTTAGCAGTGAGTGGCAATCAATCCAGCCTTGTCTCTCAACAAGTTAAAGAGTTTTGACATAGCGTGGCTCTCATCTAGAGGTTTGCTTATGAAAAGAAAAATTCAAATGCTTTTTGAAAGCGTACTTTTAATAAAATCATCTGCTTTTAGAAAGAAAAGCTCTATCCAAAGAAGTAGGCTGTTTGCCTCAGCACCTCTTGAAATTTCAGTAATATTGCCATGCATGCACTTGGGAAGATGCATTCCTTCAATTTCACTTGACATTTTTCACTCCCTAGTGTAGAAAGCAGTGTCAGGCAGGACTTGCCAGGAAATACATCTACTGGAACATGGTACACCATCTCACTGAAGTATTAGCTGTTCAGCTACTGGTTGCTTATCTCTTTTGTTACTTGAACAACTCAGATTATGAATTATTCAGCTACAGTATGAAATGGATAAATATACATTTCCCAGATTTCATAAAAGTTAAAATAGTGGGCACAGAAGAAAGGGATTACATTATGCAGAAGAAAAAAATGGGATCAGTATGAGGCAAGTATTTCCTAACGAAGAAGCCTATTAAATGGTTGAAAAGTCCCTTGTGGGAAGAGGTGGAGGCCTCATCACTTCAGATATTTAAAACCAGACTAGACAAAGCATTCATCTCTACAGGGGCAGAGGAAATGGATAAAATTACTTATTAGGCTTCTTTCTACCCATCTCTGATTTCTATGATTTAATAAATTTTTTAAAATGCAAACCACATTTGTATAGCACAAGCAAAAGGCAGAAAAACAAAGAAACGTTTTCTAGTTGTAGTGTTGCCCAGCACAATGGAACTTGATTTAAAATTAAATTTATGCTAGCAATTCAGACTGCAAGATGACTTCTCTTTGTTTAAGGTCTAGCACTGAAAGCTTTGTTACTGTCACACTTGTCTCTAAAAAGATGATTTACTGTCCCCAGACTGGGGATTTATTCTTTCTGCCAGAACTCTTTGTGAACTGTGATGGTTCAACTTTTGACAAAGGTGGCTGATGCAAAAGGAAGAATGGTGCTTTACAGAAAAGCAGTGGAGTATGGGGTTTGTGCCTAAGGTCTGGCAGACTTATCAACTCCCTTGGGAATTTCCAACACTAAATATTTACTGATGTCACTCAAAGGATAACATCTAGTCTGCTAGTATGAAAGTAAAAATAGACTCTCAGAACAGTCTCTATCACTTTGAATATCTTAAAATTAAATTAAAATTCTCTGTTCTTCTTCTTCCCCACATTTTTAATTTTTTTTTTTTTTAATCCATGAAGGCACTGCTTTATTTAAAATAAAGTGCACTGTCTTGCTTTGTAGAAATATGAAGAAATCGAAAAAACTCCAACCCTGAGAAACCTTAGGATAGTCAAAACGTTTAAGAGTGTAACACTGTGGACCTCTCACTCCACCCATCATCCATGCAAGAAGATGAAATCATGATGCAGAATTCCTGTACAAGAAATCAGGGTGCTCAGCTGAAGTGAACTGTCCCAGAGGTAATGCAGGGGTGGGTGTTGAGCCATGGTGGCCCTCAGGCTTGGGACAGACTCTTGGTAATTTTGAACCAGCCAAGACAAGGCAGGATATAGCCACATGTTTTCCTTGCTTTGACATCCAAACTGTTTTAACAACATGCTGCTGTTTCCCCTCTGCACCCTGTTCACTCTTGCATCCTGACTGCAATTTGCCATATTTCCAGTATTAGTCTTGCTCTGCTGGACTGGGCTGCAAACTCAGTGTAGTAGAAAAGATTGCTTCATTTCAATATACTGTTTATCCACAGCTCCATGTAGACTTGTCTCAGCAGAGGTGGCAGAAAAGTAAGGGAATAGTGAGTTGAATCTACCACTAGAACTGGCTAAAATTAAGAAAAACAATGGTCCTGTACCTCAGTGACAAGGAACTCCCTCAGAAACATCATCCACCTTCCTGTGAACCTCCTCAGGTTGAAGTGTAGCCACTTAGGCGGAAAGCTGTGTTTTCCTGTTCTGTGCTTGTCTATCTGGCTGTGGGCTGCTGGACTCCACAGAATCAGAGAATTGTCTGAGTTGGAAGGGACCCACAAGGATCATTGAATCCGACTTTTAAGTGAATCGTCCACACAGGGATCGAACCTGTGACCTTGGTGTTATCAGCATCATGCCCTGACCAACTTATCTGTATCTTCAGGTAATCAAGTCTGTTTGGAAAAGTCTATTCTTGGATACATTGTAAAATGCTGGCAACAGCAAAGTTTGCCAATAATGTTATCAGGACAAGAGTTTGCCTATTTTGAATGTTTTATACTAGCATATACAGTTTTAGTCGATATAGTAGGAGCTACCAAAGCTCACAATGAAGCTAAATCAAAGACAGCCCTTACTTTGGCCAGTCCTGTAGCTTTAAATAGTTAACGTAACAGTGGCAGTATGCCCAAATCTAAGGATCTGTTTAAATTAGAATGAAGTTCAATACTTTGCCATTTGGAAAGTAAATGTACTCAACTGTAAAAACAGAAGCCAATTAATTTAATTACCAAATTAATTTTAAACCCCAGAAGGGTCAGTATGAAAAACATTAAACTGTTTGCAGCAGCTCTACCCCAAAATATTTATTCAAAACACAGCTCCTTTGTCCCAGGCATAGACAAAAACCCCTCTCTGCTTTGCTCAGCCTCTCAGCCAGCCCAACCCCAGCCCCACGTCCTATGTAAGAACCCACAGACTCTGTTAACCCACTCTTTGTCAATTGCCCTTTTGGCTCTGGCCTCAGGCACCTGCAGAGCTTCATCCCTCACTGAGTCCTGCTCACAGGATGGTCCAGCTCAGCACATCCTTCCTATGCTGTGCCCAGCAGCTGCTTCTGCATTATCCTGCCCCAGCCCTCAGGGGATACCATGATATCATACCATAAATGAGCAGCTGGTGAGGATACACTCTGCATCCATAGGATAAGCAGGAATTAAAAACAAAACAAAAAAAATCTCATTTGGACTAAATTAATCCTGTAGAAATGAATTTCTAGTACTTTTTACTTGGTTGAGTCATGTCTGGGCATAGCAGGAATAAATCCCACTGAAAGGAAATTGTCTTGGTGCGCAGGCAATATTTTACAGCCCCAGGAGCCATTACTTTCCAAGGAGAGAAAAAAAGTCAGAGAAAAGGAAGGAAAAGCAGGCAGAGAAGTGTGCAAGTCTTGATTTTAGCCCCATGTACATTGATTTCAGCAGAGCTATTCTACTGCAGAGGACACAAGAATTTTCTGTTCAAAGTCTAAAGGACGGTAGAGAATAAAAATAAGGAAAGAGTAATATCTGAAGTTCTTCTAGTCTCAGTCACACAGCAAAAATTCTTCTCCACAAATAATTGAGATTTATCTCCCAGCAATTCTCAGTGGCCATATTGTAAGTCATACAGGTATTTTATGACACCAAAGCTGCAATAGCATGCTCTGGCTGAGTGGCAGGATAGCTGTACAATCAATATGCTTTTGCATGCTTTCATCTTTGAGTGGGTTTGTATTGCAGCACAGTCTGAAATAACAGCATAAATTTAATGGGCTGGCAGTCCGAAAAGTAGAGAAGTACAACAACAGGTGTATTAATTTGTGCTGTGATGTGTAACCAATATCACTGTAATTTTGCTACAATTAGGCTCTGTTTTAACACAGAGTACAAAATACCTGGTGCTGGAGCTAAGATAATCAGCTGAAAATCAAAAGGAAAAGACAACAGGTAGCACTGTAGAGCATGTTGTGCAGAGGTAATTCATATATATCACACATTTGCAAAACCTATTTCCTCTGTTAGTCAGCCCTTTATTAGAGACACTATATCCAGACAAACTGAACAAATCCTAAAACATATAAACCCCTAACACTACAAATACATCTTTTCCCAAAGTTATGAAGTTCTACAAAACCACATAGGTTTCTATCTTTCTTTCTTTTTGACATGATTGTTGTTGACATGATTGCTACTTAAAATTTATGAGTTCATAGATGAGTCAAACCTTGACTGGAGATGATTCCTCTTCTAACTACATGTGCTTTACCACAAACATTAAAAACAATTACTTTGGAATAGTAATTTCTAGGAATTCTGAAAATATTTTAGATATAATTATTGTCATTACAGAAAACTCGGAAACATTTCCTTTAATCATTCAATACATAGCTCCATAACTCCATACACTTGAAAACTATAATTTCACTGTAAGTTTTCTTCTTACATATGTGTCTATATGTACATACACACACATATATACGCACTATTATAAAATAAGTGTCAAGAAAAGCAGGACCTTTACATTTCTATGTTTTCTCTGCTTGCAATAGGAATAAAACTGCAGATACCACCTGTGCCATCTACAAAAATTAAACCAGCTTGACTTCAAATCCTCTTGACAGGCTCTGCTTTTCCCACTGTCATTTTTCATTCTTACCAAAGTCTGTTTGCTCTAAGAGTATATTGTTAGGCCATACATTCAATTTGCATGCAACAAACCCCTCTCCCTTTTACACTGTCCTGACATGACTAAATCTTGTGCCAGACCCAAAAACCAGGCTTGCACTGCTCAAGTCCACCCTGCAGTGCACAAGAAAACCAGTTTGCAGCTGTGGTGTTGCTAGACCTAATTATACATATAAACATTAAATATTACTTATTTTTGTGCTCTCCCAGTAGTTCAAAAGCAGCCTAAACCATGCAACAAACAAGCAAGCCTTACAGGGCCTGGTTCTATTTGTGGAATGGTAAAGTATCAGTAATTCCTCTGAGCTCCACTAATTGAGACATGCTAATTGCCACATCTAGATTGCCATCAACTCACAGTGGTGACAGGGGGAGTTCAGAGTACTGAACATTTTGAAGTACTATGCCTTAAACAGAAACCTTTCCAAAGTCATAGTATCTCCTTACAGTGCTCACTCTGTGAACTCAGAACACAAACAAACAAACAAACAAATGAAACCCCAAATCCAAAAAAAACCAACCAAACAAAACCCCAGTTAACCATTTCAGATTTTTTTCTCAAATTTGTATTAGTGATTGAAGATCTGTTTCCTAATGGTTGGGAATAAAAGTCTATCTTAAGAGCTAAAGTCATATAAGCCAAATTCTCCAGCACAGCTACCACAGAGTACATGTGCATGATGTTGGTAATCTGTTAGGAGGGCTGGTGGCATGGAAATGTCATTAGTGGTGGTAGAAATGCTGGGAGGGAGGGTAAGCATAACAGAACATAGCTAGAGAAATCTGCAGCTCTGAACCCTCAAAGAGATGCCTAAGGTGTGTACACTGAAATAAGTGCATCTGGAGAACAGCAAACATGTAGCTGGGTCCCCAGAAGTACTCATTAGCAGGAATATTTCACAGCGAGCTGCAAGTGTATGGCAAGAAAAAATGGGCTTCTCATTGGGGAAAGTGTTCTGGAGACAAATTTTTAACATTCAAAAAAAAAGTTTGCCTGCCACAAGTATTTTGCTATAACAAGAACTAAAAAAACTTGGTAATTTGTTTTATTCTTCTTAAAATATTAACTAATAGAGTGATTTAATTAGCTGTAAATGATGATGGATGATAAATAACAGATATTCCAGAGCATGAGATGCTTTGGGTGAAGAGATGCAGTACTTAGATCTAGAAGGTGTCTGCGATAGTAATTTCTTCTTGGGTGAATCCTACAGCCTGAACTGACTTGATCAAGTCAATACAAAGCAAAGTGCTACTCATCTGAACAGTGGTAGCAGGAGCAGCAGCAGCAGCAGCAGCAGCAGCAGCAGCAGCAGCAGCAGGCACCAAGTTTGGAGGTTTTGCTTTATCCCTTTCTAAAACTCAGCCCTTCAAAATCAACAGGTAATTTTTATTTCCAATTCTTAGATCTAAAAAAGCTTGGGGTGAGTGGGGTCAAATTCAGTTGGAACAAAAGGGACCATGTAGCTACGGCCACTGCTTCCATTTAGAGGGATGGACAATAAGAATAAATAAGAATACAAAGAATACAAAAACGGGATAAATCAACTATGCTACACATCTGGTAATACATCTTATTTTACTGTATTTGTTATCAAGATGACATGCAGTCTAGAACTTCATGGCAAACACACTGGCAAAAGCCATAAATCATGAGGATAACAAGGCTCGAAGGAACAAGGCTTACAAAGACAACCCCAAGGGTGACTTTCTTGGATACCAGTAAATAAATCCCTAAAGGCAAGGAGCTAAAGTACAGCAGCCCTAGCAACCACACTAGCACCCGAATCGAGGTCTGGAAGAGCAAAGATGTGCAGTTCCACACTGTCCAGTTGTGGGACACAGTTGCAACAGAGTCAAAACTTGTAGGCCTGTAAAATTCCACCACAGGGGTTGAGTTCAGAGTCTGGGGACTTTCTCTTTGTACTTCCATGATTGTTATAACCAGGCAATTAGAAGAGGTGTGAGAAGGGCTAACCAGAGACGCCAGCCTTTTGGGAGTCAGCAACAGTTCTGTTGGATTGTCTGGTAGGCACTTCTTCCCCTTTCCCCCACAAGCTAAATTCAGAAGGATGTTGTTGTCATCAGGAAGACTACTAACCTCATCGTCTGGCAGGCATGTTTCAAACCTGCAAAACGGGCACACTATGACTCCTTGCGGGGAATCACCGAAGTCTATGATCTTGCAAAGGCATTTGGCGCACACTCTGTGACAACACTCCAGCACTTTTGGTTTTCTCTGTCGCAGGTTATAGCGGTTGTAACAGATCTTGCACTCAAGCTCATCTGAGCTCTGGGTCTCCACGGACTCCTCTGGTAGTTGAGTGGTCATTTCTTCAGATGGTTTTTAGACTTGTGGAAAGAGAAGTCAAGGGATGAAGAGGTCACTCAGGCTTATTTTAGAACATTTTCCTATCACCCATCTCAAACAGGAAAAGAGGAGATGACATAATTGAAAAGCATCAGTAGACATCATCAGTAGACATTTTCATCTTCTACTAGGGATTGTGCACTGCATGTCCTTTACTCTGAGCCAGGCATCCATCTGAAAAAACCAAAGTGGAATTTCTGTTGAAGGCAAAGGCAAAAACAGGAAAGGAGAGGGGAAGGGGAAAAGAAAATGGAAAGGGAGAGAGGAAAATGGAGAGGAAGAGGGAAAGCTTTAGCAAATGAAATACACAAGTTCTACTTTTTATAAGCTCAGCTTCCTTTGCTAAAACTACCTCTAAGGTAGCTTTTTCCTGTGGCATATGAGGCCTATATAGCAGTCATGCTGATAAAACTTAGCATCATGCTGCACAGATTTATCTTGGAGTTGAAGCCCTGACTGGCTCAGCCCATGAATGTCTCAGCAGAAGCTGCAATCTAATCACTGAGCTGTGACCATTTGTTTAAACTCTGGTTTCCCAAGGAAATGAGACCTGACACCTGGAGCTTTTGGTCTTTCCTGGTAACTTGTGAACCTGCTGTCCAATTTCAAACAGATCAGCAGAAGGGTCGCAGTACTGAACTAAGTTTCTTAAAAGAAATGAACACTGGCTATTGGGTAGAGGAGAGATATTTATAATAAATAAGTACCATTTATCCTGGAGGGCAATGGCACACCCCAACCTCTGCTCTGAAGGGGCAGCATACTGCCTGTAGCTCAGCCAGAGAGGAAGGCAACCTGAGGGAAGCTAGTGATACTCTGGGGAAATAAAGAGTTTGGGGGAGTAGAGTAGGTATGAAAGAGATCTAGGGTTGTTGCAAAGAGTTATGTGGGGACCTAGGTCAAATTTGGATTAGGCTTTGTTAATTTTTCTGTTTGTGGAGCAGTTAATTTCTTTTTCTCCACCCAGCTTCTGGACATACAATTACAAAAATGAGTGTTCTTTAGCTTGGAACAAATGCCTCCTTCGATATGTGGCTGCTGGGATGAAGGCTAATGTGTCTCTCAAAGGCATTCACCAGATGCCCTGGTTTTCAAGGGTGTCATGGCTGTGACAGCTGTTTCACACCTCAGCTAAGGAGAGGTCTGTGGCATGCATGCACTGCTGCACTCCCACTCTGCGCAGCGGTTTTGCCACTAGACCCATCTGCCTCACTTAAACAAATGTCTTGTCATATTTTGTAACATGACTTCAGAAACAGTCCATGTATTATAAACAAAACATTAACCAGGAGTATGTGCTCTGGGGATCAATAATCACCAGCATTTACAAAACCAGCTCTTATCTGCCAGAAGATAAAAACTTCTTCCAGATTCAGGCACATGCTTGCTCACAGAAATGAGGGCAGCACTGCATTTTGCAGGCTTTCAGACTCATCCCTTTACTGCTAGAGTAGCAAGGAATTTGCCACAGTCAAATGATGGGCAAAGACAGCACTTGTGTCCAGCTGCCTCTTGCATTATCAGTAAGTATCAGGCACACTGAATATGAAAAAGTGGCCTATTTCAAGAAACTTATTTTTTGACTATTTGTTTTAGTAAATATTTGATTTCTTTCCATTTCCATTAGGAAGTTTCTACTCACTCCTAGCATTCAGGTTTTTGTTCTTTTTTTTGAGGCCAAGGCAGGAAGCAACTCTTTTAAGCAATGTACTCCTTCTGTCAATACATTTTATCTGCCAACCATCAGGTACAGTAAAGTCACTTTCATGGGCCTCTTGTTCTTACTGTGCTTTAAGTATTTTCTATTTCTGCATATCCATCAGAAGATGGAGAGATATGAGACAGGTGGATATATTACTTCTATAAGCAACATAATTTGTAAAACTCACCTCCTGGATTTTAAAACAAAGATGCAACCATTAGACAATGCAGTAATGAAAATAACATGACAGCATAGTGAAAAAACCCCACATATTTCTCTAAGAATTGTTACAGACATGGCCCCCTTTCCATTCAATTACTTCAGTAATTCCTTTCCTGCCACTTCCAATTTATGTCTTTAGTGCTCTAAAAGTTCTCTGCCTTACTGTTGTTTTTGTTATTTGTACTGTGGATATATTTGTGGCATGTTGCATCGGGCAAGGCAAACATAAGACCAGCCACAATTTTCAAAGTGTACAAGCTGGACATCTTCTAAGACACAAAAAGGACATCTTTTACAGAACTTAAAATTTATCCTTTATCCTTTGTTACACTGTGTGCTTCCTTATTAATTTCTGCTACTCTTTTTATTTCATCCCAAATATAATCTTCTAGATGACTTTTAGGTAGATATAAATGACATGAGCTGCTAACTTTCCAAAGGATAAATAAACAACAAAATGGACCAAAAAAAGTAAAATGCCAGCCTATGGGAAGGTGAAGAACTGCTGAAAAATTAAGATGCCAAACAAAAAAGTTATGGTTTTGGACTTTTACATCTTGAGTATCATTTATCTTCTGTACCCGAGGTGAATTAGGATTACTAATAAGGTACTGCTGGTAAACATTGTCCTACAACATAAAACTAGATTCCTGAATAACCAAAAATCTCCCAAAATATGTGTCTGTTTCTCATAGAAAATTGTGACCTTTCTCTGAAAACTTCCAACTAGAAAAATCTTGATATTTTAGTGTTTATCTTTCTAATTAGTATTTCCAGGTTTTCCCAAAACCCAACTCACTTTCCAACCAATTCTCTTCAGACATGGAGAACCTCTCCCTGAATCAGTTTTCAAACTGCATGTGTTTTCCTGATTTGACCGCTTTAAGTGCCAAAATTTGACATTAATACAAGGAATAACAAGTCTCTGGGACTATCAATGTTCCAGTTGCTAAATGCAGATCATTAGCTCCATTTCCAGAGCACAGTGATCCTCCTATTGTAGTTTGTGTCATGAGCTATTCTACAATATTTTTTTCAAACTTTTTTTTTAATATAATGTACTGGACAAGAAAGAGTGACTTTCATTGTCTTTCTCACTTCACAGACTTTCAAAAAAAAAAATCCATCTGTAATAAAACATCATTGATTATTTTTTCTTTGGCTAACTTTAGATGTTGGATTTCTCCTTACGTGTTTTAGTGTGAATACTGCTTATTCCTATTCGTTATTTATACATCTTTTCCTTTGAAAATTAAAATTTAATCACTAGTTCCTATTAAGGCTTTTCAAGCATTTTTTACCCTCTCAGCTCTGTGGTGGTTTTCGATGCTTCTTCTGTCTTTTTTGCTTTCCTGATTTCTTATGGAAATTTTTCCTTTTCAATATCTACTTTACTGCTTATTTTTTTCCTCTCCTGGGAACTGGCACATTTTTGGGTTTAATTGCATTAATAATTAATGCTGCCCTGCTATTATATACATCACATACACGAAAAAGTTCTCCGATCAGAGACTTATTAAAAATATATGGAAACTGAGGCTTTTAAAGAAATTTGGCTTCAAATTATTCCTATTTCTTGAGAAATGAAGCATTTCTCAAGAAATACGGCCAGCTACTTCTTCAAGCAAATTCTTCTCTATATCAAAGACTTCCTAGCTGGTCTTTTGCATGCTTCCCAGGTGAGTATTTACTGGCAGCCAGCAGGATAAGGAATTAAACAAAGGAAGAGGTTAACTACTGCCCCTCTGAATCCTGCTCCCTCACCGAAAAGGTGACAATTCACATACTTCTTCTTGTTGAGTGTTAAAAACAATTTTATGTAGGAAAAAAAAAGAGATTGTGTCTATGTGTTCATGTTGTATCCTCCTCTTTGAGACACTTTTTTTTTATGATGCCACAAGAAGGTATAACCCTATTATGTGCTCCAATACTCCATTAATATTTGGGCTATTTTAAATATTGAGCTGCAACCTGCATGTTCTTTTTGACCTTGAAATCCAGGGGCAGTCATGATGAGTCTAACCTCTTTCACTTCAAGTAAAAAATTTGTAGTGACTGGAGATCAAAGTGAAGTCCCATGTCTATTTTATTTTATTTATTTATGTGTGTATTTTTATTAATTCTGATATTTGTCATGACTTTAAGCTGCCTCTCATGTCCAGTTTTTCACCTGAACTTAGACTTGTCTCACCTGCTTGTTTGATATCAAGAGACACAAGTTGTAACTACGGAAATTTCAATTACAGATTAGAAAAAAAAATAGTACACAAGGTATTCAAACACTGAATACATGTCAAGACAGATGTAAGTGAAATCTGCAACCTTACAGATATCCTTGACTGGATACAACCCTGCCACTCTGCCTTGGACTTGAGCCCTGCTTTGAGCAAATGGAACTGGATTTTCCTGGAGATTCTTTCTAAAACGAATTATTCTATGATTCAATGTTTTGGTATCCTGAACTCACTCTATGTGACCTGTTTGAAAAGCTTTATCTCTTACTGAATAAAGAATCAGGCTGACAATTGTTCACGTAGCTAAACAACTCTCCTAGATAATAATTCTTTCATTTAACAAACAAATTCATTTTTACAAAACCTAGAGTCCTTCTGCTATCCTGTCTTCCACAGAATCTATCTGTGATCTGGGGATCAACACAATGCAATTGCAGAATGTTTCATTCCTGTGACTATTACGTAGCACACAGCAGCTTTCTGAACAAAATATAAACTACAAGACACGTCCAATGATTACAGTATCCACTGCAGTTTATTCAAGAACAAGCACATCTGTTATCCTACGACAAGCACTTGTCTTTTGTAAGAGTCCTGACTAAGTGCTGCAGGAATGAATCCATCATTCCTGTTGCTGCTTGAGCTCTGACTCCTTCTCTTTCTGTCCTGGTGCCACCTGTCCTGTACCTTACAAACTCCTCTACTTGAAACTTTTACTAAAAAAGAAAGAAAAGCTGAAGACAGAGAGGAATCTTCCGGATGGCAGAAGAGCACAAGCAGTCACTACAGCTCTCCATGTGACTGCTGGAGGGCAGTCCCAGAATCAGGGGGAATACCCTCCCTTGAGGGCGAGAGGAGGTGACCCACAGGACCAGAATGAGTTGCAAGCTCTTATGTATGACCCCACATATGGCCAGACAGAGTGCAGTGGATCATCAGCCCAAACAGGCCAGTGGCCAATGATCAGTTTTGAATTAATCACTGTTCTGCAACTGCAGGCTTTCTTCCCAGGCATGGAAAGAAAGGTGAATGGGTGGTGCAACATGTTATGGTCCTTCTTTGCACTCATCTATCAAATACTGTGTAGATGAAGTGTTCTTATGAGAGGCCAGAAGCAATTACTTGTAGATGAAACTCTCAGTATTGGAGCTCAGTCATGCTGACAGGGCAAAGTAGATGGGAAATTTGTGCCTCTCTTCCCTAATGGAAGATCATCTTTTCCCAGTTCATCAAACCAATCTTTTATCATTCATCTCCCACACTTTTTTTGTTCTGTGAAGGGAATTTGCCAACGTTTCAGACATAACCTAAAATGAATATATGAGCTCAGCAACTTCCATAAGATATCATCCACGGACCTACCCAACATGTGATATTTTCAAAGGTTTAAAAAGTTTCCTTTAAATAGAAGCTGAGCATATTTAGGAAATAAGAGAAGGGAAAAAATATATAGATAGACAAATAAATACAGAGAAACTTACTTTCCACAAAAAAGAACTTCTTGCAAAGGTTCACTTGCAGGGAACACAAGAAATGCCTATTCTTCTCCACATGGGCAAAAACTGGTGGAAAGGAGGGAAAAAAAATTAGTAGAGCAGGAATACAGCTGGGAGATTTTCAGTCTATTTTCTCTGAAAGAGAGGAAGGAGTCCAACTTCTCCAGTTTGGATAGAAATAGCCATATGTCGAGACTTCTGTTTAGAGAAATATATTGGGTAAATCTCATTTACTAAAATTATTTCTGTAATATAATCCAGTTATCTTTACAGATCTGTTGTTGATTTTAAGCCTCTTTCAATATTATGTGCTAAACACTCTGAAGTGCTATCTCTTCTAGCAACCACATATTCACGAATGTTAGTAATTCACTAAAAAACTCAACCTCAAGGCAGAGCATCCAAAGAGATAAACCATGCTCTGAAAGAAGAGTTGTAAAAACATACTGAAATACTTTCCTTCACAAATGTCATAGAAGCTCTTTGATCAGTTCTACTTTTCCAAACACACTGCAGTCTCTTCTCCAGCACAGACCAGAAAGCAACCATCTCCTGTGGGCCACTGCATTCATGCTGGAGCAGCTTTGCTGCCTTCTGACTCAGCAGGAAATGACCATCGCACTAGATTTTTCCAGCTTGTGCTAAGCACAATGCAAAAAAAAACCCACCCCAAACTGCTTTACTAATCTGACATTTGAATAGACTACGTTCAAAGTGCCAGCAGCTATCACATGTTCAACCTGTTTCATGCCACATTTCTGCAAACAGTGGATGGGTTTTAACAATGGGCATTTCCCTGTCAACTCCAATCAATGCGAGGCTTTGCACAGGAATTACAGAATGTGATGTACTGATCCATGCTTGGTTTATGGTCAGCTGTGTAAACTGCTATGAAAAATGCTGCCATTCTTTTCACAAAAACTTAGTTTTCAATAGCATTAGGTAAAGAGGTTATATTCCTCCAATAACTATGTGTGAAAGAGAACCCCGCCCCCAGCATGTACAGCAAACAGTTGTGTGTTATTGACTGCTGAGACTAATATAAAAGAGCATTTTATCGGAAGTTATCATTACGATATTTAGAGTCCTTGCTTGATCTCTCTCAATCCTCTACAATAATGTCACAAAAATGCAAAATACAGAAAATTACAGTTTTTCATATTTGAAGTGGAATTCATGGGTCCCTAATTATTTAGTATGAGAAGTCATGTAACATTAGTGTGCCATTTCATACCAAAGAAAAAAAAAAAACCAATTAATTTTTTTTTTATTATTTTTGTTATTCCTCCTCCCCATCCTGTTAAGTAAGCAAGGAGATTTTCATCGAACACAGGGTTCACTCAATTCAGTGTTGTGGCACTGGCTCTTAGGGTACTTTCTACATCATTTGCATGTGCATATTCAATATCATCAATTTCCTATTAACAATATCATTTACAATACTTTTTTGTTATTCCAATAACTCACATTATGTGTCAGGTAGTAGTGGAAAATGGTATGAATAAACAGTGAATCCCTTCTTGAAACCCTACTATTCTCAATTACTTACTTTCTGGCTACAGGCCACGACTGTATTGATATGAATCCTGCAACTGTGGTGTAGAAAAAAATGTTTTATTATTTAGGCTTGTAGGCAAAACCAAAACCTCTTCCAATATTTCTTAAGAAGAAATTTTCCCTCATATAGAATTGATGAGCTATTTATATAGTAATATGCCAAGTGATTACTCAATGTGACATACGGTTGTGGGTTGCTTTGTAGATGTTTAAGAATAAAACTAATAAAGGACAAAGGATCTGAGCTTTTATTAGCTGTCTCGATTTAAACTGGCTTAATTAGATTAAATTGATAAGTAAAAAGAGATGTCTTGAAATTTGTATCTAAAATGGTAACATTTAATTTTGGAAATATGCTAGTTAAACAGAATTAATTCATTTAAAATTATTTTTAATTTTTTCACAACCTGCTTACTTGGGCTGTTCAGGCATTTTCTCTTGCACTGTTTTCTTACTGCCAATGGCTTTTCCTTTATGACTCTGAAACCAGTAAGCGATCTACTCCAGTTAATATATATTTCACAATAGAACTCATGACCTTACTACTATGTCAGGGAAAGGTTAGACATTCTCCTCTTTGGTAGTAGGGGTGGTTTTCGGCAGCTTTATCAAATAAGATGGAGTTCTGCTTCTCTGCTTCAGTGCTCGTGCTCCTTAGGAGCTCTTCTGAGAGTTGAACAGACTGTAGGACATTGATTCTAGAATATGACTTGAAAAGACACAAAATTATCAATAAATAAAAAGCTTCCCACTATTTCTTGATATAGGCATAAATATTTAATCATATGGCCTACAGATATGTCTAGCATTTATCTTTATATTAGACACTATTAAAAACCAACATGATTTTGTATTAGGTTTCAGAACACATGATGACAGCACCACAGAATTTTACATCTTTGCTCTGCTTGCTACTATATGCTTGAATGTAAGTAATTAAAATAAGTCCAGAAATACAAGAAAATAACTTCTTCTTTTAAAATAAAAATTACTCATAATATGAGATATATAGTGACATACTCAAAATGTAACATCCCCAAAATATAACAGAATTCTCTCTCTTTGGGCATATTTTCTATATGATATAATTCGGGAGGGACCAGGTGAGACAAAATTACAGAAAATTTATCTTGATTACATCATTCAGAGAGAAATTCCTCTTCACACAGGGGAGACATTTTAATGCATTATAATAAGTTCCAATTAAACTTCAAAATAAGATTTAATAGAAAGTAAGTGTGGCATTAGCTTTGTCCTAATGGAGCTGAAAACAATCCCATAATAGGCTAGAAATTAAGCTGTACTTCTTGCTTTTTCTACTGTTATTAAGGAAAATCCACCTAATACTAGTATGCTTAACTTAGTACATTCTGTTTCAGACATTTTTGAGGATATGACTATATATAAAGATTCTACTATACTGCCTATTTTATGTTGATAGTGCAAACAGGAAATAAAAAGGGTGGGCATTATACAGGGCAGTACTGATGCTGGGTTTTATGTATTCTTTACATGAATTTGGTAACAAGTTTTTCTGCTTTAACTACTGCTCAGAATTTGTATCTTATCCTGTACAGAAAAGAAATGGTAAAAAACAATTGCAGCTGCTTCAGTCACAGAATGTTTGAAAAATCTACATCAAAATAATCCAAATCCAATACAGATTTCCACTTACAAAAAACTTTTTCAGACCTAGTCTTCCATCATCATCTCCTTTTTGAAACACTGGCAACTAAAGTCTGATCTAGCTGATGCTGCATATAGTCCCAATAGCTTGGAAAGTGAGGGGTCTGAGGAAATAACACTCTAACCTGGATTCAGTAAAGTGTAATTTTAATATTTCATTTAGTTCCCCTAAAGCACGCATCTAAAACTAGTTACTTCTGGGATAAAGATTATTTTTATTTTAGCAATACAGCAAAACTGGCATATAATCCCTCCTCAATCAACATTATTATATTTATTATTATAACATCATTATCATCACCAGAATGTGAATGTAACTAAGAAAATTTTTTAAAAAATCTTATTGATGTATTTTAAAAAGAGCAAACACAAATCCCTCAGATGCTATAAAAAATAAAATATTAGTAGATCTGGTTGACATGCAGTAAAGTTGTATGTCTTCAACTGCATTCATGGGAAATGAAGAATCCTAACAGACCAGTGTCAATGAGGAGATATTAACTTTGACAGCAACATGTACTGTCCTCTTACAAAAAGATTTGTAGAAAAATTCCATTTGGCCTGATTTATACACAACATGGAAAGAACAGTTACTGCACGCACACCCATCATTTTAGATGCAGGTACGCGAAATAAAATTGCAGGCATTGAAAAAGTGGATGGAAGGAGTGAAATTAAT
Organism: Corvus cornix cornix; assembly: GCF_000738735.6. Lineage (NCBI taxonomy): Eukaryota > Metazoa > Chordata > Aves > Passeriformes > Corvidae > Corvus > Corvus cornix. The sequence continues at coordinate 63,015,260 of NC_046333.1, forward strand.
TTGTGTCAAATGATATGCAGAGCTTTTATTCCATTCCTTTAAGGAATACAGGAATCATGTGAAACAAGAGCAGCTTTAAATATTAGTCTGGAAGTATCTTTGTAGCTACTGGGGATGATCTGGGACTGTGAGAGCTCCATAAATTGCTACACCACCAATGTCAGAATCACTGCAGTGTTCTGCTGGTGGGACTTGCTTAACACAGATTAATGCTTATAAAGCACTTAAACTTCGGGGGGACTGATAGAAATTTCTCAGCTTTAACATGTTATTTAGCAGTGAAATGTGGTATTTTTTTACCCATTCTGAACTGTCAGTGAAAGAGCTGAAGTGCTACTAGATGTAATATTTCAAGCAAAGGGCAGAATCCTTATGGGCTGAGACTATATACAGTGCCCTTCAGACTGGATAAGAGGAGCAGATGAAGCTGCAATTTATTCATAGGATGTATCAGAATCCAGTTAAGAATGCAGTGTATCTCCCTCCCATGTGTTTCTGATAGAAATATATTGCCACAGTGGCAGATAATCCAATCAGGTCTAAATCGGATCAATATGAACCTGCAAAAAATCAGAAAATCTGCACTTAGGAAATGTGTTTCAGAAAGAACTACATAATTCTATTCTGGGACAAGGGCAACCTGGACTTTACAAAATTTTCCATTATTCAAAAGAGTTACACTGGTTAAGTCTCACAAACTCAATGAAGGGTATGAAACTGTCTTTTCTTTGAGCAGAGCTACAGCATTTTGATGTCATTTGCAACTACAATGGTTGAAAGGTTAAATGAAATGAACATGTTTGAAGTCTGCTAGTTGGGCATATTCAAAATACAAAATGCATGAGAGGAAAGCATTGCTTCAGAAATTTTGGAAGTAATCAAGGCATATTCAGAAACACAGCTTGTATATTAAACTAATTAAAAAGAAAAATACCCCAACCAACACATGAAACAGAGAGAAAGTAAGTACATGAAATGGAATTCTAAAGGTTTAAAAAGCAACACAGTCCATAGAGAGCTATTACACCTCCCTATTAACCTGTAAATTTAGTTTAGTATAAATTAATAACAGAGACCAGGTACTGGTATTTTGTTAACTGGTAATAATCAATGGGGATTTTAGTTCAAGTGTTTTGCAACATGTACTACAAGACTAGAAAAACTAGAAAATAGAACACTAACAGGTCCTGAATTTCATTTAGTGTAATAAAAATCCCAACATCAGCACAGCAGCTCTTCAGTGAGTATTCCCAAGGATATCAGGTTTTCTATACAATATCACAAATGAGCAGTCTGGCTAAGGCTTATGGACTAAAGTAGGAAATCAAAAACAATTTCTTGTCTTCCACTAACTAAGAAAAGATTTTTTTGCTAGAACAGAAACATAACCAGGAACACTTCAAAATACCAGATGTTTTAAATGACAGTTTTCTTTATACTATTTTAAATAATGAATCTCCTCTGCTCTGCTTTCACTTAAGCAAGAGAATATAAGGCTCCTGAATGTTCCACTGCGTAAGTCTCTTTTCCAAAAAGTTATAATAGAAAGATGAGCTAGGAAGTGAACTGATCAACTAGACATTAGGAGATAACACATATTTCACTATTCTTCACTTCCAGTGTGCTGAATTCATATATCTGCAAAGACTGAAGATCTAAGAAAAAAACCCTATATAGATTTACTTTCTATTTGAAAGCTAAGAAGTATTAGCCTTTATTTATGCTATTACCTTTTCATGGAAAGCAACGTTTGAAGCACCAGGATAGCATACTGCTGTTTGTTAGCCTACTAAACCAAAGTTTATGAAAGTTAACAACTATTGCACTAATTATCGGTGCAAAAGAGAGCATCCACTGTGAATCTGACTTTTTCACATCTCTGTAAACACCAACCACACAATTTGCAGCAAGTTAAAACATACCTTTTTCCTTGGGCTTGGTTTCTTGACAGAAAGAATGTTCCGTGAAATTGATTAAAATCCAATTCTGCTCCAGAGTCAAATGATTGCAATATTACTTGAGAGCTTCTGAGCTCATATTTGTCCTTCTCTGCTTCTGGAGGATTCTTTCAGAAAGTGCGCCCAGAGAAAGTGCACCCCGAGGGGCATTTCTCAGTAATTGTGGTGGATACATTTTGCAAGAGTGAGTACATCTACACTTTAAACTGCAGTGCAGTGTTGATATAACTGAGCTGGATTTGTACTGGAACCAACCTAGCTATAATAACATGTAGTTCTAGATGAGCTAAGTTAATCTGGCTTGTAGGAGAATCAGCCAGCCTTATGTACTATTTCCCACTCTATCATCCTGTGCTAATATGCTGAGCTTTGTCTACAACCTGTGCCAATATATCTTGCCTATCTCTAAGTCATCACTGTAGAGTGTTAAGTTACAGAAGACTGCATTTCAAAATGTGATTGGAGATACCCTAAAAGACAGCAAAAGTTGTACCTTTCATTCTCAGATATGTCTGTTTGAACTGCGTATCTGAAGATCAGTAACCATGGAAAATGGAGACTTTCAACTCTGCTTACTAAAAACTTTATGCAAATGTTGCTATTCACACAATGTCTGTCAGTGTTCCTCCATACAGATGCCTTCCAAAGATTCTTCATACCCATAAACACCTTGTGTGTTTGAAGTGACAAGACTTGTAGTAGAAGGCTTGAGAAACTTGAATTTTCATGATTTTCCTCCCGAGACACTCCTGTTTCTGAGCGGGCTCCACAGAACACTGCTATATGAACAGATCACAAGACAGATGCAGATTGAGGGAGAAGCAACGGCTTCAGTGGTGAATTTTATGTTAAGTAGATTCACTAGACAGCCCTAGTGCCCACTTTGCCTTATTAGTGAAGCATTCCTTGTCCACAGCAAAAGGTGATAGTGTATCATGCTGTCTGTGCCCAAATCACTAGCTTTCCCACTGAATTGCATACAATCAAAAGCTCTGCACAGCATTTTCAGAGATGCATTTTTTGGTACAGTAGAGCAATAAAAGCATTGTCTCCTTTTTGGTCAGAGTGGTCACAAGTCTTTTGATAAGAAAAATGGCAACACGGCATATTGATAATTCATTAGACAAAGATCCTCTTGTGTAAATCAAGAGTGATTCAATCAAACAAGAGGCAACGCTTACAAATATGTCAACAAATCACATTGGCTTGTCTTAAAAATCCCTTTGAGAAAAAAACGTTGTCTTCCTGTTGCTTTCCTTTTGGTAGCCTGTAGCTCTAAAGATGTGTTAATAAAAATTTTACTTGAGGGATTTGTTTGTCAAAACTTGTCACTGAGTTTAGCTTGTAAAATGACAGCAGGAATTAAATCTTGGATGCAAACATTTTCTTAGGATGCACATGCAGGCCTTTCTCAGGCAAAATTATTTATTTGGGTAACAGGGAGAAAGCTGGTAGAATTAAGCTACTACTGTATGCTTTTCTTGATTGCTGTTTCATAGAATAGATACCTTTTTGACATTTCTAACATTTGTTACTGCCTCATTTATTCAATTCCTAAATCTGTAATCCCATCTAAGGCAAAAGTCATACTGAATTGACTAGAAAACTGACACAAACAATGATTAATTTCTCCTTGGCTCTGCTACTGAAAAAGAAAATAAATTTAATTGTCACATTATTAAATCTTGGAAACAACTGTACTTCATAATATATAACTCCAACCAGGGAACATCATGAGTAAACAACTATGATGGCATCTAGTCATTCATAAAAACCACAGGATACTGTTCCCTTCCCCAAAAAGATAAAGTTCTTTTAATACACTGGGTTGTGCAGAAAGGAGCAGACAAGATCTCAAGGACACTGTTTATGAATACATGAATTGTGGCAGCCCCATTGGCAGGATATCAAGTCTGAAGGACTTACTGATCGAACATTATGTGAATGAAGTATTTGATACACTCACACACACTCAGCATCACATCCAAATGAGACACTGCAGCCTCAGATGTGTCTCATCTTCTGTGAACATACCAGGTGGAACCACTGGCTTATTACACCAGTGGTTAAGAAAGAACTTGAGATCCCACTCACAGTCCATAGCAATCCTTAACCATTTCACATAGTAAGATTTTAGCTTAGCTACTCAAGAGAAACAAACTAAAGCACTACACACTATAATTGTCGTTAAAGACTATAAGGCATCTTACAGCAACACCTTAATAACCACGTCATTAAGCACAAGATCTAAATGGAGCAAAAAAGGACCTTCAAAGTAAATGCTCACTATCTTTTTTAAGCACTCCAAAGTAAGTCTTACTCTTGCTGATACTTGTGCGAAGCCACTGGGCTCAATTCCATTGTGTTACTGCTGTTGCCTGAGCGCAACAGATCACAGAACACAATTTAAAAGATTGTTACCTGAGAGTTTTGGGATCCTTACAGAGGAGAGTGAATCAGAGAAAAGAGAACAGCAGTATGATGAATCTGGAAGACTTTCATGTATGGAGTGGACAGACAGGGCTAAGTGCAAGTGAACAAAATTTAGGAAAAAGCCTTCTAAAATGGCATGCTAAGGAAACACAGCAGAAAGCATGTACAGGGGGAGAAGGACTGAGTGGAATAAAACCAAGTTTGATACATGAGGTGAATTTGTGGGGGATTTCAAGGATGCAGAATTATACACTTTAGGAAGATGGCCAAAAAAGGTACAGGGGGGTTAGGTAAGGGGAAGGGAAGCAATGGAAGTGTCAAGTCAGCTTGTGTAGGTTACAAGGCGTACGTTGCAAGTGACAGGAATCAAATTAAGAAAGTATTAAGGCACAGACAGAGGTGGGAGGTGAGGAAAATGTTGTGTTCATATCATCTATACAAGAATAGATGATATGAAAACTTGGTAGTAATCTGAATATGAAAAGAAATGGAAAAATGAAACATACCTGCTGTTGCCCACCACACACATGAGAATGACTGGGATAAATAGTAATAGAATGATAGAACACAGAAGTATTTGGGGTCAAAATGTAGCACTCATTTTGATACTGAAAATACCAGTAAAATAGCTGCAGTGAAATAGCAAAGTTCAGGAGAAAGCTGTTTTATTTAGTTGTACATTTAATCCTTGATTTGTCAGACCACCAATAACAAATGGCTCAGTTCATTTAACAGAGAATTCTACTAAGGGTAAAGGCTGGTGGGGTTCACAGCAGATCCTTCAGTGTTCTTAAGGAAACTGTATTTTGCCAGACAAGTAGCAAACCAAAAGCACAACTCTTGGGCTATGCTAGAGCTGACAATGTGCATGATTTTGAGTAACATATCTTCATTCTGTATGTCCAGCAACATTGCAGCAGAGCTGAATCAGAGAGATTACTTGTGGCTCCAGCCTCATACAATCAGCTTAGCTCCATAAAGAGCGTGACAAGATGAGGTCTGCAAATTGGACAGTTCAGTCTGGGCACTGTATTTTTTTTTAGGTGGATACATAATCCTCATTGTTTGTGATTGATCCTGTCTCAGCCAGCAACTGAGATGACATTTCAATCCCAGGTCCCTGAAGTTCAGAGGTTTACAGCCTTCAGTCAGAAAGATACACTGAATGGAATTTTTTCAAGTGCAAGATTATTTAAAACTAACTTTTATGCTCAGAAATGCCTTTTCTTTTTTTTTTTTACTTTTTATTTTTGTACCTAGGTGACTCAAACCCATTCTTAAAAAGAAAACATGGGTAGATAGAACAAACAAAATTAAGTGTAAGATTTAAGAAATGAGCATACAACTATACTATACTAATCTTATCACCTGTGCAGTGAAGTTCATGGAATATACTCCCACTACAATTGTCAACAAAAGTAGAGACAACTCTGAAGAGCCTTGTCCATTTGAGTATTATGAACCCTCCTTGTTGCTGGAGGGCTCCCAAACTGCCGCCCCCCCAGCAGTGACTCACAGTGAGGAATGCACTCTTGTGGCCCTTGGCTCTTTCACCTGCATTCAAGTGACAGAATTACAGAACAATTTACATTGGAAGGAACCTCTGGAAATCATCTGGTTCAAACCTCACATCCTGAAAAGCCTAGAAGATGATATTGCAGCACTCTGTACCAAGAATTTCGAAGAGCTCAATGTGACATCTTACAGAATAGGAGGGTGTTGATCTCACTCCAATCCCTGCACTCACAAGCACCGAGACATAGGTAACCAAAAGTCTGTTCAGCATTCATAATGGAGATACAATCCTTGCAATGACATGGTGAACAGGAAATGCCTTATCCTAAATTCTCATTTCTTTTTAGGTTGGCAAACACGTGCTGCTGCTGGACGTGCGTTTCTGCTGTCCTTTAGGCAACAACAATCAATCTATTCTTCCCACCCACTTCTGTGAGTCACCAGGATTTACTCACTGACCTGTCTCCTGAACTGGGTGTCCTTGGAAGGTCATGTAAATGTGTGCTGTTATCCTGATGACCTCGCCATTCTCACCTCACATGGTTACTTTGGTGCTTCTACACCCATTCAATCCCACTCTCACCAGTCAAGGTGCCCACTACAATTCTCAACAAAAGTAGAGACAGGTCTGAAGGGCCTTGTCCATCTGAGTATTATGAACCCTCCTCATTACTGGAGGACTCCCAAACCCCTTGTGCAGTGACTCACAGTGAAGAATGCACTCTAGTGCCCCTTGGCCCTTTCACCTATTCTGGATGCAGACCCAGGACAACCTCTCATACCAAGCACATTGCTACCCATGTACAAAGCAAACACATGACCAGGAGAAAGATTCTCATAGTCACATAAGGGACAGTATTGAGAGGTCTGACAGGCATTGACATCTACCTCCTCTATGGTCAGTACAGATCACAGGGCTGCTCTGGAGAAACAAAGCCAGCTGAATACCCCTAACTAAAAAAATACCTACTTGGAAATGTTGGCTACTGCTATAAGATTTGCTAAATTCTCCCAGAGTCTGTTCGGCAGATGACATTTTACCCCCTACCTATGTGGAACTGCCATAGCTTGGGGTCTAGTCACCCCTGAGGGTGGCAGCCTCCTCTCCACCTCTGACACGAGGCTGGCCTTTAAGTGAGAATCCTCAGTTTTAGCAGGGGCACTTAATACAATTTCCATATGCCTGTCTTCATCTGTGGACTTCTAGTCATCACACATTCTTGGCATTGTAAATTAACAATAAAAGAAACATACAAAATTGACAGTTGATTACTTTTATTTCAACCATCCATGAACTGCACTATCAAATAAAGATAAAGCTTACATGTATATATTTTAACAGGAACATTCACATTTTCAGGTATTTTTCTTTATAATATATTACTTCTTTGATTATTCTGATTTTCAAAAGCAGGTCTAACACACAGTGCATTTTCCAGTAAGTGTTAAAAAGGAGGGAGTGTGTTCTCTCACACACTATGCTTCCATACTTATAAATCCATTATTATATATTTGGGAAAATGCATAGATAAAAGCTTTAATTGCAATTTTCACATTGAAAATGAGCACTAGTATCTCTTCATAAAAGAAACCACATCAGCTAGAATATTGTTGCTAGTGACTGTTGTTCAACTGGAATAAAAGACAGCATTTCTGAAAATGCAGAAAAAAAGAAGTGCAAATTTAGGGCCAGGTTCGATGGGGCTTTGAACAACCTGTTCTAGTGGACAATGTCCCTGACCTTGGCAGGAGGGTTAGAACTAGATGATCTCTGACGTCCCCTCCAAACCAAAGCATTCTATGATTCTATGAAAAGTAGCTCAATATATTACTTTAAACATTACGTTATGTTGGGGTTTTAGTTTAGTCTTAGTTTTTTTTCCTGTTAAAGGAATTTTCTCCCATATGCATGTTGCTAGGGGACAAATAGCTGTACTTAAGAAAGACAAAAAGGGGAGTGGGGCGGGCCTGGCTACTCCTTTGTCTACACCTGGGTGTGGGGGCAGTTCGCTCTGAGCGTCCGGAGAGAGAAGCTGCAGAGAAAGGAGCTGCTGCTTCTTTCTTTTTGGCCGTTCTTTCTTCCTGCTGGAAACAACACCGGGACCCCAAAAGCCGCTTTCCCTGCCCTGCTGGAGACCGGGCTGTGGCTGCCCTGCCCCGCTGCTGCTTCGAGCTTTCGCTACGCTGTAGCCCTGCTCGCCCTGCCTGCCTGGGCCTCCGTGGGGTTCTCCCATCTGGATACATCTCGCCTGCCACCCGGGATTTGCGTCCGTCCCTGCCGTTCCAGCCTGCCGTTTCAGCCTGCTGTTCCTGAGAGCCCGGGATCAGCTGCCCAGGGGTTTGTGAAGCCTTTGTTCCATCCCTTCCCGGGATCCCAGGGCACCGGTGCCGCGTGCTCCCCGAGCTCGCTCCGGAGCGCCCCCTGCAGCCGCGGGGGAACCATCGCACCTGCCCTGCTCACCGGGAGCCGCCAGCGCCCCTGCCGGCTGCGAGCGGAACTGCACCCGAGGGGAAAGGGCCCGACAGCCGAGAAGGCTGGCACTGGGTCTGTGATTGCTGTTACTGCCAGAGTTGTTGTTGTTTTTGTTTGACTGGTTATATACATATATATATATATAGTAAAGAACTGTTATTCCTATTTCCCACATCTTCGCCTAAAGGCTCTTGATTTCAAAATATAATAACTTGGAGGGAAAAGGGGTTATATCTGCCACTTCAAGGGGGGCCTCTGCCTTCCTTAGCAGACACCTGTCTTTCAAAACCGAGACACGTTAATAGATTAATCTACAGGTTTTAATCTACAGGTAGCATATATACAATATGTATGTGTACAATAATGTTTAGCTGGATAATTTTATCTGACATTTGAAGAAAATAATTCAGTCATAGCTGTGTTCTACAATGAGTACTTGAAAGGGAGTCACACACACACACAAACACAGACATTCCCCGCCTGTAAGCCCACCTCACCAGAGGATACAAGATGTCTCTATTGAAAAACTGATTCAAGACTGAAGAGAAGAAAGATTTAACAGAATTATCAGGGAGCTACTTAAATAAAAGAGAAGCTTCGTTTAAACAATTGGAAGCTGGGACATAATGGCATTATCACAATGCCGAGTATTAATTATTATGTTTGCTCTTTCCGGCCTGTCACAATGATGAACAATAATGATTGCGCAATGTGAGATATTCACCATTTAGCTAATTCACTCAGTCTAGGCAGGGGATCAAAGATGTTTCTATACTGTCTATTCCTTAACAGCAGCCCTTTTTGGTTCCCCGTGTAACTGAAAGAAACCCTAAAATTCGTGTGACCTGTGCATATCTTGCCTGTCATATCCCAGAGCCTAAAAGCCAGCAGCAGGAACACAAAAGCCACAACTCTTAACTTCAGTCTTTCCAGGGCAGATGGCAGTCTGAATAGGCAGAGTAGAGATCAAGGACTTCAGTTTCCTCTCTCTCAGACCTCCAGAAGACAGAAAAATCAGGGGAAAAAAAACCCACCCAAGTTTCATGGGCATCTGGGGCTGTATGCACGCCGTGAGCTTTGTCAAGTGTCCTCCCTGGAACCAGTGGGTTGAGCTGAACAGACCCCCAATATTTACCCATTTCCTATCAACACAATTCCCTGTGGTTTCCCCATTATCACTTTGCTCATCAGTGAATGTATGATGCTTGCTGTTTGCTGCCCAGCACACTGCATTTCTTTTTGCAGATGGGTGAATAACCATTCATATCTCTGACTAGAGTCTTTCTTTTGCTAGAGATATGCAACTGGATTTGTGTGAGGCAGCTGCTCAGTATTTGTGTGCCAGTCTGAGTGGTCCAGTATGTCATGGTGGACAGATGACGTCAGTTCTGGAGCAGGCAGCCCAGGAACTGGGCCACTGCTTAGTGCTATGAATGCTGATGAAATAGCTTTCCCAAGATTTGTTTCTTCTCTCAGAACAATATGATCTTGCAATATATGGGCTCAGTTTGATTTTCTTTTCTACAAGTCTTTCAGGCTTTGCCCATTGCCTGAGCACTCCGCACTCCTTCAGTGTATTCTCTAGAAATTTTGATATAAGCATTGCAGTGTGTCTGGTAATGCAAAATTAGGTATTTTAGCAGGCATACTGCCAGGTCAGAAATGTGTTCTCATCCACATGCCAGTGCAGAAATCCCATTCATGATTAATATTTCTTCCTGAAAGACCCTTATCGTCCATCCTCCCCACCATAAAAAAGCACAAGCCAAAACAAACAAAAACCCACGCAAAACACAGCAAACCACTCCAATCCATTGTGACTCAAAACTGATGCCAAATAATATTATCTCCTCCTTACTTTTCAATACAGAGAGCCATGTGCTGATCACTGTATATTTTTTATTTCCCAGGGTTTACTATTTCTCATAGCATTATTTCATGCCTCTTTTTGCTCTTTATCTGTGCTTTGGTTGACATTGCTAATGTGTGAGCAGCAAAATAAAACATATAGGGCAACTCTTTGAAACAAACAAAAAAAATCTCTGTTCCAATGAGACTGGCTTTCTTGCAAGCAGACAAACAAGACTGGAAGTGAAATAAAGAAAGGAAAAAACCATAAAGATGTAACACTGCTAATGAAAGAAGTGCAGCATGATACAGTAAAAAGGAACAGGCATCAAATATGCAGCAGGATTGTTTATTACAAGTTACTATTTTACAGTCAGTAGATAGATATTTCTGTTTTGGACACCTGCATAGAATTATGTCCACAGCTGCACTTTACTGATCATACTGTCTGTTATAAACATATATTATAGTATTGGCTTCTCGCAAAGTATTAAGGTAGATATTATATAATGTTAGAAATGCTTTTTGCTGTGTGGAGGTAGTTTTCTCTCGTTTTAGCAAGAATGTTAGCAAGTGTGAGCAAGTAAGATAACCTCCAAGCGAGCAGAGGATGAGGCCCAAGGAGCTGCTAATCAACACTTTGTCCGGGGAACAAAAGGGCCCAAAGGCTGCTCCGCTGGAGAACGGGCGGCCAGGAGGGTCCGAGAGCCCTTATCACCGCTCTGCCCGGGGGGCAAAGAGGCCAAAGCTGCAATCAGCCCTGACTGTCTGGAGAATTAAGAGATCCACCCTACCATCGACTCTTACCTAGCGGGCCCAACCCCAAGAATTAAAAGAAATAAAACCACAAGGCAGAAGACTACGCATGCTCTAAAAAGGCGGAACCAAGGAGTGGCCATGCAGAACAGCTCCAGGAAAAGTTTTAATATGAATAGAGAACAGGCAGTAAAAATGGTATAAAAAGGACTCACCTCGGGCATCAGGTGTGCTCTTGGCAGAGCGCCAAGGCACCCGGCCGTTATCCCTTTGCTTTATTTTATGTGTCTCTTACTGTCTTTATATTAAACTCTTTAAATTCTAACAGGAGAGTGAACCGCGTTTTTCACACTGTGTGAAATTGTTTCTCTTCCTTGAGCAAAAGGCAAACAAAAGGTTACAGGGATGAACTTGTTTGTAAAGTAACCTGCATCACTGAATGCAGAAAATTTCCACACATGTATCTGAGATGTCAGTTTATACCCTTGGTCTGTCTGGCAAATATAAATATACATGTCCATATATCTGCATAATTTAAAATACTCTAGCTCTCTTGAGAAGGTAGCATGTACAAACGTGTGTGTGCACGCAGGTGTGTGTGTTCCAGAACAAGAGAAAAGCTGTTACCCTCTCAAGATACCTACAGAATTTCAAATACACACACATACACTATATGAGCTATCTGTATAAATGACAAACAGTGAGTGAAGCATCCTGTTAATGTTATTAAAACCGAAAATTAATTATAAGACTGGCACAACTGACATTTCTCTTCATGAATAATTTTACTTTACTGAAACAGAACATAGGCAGGCCACTTAATTTTTAACAGGGCATAAAGTTCAGAAGGCTGTTTAATCTATTCATAGCCATCAAAATGGAATATCAAAACTGCATTTAAAGGAGCCACCCCAGAAAGTTTCTATGTGTTTTTGTGCCATTTCTCCCTCCTCCCTGTCCCAAAGTCAATGAGAAGTCATATTTTAATAAATCTGTGTCAATATGCATTATTGAAGCCTTACATTTACACTGATGAACACACAGAGAACTATCCTTAGACCCTGAAAACCACACTTCAGCATGAAGCAGGTGTTTTGGCCATGCTACAATAAATTCATAAAAAGAATTTTCTTAATGCAAATGCTGCCATAAGCACAGCACATTACTTTGGAACAAGCTGTCTTTGGAGGTATACCAGGGGAAGGAAGGGAGATCCCACTGCACTCAGTGCTTCTCCATTCCAGGGTTATAAAATGCTTTTAACTTGCCTGTCAGATGACAGTTGGGCAAAGCCATCATGTAAGAATGTTTCATTAATCCTGTCCTGGGTTGCAGTGTATTCCATTACCATCCTCATGAGCTGTTGAAACCAGGTGGGGCAGTGTTTCCTTGCCTCCTCCCTCCGGACTATCTTCTGTTAATGAGCCCATACACCTTGCCTCATGACTCATCATCCCATGGTGAGATGCTCCACCCAGAAGGAGGAACCAAGCATTCCATCCTGGATAGAATCTGAGATTCTGAACACCACAGACACCTTTTCCACAGGATTCCCAGAGGACAAGAGCTGCATAGCCACCACTGGCCTTTCAGATGAAGAGCAGCCCCTTTCTACAGCATCACCGCTTCAACAGAACCTCATCCACCGCTTCAGGAGGACTGCAGCCACCATTCAACCGGACTGCTACCACCACCCTGACTAACGGGGTGTCAGGTTGTATCCTGACTCTGTCAGTTTGAACCAGTGTTTTCTGCCTTTATTTTAATTTCCCTATTAAATTGTTATTCTGACTTGGTGCCTCCCACTGGTTTGTTTTCAAACTAGTACAAATCCTCAAGAAACAAATGAAACTAAATTTACTGGAAACTTACTTCACTTGGATTTTTGTGGGATTTATCAATATGCAATATTATTACTTCACTTTTACATCACCTGCACACCAGTCATTTTCAGTTCCTACTTGCTCTTTCCAAGTCTTGTAAGCGCTGTTTCTCTAGTTCCCCATCCAAGAAAGCATCCTTCTTCAGATGACTACCAGAGCACACATGTTTAAGTTCCACTGAAAGTAGATTTATGTTTAAGTGTGATCCTATTGTCCTTAAGAGGATACTTTATATTCTAGGATATGATTTGGCTAAATACAACAAGCAAAACAGAAGTGTGATGCTTGAGAAAGCATTTTGGTGAGCTTCCAGGGACTTACCTGCCAGCTGCCAAGCTGGCTTACAGCTCTAGGCTCAATCTATTCACCCATCCATCACCAAAGGGTCTGAATGACTGATAACAAAAACAGATGATTCATCGTTGGTATGCTTTTTGTTCTCTTTGTCCTATGGAAGACATGGCATTTTAAGATTAAGGTTGATATTTCAGGCTAAGAAAAACTTAGAATATAAAGAGGGCAGTTTTTATATTGCTGGATAGATACTTTTTCCTAATTTTTGGAAGACAAGAGAGGGCCAGAAATGAAATTTTTCATTGTTAGTTGATCTTTAAATGAGCAGGTACCCATGCCTATCATCTTGAGCATAAATACTGTCAGAAGATGCTCTCCCTTTTGGTCTTTTTAGACTGATCTGACTAGTAAGATAATATTTAATTTCCATTCACTTAACAAGTGTTATTCAAGGTGTTGACCTTGAATATAATAGCACAAACATCAAGGACTTATCTCAGAGACCTATTAGAAGGAAAACACAACTTTTGGTCTGCCATGGTGATGGCAGAGAAGAAAGGAGAAATACACTAGAATCTTTAAAAGCACAGAGAGCACTTCCACCTAACAACTTTGCCCAAGTGATACAAATAAAATGAGGAATTAACACAAAAAAAAAGCTCTTCTCTTTAACATTTATGTACTTGCTAGCTTCATTGTTAGTGTATCAGATTACTGTAGAAAAAGCTATGACTATTCGGGTAAGCTGGATACCTAATTATGAATACAGAATCATAGACTGGAACAGTTTTGGTTGGAATGTACCTTTAAAGGTCATCTAGTCAAACCCTCCTGTAATGAGCAGAGACATAGAGAAGTCACAGAGAAAATGATCTGAGTGTGAGATATTTGCAACATGAATTTAGCAAAGTGGGATAGGTGAGGAGGGAAACACGGCTGAGATACCATTACCTTTTAGGCTGTGGTGAGAGTCAAACTAAGGTATTTTGCACAGTCACAATGTTCACAATCTATACAGAATTTTGAACAACTGGACAGTTTCTCACAGGAACAGTGAGATAGTCACCAAAAAAAATATTCATGAGCTGAATAAATCTCCTTTAGAGAAAGGTTTTAAAGAGCTCAATCTGTTTGGTTTGTCAGAGAATGAGAGGCAACTTGATTATAGGAATAAGCATCAGGTACAAAAGTGCTCTTTGATTCAGTGGACACAGTAAAATGTCTGTAATATACTGAAAGCAAATCCAAGTACTACAGCATTCCACTGAATATATGTATTACAATACAGTTTTAGTCATACAAAAACTCATCATTTTCTTCCACAGGAAGCTTCACTGAATTCGCAGTATAGTCAGCAGTTATTTAGTGAATTCTTTGTTTTATTCTCATTGTCTAATTTGTGGCCCTGCAATTCACTCATTGTACCATTTGAACCTAGCACCAAACACAGCACTGTTTATTTTTTTGACTTTCATTTAGCCGTCACTTTAACAGCATAGAAGTGTAATTCAGTGAACTGAAAAAGATACAGGAAGATAAAAGCCCTCATTACACACACATTATACAACATTCCACCTGGTGATTCAAACACTACTCAAAATTTCTGCTTAAAGTGTTTATAAAATTCTAGCTAAATAAACTGAATATTTTCAATAGTGGTAGAAGCACTGGTAAGCCTTTTAAAGCTTTTTTGAGAGTTGTAGGAATTGTTGAGAGTGGAAAGCCAGTATCATCTTGAGATTTGAGCATGTTTGTTTTCAACAGAGAATACTCCTGTGGAAATACTCCAGGTCCCCCATCATGTATTGGGAGGCAAATCGCACCTACAGGTCCTTGGTAAACACCTGCAGTGTAGCTCCTCAGCGGTCAAGCCATACTTTCACATAAAGCTATTCCACAGCAGAAGCTTCAAGGTCAGATGCTTTTTCAGGCAAACTCTGATCAGGTCACTGCTTGTGAGTCACCAAGGGGGGAATATTTTCTTTCTGTTCACAGGAGAACATCTCCTGCCTGACTACAGACTGGCTATCCATCTGAAATGGGAGTTTTCTTTCTTTGCCATGTACTGCCTGCCAAGACGAGTTCCCCTGCCTGGAACAACACCTGCCCTGAAACTATTATGGGAAGGTTTGGGTTTCCTGACCAAACCTTCAGCCATGGATATTACCAACAAAGCCTTGAAGGCTTACAAAAGGGAGTCTAAAAGAAGACTTCAGCCCTCAGCTGGGCCATCCACTGGGGGGAACTGATGCACACTGTCTAATATCAGATTTTCTGGGCTGGGTGTCCACCAGCCTGTCCGAGTCCCATCTCAACCTGACTCCTCACACCAGTCCCAGGTAACTCTCCCACCATGCCCGTTGACTCCAGGGCTGTGTCTGCATCATGGGCTGCACATCAGCCCCACCTTCTTCCTCACTACAGCCCCATACACCTTCAGGTTTCCTTACAGTTATTCTCAAATCCAGATTGTCACACCCCTTTCTTTCTATGAGGCTGCCTTTCCACAGATAAGTTGGGCAATTCCTACTTGAAGTAGGAAAGCTGAGAGATAAGACAGTCTGCCCCCATTCCTTTATCCAATTTCTGAACTACCACCAATGGTATTAATCTTTATAGATGCTACTTTCAAAATGCAATATATATCTACAAAACACTTGTGACCCTGAGTCTTTCAGAGAACTACAGCTTTGTAACACTTAGGCTAAATTTCTTGGAAATGGCAAGAGATATCAGAACCTAAATGGATTTGAAGTCTCTGCTCAATGCTTTAGTGATGCTGGAACACCTCAGGTTTTCATGCTATCTAAACTAAACTTAAATTCCTGCTGCGTTATTTCAACTTCTACTGAATGTTTGTGTCCGCTCATTGATGGTGAAAAAGATAATATAGGAAAAGGAGAGGTATGTTGAATTACGACATTTATTATGCCTAAAATGCTGTGCTGCATCATCTCTGCAGGAAAAAATCATCTGAATGAAATATGCAGGATTTGGTTTTAAAAATTGTAGCGCTGTAGTAGGTTAAAAGCTGCACATCTTGTACTTCTTTATTTGTCTTTGCAAATGAATTTCAAACTTAAGGCACATTTTGAAGAGTCCTGAGCTCTTTGCAGCGTATCACAGCACTTTCACACTTGCACGTTTTGTTTTTACTAAAAGGTCACAATTATCTTATGTTACAGTGTGAAACCTGAGGTGCACACCTGGCCATACTATATTACTGTCAGAACAGTAGTTCATATTGGACAGGGAGTGCTTCAGCACACAATGTGTGCAAAGGCCACAGGAGAATTTCCTGAGCTTTTCTCTCCAACGATCCCTAGTACTCCTTAGCAACCTTGCTGGAAGGACTGAATCACAGCCTCCAGGCAGCAAGTGATAAGTGTCCCTGCATACTTGAAAGAGTTGCTGGCTACAGCAAGCACATGTACATCTCCAGAAAAAAACACTTAACAGCAAGTCATCTAACTAGGAAATAAATAAAAAATGTTAGGACTGAACACAGCAAGAGGATTAGTGGCAAGCAGGCTCCTGCAGTGGTCTTATATCAAAGCACAGCTTTAGATGATGCTTTCAAGAAAATTTGACAACAGGCTCCCTATAAACCTAGTCTGGACTGAGGAGCACCACGAAGGTCTGAAATGACAGTCTGAGGGACTGTGGTCTAATTGCTAGAACTGATGACCACTAGAAGCCCTTATACATGGCAGGCTATGTTATGGGGTGTATTATCTCTGCTGAACTATTGCAGTCTTTCCTGGTACTGCCTTAACTACTACATTTTTTCCTCTGATAAACTTCATCCAGTGGAGTTGCAATTGTTCCACAAGGAACAATTTCAAGAATGAAATGTCACAAGGCAGCATAACCATAAATATTTTGCTTATCCCCTTCATTTTTAAGGCAAGACAGTGAGTTCTGATGCTTCTTATTCTCTGCCATGCAGTTAAGGGGATAGAAGTGTCCTTTACTAGGAACAGCTGACCTTCTATTTCCTGCTAGTGCATTCAATTTCAGATAGCCCACAGTGTGGTCTTGAAATGCTATTTTCCATCATGCTAAACTAATCTGAGGTCTACATTTTACACATTTTATGAACCCAAGAGTTTGCTTTCCAGTGTTGCATGAAAAACAGAGGTCATTCAGAAGGTTGTAACTCAACAAAACTGTTTTGACACTTTTGAAAGAAGAGAAGGACAAGCACTGGTAAATACTGGGAAAAACACTGCAATCAACATATCTAAGAAATTCCACTTTTTTTTTGGTGACTGCTGTTTTTAAAAAAAACTAGATCTGAATTCCACTCCACATATTGTTATATTACTAATTTAAATGTTAAATTAGTTAAACTTGATCAACACTCACTTAAAACTTCGTTTTATTTACATGTCTCTTGCAAGAGAAGCCTGTCTCCATTTTCTTTCCTACTTGTATTCATAATTGCTGAAGAGCTGTATCTTCCCTTTCCACTGTTTTCACATCATTTGCTTAATGGTATTGGTAGCTCCACTTTTAACTTAACATTTCATATATATGTTCTTCATATGTACTTCTCAAACTTCTTCCAGTCAATGCTTAGCCTTTGAGTTCTGATACCCTGATATTACCTTATGTATAGCTTTTTAAACCTCAAATAATCTGATATTTAGATTACGTATTACTTAAAATGTCAGTTCTTGTCCAGCTACTCAATAACAATGTCCTCAATCACAGTGTCCTCTTCTCACGTACTATTTCCCTTTTTCCTCTTGTTCACAGCTGGGAAGATTCCCATCTTGAACGTGCTGGCTGCATACACGCCACAGCACAATTTTGCTTTGGCCCAGGATCTCGTTTATTTCCGAAATCATTCAGCAATGAACTACAATGACTGCTCCCTAGGACCTCATCATGCGGGGTCAGCCTTCTGTTATCATCGGGAAGTTGCTTTGAATTTTAAACTTCTGCAGAAATCCATGTCTATTCACACAGCCACCACCATTCGGATGTTATCGATTACAGTCACCACAAAGCATTGTTCAGGCTAATGACCTGCTAATGACCTTCCCATCCACTCTCTGACAGTATCTCAGTAGGTGAAGACGGCTTATTCTTGCCTAACCTTGGCTGCCCGAGATAAGCAAACGTTTATCACCTCTCTACCATCTTAGCTTTCTGACTGACAGCTACAGACTCATTTTACCTAAAACCTTTCGGTACACTTACTCCTAAAAACAACCAGTAATTGTCTTGTTTACTCTACAACACCAATCCTTTAGATTTTTTTTTTTAAACTAAGTAGCGCATTTTACGGCTATCACCCCATTTATCAGTACTTTATAAAGCTGAAGAAACGAAACTTTGTAACCCCAAAATTTCCAGGGGGTCATATATTTTATAACAACAACAACAACGAAATATTGTTATCAAGGGGTAACCTTAAGGGACGAGGAGCAGCGCTGTCCCCGGCGGAGAGGGGCGAGCCAAGCCCACCGGTTGGCCACCCGGGGCGCGGAGCCCGCCCGTGCCGTCCCCTCCCGCCGCCGCCGCCCCGGCAGGCGGGGGGTACGCGGGGGCAGCCGCCCCGTCCCGGTGCCCGCGGCCGCGGCGCCGGGGCGAAGTCGCGAAGGGGCCGCCCAGGGCGCACCTGCGGCACCCCTCCTGCACCCCTCCCCGCTGCCTATCGGCTGCCACAGGCAGCGGACGGACGGACGGACGGCTCCCCTTTCCCCGCGGCCGCCGCCCGGCCCGCGGGGAGCTCCTGTCCCTCCCGCAGCCGTCCCCCGGCGGCAGCACCCCCTGGCCGGGGGCGGGCGGCGGCCGCCGCGCATCTCCTCACTCCGTACCTGTCGCGGTGTCCTCGGGAGAGGCAGCCGCGTCCCCCCGCAGCCCCGGCGCGGCAGCGGGCGGCCGGCTTTGTTACTACTCGGAAGAGCCGCGGCTCAGCGCCGTCGCTATAGAAACTGGCTGCGCCTCGAAGAGACACCGGCGAGTGGCGGGAGGGAGGCGGGAGCCGGGCGGAGGTGTGGGGTGAGGAGCGAGCCGTTCATTCAGGAATATCCTGGCCTTTTCCTCCTCCTCCGCCTGCAGCCAGCCCCCGGCACCGCCCAGCCCGGCCGGAGGTTGGGAGAGCGCCTCGCCGCCCTCACCTCGACTGCATCGTCGAGCCAGGATGTGGTCCCTCGGCTCGGAGCATCCCCGTCCCAGACTGGCCGCCTCCTCAGGGAGACTTGTCCCCAAAACACACACAGAGGTACACTCACTCTCCGAGAACGGACCGCAGGGCAGCAGGGACCCAGGGAGCACCCATGACATGAAATAACCATGGGAGTTGATCTGCACTCTAGTTTCTGCCCTCCTGCCTTTGCAGCCCGTTTGGTCCCTGAGCATCACCATAAAAACCCCATAAAGCCGGGACAAAACTTTTTTAGCAGTAGTTTTTCATTTTTTGAAAGTGGTTTAGCTCCACATCTTCAGGTGATGAACTGCTTTTGTGTGGGAACTTGCTGCTGGGATCCCTCTTGACGGCAGCTCATGGTCCAAGGGTGCCACGGGGTTTTTGACTTCTGCAGGACGTTTAGTATGATGCAGCAGGCCCTAAGGGTTGAGGAGGTGTAGGGCTCATCCTGTGTGCTGTAAACGGGAAGGGAAGCATGGGTGATCGGAAGGAAGAGGAGGGAAAGGCTGAGAATGGATTAGGGTAAAGCAGCCAGATGTGTGGGAGATATCAGTATCCTGACACATTTGAGATTTGGGGTTATCCTGAGTCTGTGGAGTGGTATGTTTTCGTACAGCAACAGCCTATGGTGTGTAAGGGACACCCATCTTCACATCCTTCTCCCTGCTTGACACGACTGACAAAAGCTGAGGCAGTTCCTCCGTTCTTCTTCCTTTTCTCCTCTTGCACTGAAGGCTCAGTGGTATCGGCTTGTTGGATCTATCCTCTTCTAATTTCTCTGCCTGAAACATTCTTATTCTCTCAATAGTAGTAAAATTGATAAAACATCCTTCGAAGTGCAAGATGGATCTCCCCTCTTCTCTTTCTCTGGTTTATATTGATTAAATTGGACTTTCCAAGTTCGCCACACAGAAGAAACCTAACATGCAAGGAGCAACTTGGAGGCAGCATTATCCATCTCAGCTACTGCCAAGCTACAGGGGATGACTATTAAGTATCCGCACTGCAAGTCACTGTGAGCTGATGAATCTGTGCCAAGAGCTGCTGGCACACTGCAGAAAATACTCCTTAGGAAGAGTTTGCCAAAGACAAAAAAGACCCCCACAGGAGGTCTTCACAAAGCAGCCCAGCTTACAGCAGAGCTGCTGGCAGATCATCACACACCCAAATGACAATGGCGACACAAATGAGGGAGACAGAACGTTGGGTATGAAAGATGGGGGATCACCACATATTTACCTACCTAATTTTCATGCTAAAAACCAATTCAAGAGTTAAAAAGAGAAAAAAATATATAAATCCAGTCAGAGCATAGCAGAGCTTATTTTTTTGTTTGTTTGTTCTACTTTATAGTGAATTTGCTTGCTCTGAGGAGGAAAGAGTAACATTAGAGAAGTGAAAGACCTGCAGCATCCTAGATCTCATAGCATAGGAGAGATTCTGCCTATTTTTCCCAATATAAAAGAAGGCTCACATCCTTTTAACCAAATGGAGTATCAATATTTGTAACAGATATAATGTAAAAAAAAAAACCCAAAAACTCCCCAAGAGCTGGAAAGCAATTCATGTTCTAAAATCTTTTGGAAGAGTAAGAATGCTTTTTAACTTAAGATTCATTTAGAAAAGAAAGCTGAGCAGTGAGAACATTGCTCAAAGAAATGGTCATTGTTTTGACCAAGAAAGCAATGCTGTTGCTATAATGCCTATTCATTTTTCTTATAAAATAAATTTCTCCACCACTTTCTCCCAGGTGGAAACACAGGAATGGACAGAAAAATGATAGGAAAGGCATACTTACTATCTGGTCTTCACTGATACAAAGCACCTGAGTACTGATAAAATTTCATGTGTTCCTGGGGCTTTTAATCTTCAATGCAATTTTACATACAGGCTTCTAAACATTTCCCTCTTCAGGCTGAAGGTAAAGAATAGCATTTCCAGAAGGGACAGTTGAGACAATTGGGTGATATCTTAAAGGACTTGCAGGAAAACTCAGTTGGACATATCTTAGCATTGTGCAGATGTCTATGCCTTCTAGATTACTTTCCCTATCAAGGTTACAATGATATTTTACTCACAGAGATGAGCCATTTTTGTAGATGGATATCATCTGTATCTTTAGGACAGAACTTTAGCCTGTTCACTGTTCTAGTGCTTGTAAAGTGTTTCACTGTTGGTTTTTTGTGCCTTTTTTTTTTTTAATAACTCTGCTTGAAATTTTATTTGGCTTAATGTCATTTGGAACCTAACTTTTGCAATAGCATTTACAGCGTAGGGCACTTACTGCAAACATGCCAAGTTGTTGCTTGGACTGTTGGCAGTCACAATAATTCTATACTTATAGAGAGGGGAATGAAACAGACGAATATTAAACCCTTGCATTGCAGTAATAAATCAGTATTAAATCAGCAATTGCATTTTGTAGCATTTTAACACTAAGCTATCCTGCCTTTGCATTTTCACATTTTGTCCCTTTGTCTTCCAGTTTGGCTTAAGGACAATATGTTTAAAATCTACATCTGGAATGACTTCTGGCAACAACTTTTAAGGAGCATCTACTTCTTTGGGGTAGGGTGACAAACCTCCCAAAAAAGAACACTAAAAGAAATGTGTGCTGATACGACCATGGCCATCTTCTGACTCAGCAGTGACTTTGTGCATCTTTCTCAGTGCCGCGGATTTTTTCCAGTAACTCATTGTACTGAAGGAATTCATGGCGGGACACTGAACAAGCGCTAATATTCGTGTGTAGCAGAACAGCTTTTGATGGTGTCCCCCTGTCTTTTGCCATTTGTCCTCA
Source organism: Corvus cornix cornix (assembly GCF_000738735.6). Lineage (NCBI taxonomy): Eukaryota > Metazoa > Chordata > Aves > Passeriformes > Corvidae > Corvus > Corvus cornix. Next base: position 63,037,380 of record NC_046333.1, read on the forward strand.
CTCTGAACACCATTCATCCCACCAAATACTCTATTGGTCTGTTTGTTCCCTGGGAGCAGAGCAAAGTATCCTTAACCAGCATCAAAACCTTGAATAAAGAATTCTTCAGCTGAAGGAATGAAACACATTCTTATCACATCATATGAAAACAAAAGATAGGTGTAAGCTGTGATAAAATTGAAGTAACAATATTTAATACTAATAATTAATTATCATTACTACTGTTATTATTAGGATTGTGGTGAAGTCTCCGGGCTGTACCAACACCAGGCACTGTTTTCCCACAGAACAAAAATGTGGGTAATTTCTACCCTGAGGAGTTTACCTCAGAATTAAATGTTTTTCCTGAGGGTCTGAAATGCCATTAGTTACACATTTGGGTAGTGGCAAGTACAGTGGGACCTAATTTAATTGCAGCCTTTTAGATATGTATAATATAAATTTTAAATAATGTAATAATTGTAATAATAATTCTGACAGGAGACAGTGTAAAACCATTTTTCTGCGTCTATAGGCTAGCAGTCCTTTTGGAAATTAGAGACTTTGGAACATGGAAAATTAGCTGAAATGATAATTGAAGGAAGCAATAAAACATGAATATGATAAAATACAGGATGAACTCATAGGCTCTGTCTTTTGTAAAAGGAAAATATGCTTCTCCAGAGCATATTTTTCTTTACCTTGGGAAGAAACGCGTATTTTAAACCGTTGCTTGAGATTTCTGGATGTCCTGAGAAGACAAAATTACAGCAGTACAAAAGGACTGGAGTGCCAAAAGGACACGGGCCATTCCCAGCTCTGTTGGCTGCTTCTCACAGGCAGCTCCAGATGGTCAGAGCCACAGCAGCAGTGGCAATGGCTCAAAGTAGCTTTCAGGGATGAGGGACACAAGCGGTTTTTTGAGGGGAGCGCTTGAGTGGGAACACTGTAAGTTACCAGGTCCATGGTATCTGCGGCAAGCTCAGATTCACAACGTTCCTATTTCTATATATACATTTTTTTTTACCACATTGGGAAGATGCTGGTGTAAGGAAAATCAAGTATGTCCAGACTTACAGCTGACCATTTAACAAAATAATTATCAGAGGTTTATAAAGGCTTCTACCCAAATTTGTGGTGAGAGAGAAAGTACTGTTGAGCATTCAAAACTGTCAGAAAGGAAATATGACTACTGTGTGGTCGACTTCCAGCATGGCCAGGATCATGCCCCCACTTCACCATGTACTGCCATGCTGAGATACCACAGCCACTGAAAACAAAGCAGTGAAGGAGCCTGCTGAGAAACAGATATCATATGGGTTGAGCCATTACAGACATGCCTGACTGTTTGTATTCACTGTGTGAGGCAGTGTAGATCCATCCCAAATCTAAACTCCTAGTGGTCTCCTGTGACTACATGCCATCTCAAGGAAGCACCTTGTCATGATCCGATTATTAGGGTTCTTTAGAAATTCCTCTGCCCGAATTAAGGTGCAAATGAGACCATATGCCAGTGACAATAATATGGGTTTTATCTGATAGTAAATATGAGAGAGAGAGAGAATGAAAGAAATAGAAGATAGGTGGAGTGGGACAGAAAGAGAGTGACCGGGACAGAGCAAAGAAAATATCACCACTCTGTGGATCCCAACAATGTTCCATTCATCCTCTCCAGCTGGTCTTCACGGTGATGAAGGTCCCCTAAAAGCATAGAATCCGATGGGTTTATATACCCTCGAGCCAGGTGGCAATGTCCAGGCATGTCCCCCTGGGGGAGGGGGGCAGTCTCTCACAGCAGACTCTGGATTTGTTGCATCATGTGCACTCCTGAGGTGCAAAGCCTCTGGGAAGCACTTTGGGAGGTCTTTGTTGGATTATGGCTCCCCCTCAGCTGCCTCGCACGAGAATGTTCTGTGAATGTGGCCTGTGGGGTTGGGGGTTCCACAGCTGGGCCAGTTTGTGTAACAGAGGATGGGTGTTCAGTGCCTCTGACCAGAGGTTATGCCATGCACCTGAAACCTCCTCTTCCCCCATCAGTTGGGGGGGCAGTCTGTGTAAACCTGGCTTCTGTGAGCTGTGCTCTTCCCTCCCCCCCCCAAACTCAACTGGGCATGATTCTCAGCGCCACTGGAGGCTTTGGCCTTTTGTGGATGCATACCTTTCCCTCAGCCTGAGATGATTGAACAATAGGTTTCCCTTTATCTAATCAGCAGTTTGACTTTCAGACCAAAGTCCCACTCTTCAGGGAGGCTTCTTTGGTTGTAGCTTCTTTATAATGAGCAAAACTTTATATCAATGTTTGAGGCATGAACTACTTTCAGTCTCTGACACACCTGAGTTAAAAGGGCATGTTAAGGATATTGATCTGGAAAGGGGTAAAATGATGTGGCAACATACAGATTGCATACCATTATTTAATTTTGCTTACTGTTGAAAAGCCTCAGAGACAGTGAAGGGAAGCCTAACCTAAGCAGCCGAATAAACACCACAGCAGACAAAGGGATTAATGCTGGGTTAGCATAACACTGGGTGGCATATTTTGGGTTACTCACACAACCTACTGGGACCTTAACTGAGTACAACTGCTTAGAAAAAAAAAATCCTGGCATTACTGTGGAAAGCTCAGTGGACATCACTGTTAAACAAAATGCTAGTGGGAAATTAAAAACCAGTCTGGAAATACTGTCATTCCCAAAGGTTGGTTATTTAATACGTCACGAGTACTTTGTTCAGTTCTGGGAACTCAGCTGCAAAATAGATACAGAAGGCACAGAGATCATCTGGAGACAGGCAATGCAAATGATTAGAGGCTGAGAGAGAAAATTTTGTATCTGGGTGGCATGAAGAAAGGACATGATAGAGCTTTATAGAAAATAGTGAATGGCACAAAGAAGACAAATCCTGCATTTCTAGTCACCTCTTTTTTTCATAATTTAAGAACAAGTGTTCATCCAGTGGAATTAAAAAGATATAAATTTGAAAGTGATGAAAGGAAATACCAGCTATTAAAATGGAAGCATTCACTGTTACATGAGATTAAATTTGGAGAAAGGACTAGATTGTATAAAACGTGTAAAGGAATAAAAACTTTAATATTTCAGTGCATAAGCCTGTCATAAAGCCAGAAGGACAGGGAAAGAATCATTAAAAGAAACTCATCTTTAGGCAAATTATTGAATTTCTTGAAGCTTCTTCTGAAGCATTTACTGCTGATGGTTAGGAGGAGAAGATATGACAACAAATGATACTAGTTCTCATTCGAGATTCAGATTCATTTTTTTATCCAGGGAAGGCTAATGTCCCACAGCCACAGTCACCCATTTGTGCTGTAGTGAACATCTTCTCCAACTGCACACTTAGGTGTTTCTTTTTCCACAGTTTGCTAAGGACAACATTGTTGGGAAACCACAAAATACTCTTTTTAAACTCATTTGCAAGTCTGGCCTTTAGGGACTCAGATATCTAAAGATACATCCATGTGACAATCTGTATTTGTATGATCCATGATCTAAGTAATCCTGCAAAGAACCTTTTCATTTCAGTTTGAAAACCTCTTGATTACTGGTGCTGGTAACTCACTATGTGGTTCGTACTCAACCCAGCTCAGGGGTAGATTGAATATGTGACCCATTATTGTTTCTTCAAATAGATGCAAACTTACTACGTGAAAACCAACAGAACCTAGGTTCTTCAGAGGCAGAATGTTTTCATTTTTTTAATATGTTACAATCCCCAGCCAACAAAATTTTCACTTCAAGCCTTGCAGTCATTAGTAACACAAAACTCCCAACTGGAGACATTAAGAGAGATTTTTTCCCCCCGTAATAATATAGATTCACCCATTTTACATATACATTTTTCATATTCAGTACAACAACATGCTAAATGTGCCTGGCAAAAAGAGTAGGGACTTCATATATCTTGGGAAAGATGACAATGTGACAAGAACACTCATATCCCAAGATGTTCAGCCAACTGAAAACTACTTATACCTCACAGAGATTTACTTATATATAAACCTGAATTATACTTAAATTAAGATACTGAATTATGATGCAGTACAGAGCTCTACTACACCTGTGACATTCTGTCCTAGTTTTGGCCAGGGCAGGGTTAATTTGTTTCAGTAGCCTGGAGGGGGCCATGGCCAGACCCTAAAATTATTTGATACCACCTCACATCATTGCCAGGGACTGACAAAAGGCACTCTCTTTTGTTTCCAAGGAGAAGGGCATCCTTTTCCAGTTAGGTGAGAAACATGGTCGGGAAGAGCCGGTCAGTATTTGTTGTGGTTTTCCATGTAAATAGTTTCTTTGTCTTATAACTTTTATTATTAATATTGCTGCTAGTACTGTTTGTTTTCTTATCTCATTTATGTTTCCAGTAAATTGTTCTTACCTCAACCCATGATCTTTGTGTTTCGTGCTTTCAAGCAGAGGCAGGTGAAGGGGGAGGGAGCGGCAACGCTTATTTGTGTGTTAGACCAGTCTGAATTGTTCGAGTAAATTCACCGAACTATTCTACACTTCAATAGATTCAAAATGTGCCCATCTTTTCTAGCCTTGCATAAAAAAAAACAATTACTGCTTCACAGATGGAGTCTGTGCAGCAATTTGGTACCAGCAATGGCTGTTCCCCTTCACATTTCCCATCCACATCACAAAATGTGATAGCACAGCTAAAGCAACTGCAGAAAACTGTATCAATTACATTTCAATAGTGTTTTGCCATCAACACTATCTCTATAATGTTTTGTTCTTTCTTGTTGTTGCTGTTCTTTAGAGTCAGGATGAATTTTCATAAAAATGTTGATGAACCATTACATACCCCACCCCTTCCCCAAACAACAGTAAGGAAGAGAACTGCAATCCAAGAGTAGCTCAACTTTCCCTGGGATGTAATTCTGTGTCTATCAGTGGCATGATATTGACAGCATTCACATTACATTAGGTCATAGGTTGGACTCGATGATCTCAAAGCTCTTTTCCAATCTTGTTGATTCTGTGATTCTGTAAAGTTTGAAAAACTAAAACCAAGAAAACCAAACCAAGAAAACAAAACACTGCATCTTCTAGGTTTAAACCCCCCAAAACTGAGAAGCCAAAGAAAGACACTATAGCTTTTCAACTTCCTCTTTATTTTGAATATATTATTTTCTTGTTTGTTGGTTAACTGCACATAAAGGAACTAATGAGGCATACAGTAAGAAGGCCACTGCAGGCAGAATAGGTTGAATTAATGTTTGTGCATCACCAAGATCTGTAAGACTCAATAGTAACTTCAATATCTGAATCAATGATTTACCATTAATTAACGATTACTGTCCTAAAACCAATTTTGCCTATAATAAATATAACACTTACATGAAATGTTGCTTGCCTTGTAGAAAAAAACCCCAAACCCAAACTTTAAATTATCTTATGGTAAAAGTCAATTGGAGAGCCAAAGTGAAAAATGAGAACAGAATAGCATTTTTTCAAGAGAAAGTAACTCCAGGATTTGAAGGGAACTTGAGTACAAGGGAAGCAATTCAGAAAGATAGGCTTTCACTGGGGAAAAAAAAAGAGTTATGAAATATTATTTATCATTGAAAGAAGTCATCTTGTACAATCTACATTTAATTTGGAGTTTTGCTTCACTCCAATTTACCTGATAAGCATAAAACATAAAATCTGTTTTCATTTATACAATCAATGAAAGTCTAAGGCTGGTTTAGATCTTCACTCTTCTACAGCTTCTGGTGAGAATTTAGTATAGATCAACCATAGAGAGTTTTTACTTTCCAACTCATCTGCAATAAGTAGGGTTGCATTTAGGATTGTAAATCACAGTGGAGACTTGTAATGTGGAAGAAAGAAGAGAGTAGCTGTTTGAAAGAGAATCACATGCAAACAGCCAGGTAATTCCTAGAACTTGTGCCATTGCCACCGACAGTAGAATAGGTATTCTATTCCATGATGGTGGTGCTCCACCAAATAAAATTTGGGTAAACCTGGTAGAAGGAAAGCTCCTGAAAACATGATAACTCATTTGCCAAACGAAACTTATTTTGAAATGGATACACCTGTAGGGAATAAGCAGGGAATGGAGTGACTTCCTTTAGGTGGGTCAAGAATAAGGAATCTATGCTTATGGGACACATGGGCATTTGGTTTTGTTTTGAATCGTGTCTTTTTCCCCCTGTGGATTCTCTGGAACTGCTGGTAGAGAATGGCATTCCATATTGCACCCAAACTCTTGGATTGTAAAAGTGAAACAGTTTCATTTAGAAAATAGGATGCTTTAACCTATACAAAGTAATGTCTGACCCTATTTAAGAAAAAACCCAATATACTACAACAAATAACAGAAAGTTCTGAAAACTATTTATTATAGGATGCCTCATCTTAAAACATAATTTAGTGCCTGACATTTCACTTACGATTTCGATGTTTCACTGGCTGGTTGGAGAGACGAGGCTATTTTTTACAACTTCATGCATGGCACTTTTAGCTTAGGTGGATGATAAGCTTTGATTACTGCACTGGTTCACAAGTTTCAGGGAACATTTTAATCATCAGTGGGAAAGCTTCACCAAAGTGGATGACAACCAAGGTGGAGGGATGCCCACAGGGTAAAGGAATGGGGAAACAGATCCCTGCACAATTTTATACTGAAGAGTAAGAGAACACATGATTTAATACCTATCAGTTCCTACACTTGAATTCCCACTGCAGGTAGTCACATTGATTTTGCCCATGTCAATACTGGGTAAGACTGTGGCATACGTCCTACCCAGCTGCAGCTGGAAACCCACTGGGCTTTCACACGTTCCCCCACTTTTGCCGTAGGGACAGTTGGCACTGACAGTGCACTTCCTAAGCTTCCAAAGAGCCTAGCTGGTGGCAGAAAAATGTGCTAGTCCCAGTACACAACGCATTTTATTTTATATGCCAGGTGTGTTCAAAATGCTGATGTCTTGAAAGAGAAAGAAAGGAGAAAGGAGTAAGAAACCAGAGAGGGACAATATGTCATAGACACAACCAATTTTCCAACTGCATTTCCACTACTTTTGCCATCATGTCCCCACCTCTTGAAAAATGTATAATAAAACTACTGCTTAACTGAAAGGAAGAAAAACTAATACAAACAGGCATTACACAAAGTACCTTAACACAAAGTACCTAAAAGGGTTAGTGAATTCTATTTTTCCTTTTTAGGGCACTCTCATCCTAGATAGTTTATATATTCCTAGTAAGAATACATCCTGATTAATTTATAAATGTATATTTAAAGAATCAGCCTACAGGGTTATAGAGCATTATAAGATATTGATTTAGAATACTGTGAATCTGGAAATCTGATTCAGTATAATTTAGAGGGTAATTTCACAATTTGATAAGAAAGGAAGAAATTGCTTTCAGGAGATGCATTTTAACATTTTAAAGGACAGTTCCTATCTTTGAAAGCAGCTTAGAGAATTGAAATACTGGAGGCAACTCCAGAGGAGATTAATTGACAACATGCAGGTGAATGGGTCAATTACACAAACGATCTGATTTAATCACAGCTTTGTCACTTTGACAGACAATAAAGAAGTTTATCATATCCTGTAGGTGCCATCAGACACTTTGGCCTGCTACAAACATGTTGTTATCACACTTGAAATATTTTCTACAGTCATTATTAGTACATAATGTGGTTACAGTGACAGTTTTTTCTGCAAGGGGTAATCAAACCTAATATCTTTTTCTTTGCTTTCTCCCTTTGCCTGTGAACGCATCAATAATAAATTTAAATATTTCAAGTTCAGTGGAGTTAAGCTGACTTTGGAGAAAAATGTGATAATGCTGCAGGCCATCATACTTGTAAGAATTTTTATATTGTTTAAGTGTTTGCTTAGCTACTCCTAAGCCCAGGAGGCTGGATATGTAGTGAAGATGGAATGACATAGGGCATTACAAACCTCTTGGCAGATAATACAGTGTTGTATGCAGAATATGTGTCAAGCATCTCATAGGTATCTGTGTGGCTGTTTTCTTGACGAGGCGGTGAAGTGGCATTTCAAGAACATCCTTAGTGAATGCTGCAGAACTGCAGTTGTACATATCCATCTGTGCACTTTTTACAGGCATCATTACAAATCAGGATGATACATATGCTTCCTGAGATTGCCCATCCGAGCAAGATAACCGAAAGAGAATAATTTGCTAATTTTCCTCTGCACACCTGCAGTATTATGGCTACAAAATGAAACATGCAGCATCTTATTAAAAATATGTCTTGAAAACCAAGTCCTCTATTACAATTAAAACTGGCAGAATCTGGAAATGTTTCTAGCAATGAGCAGCTGGTGTGATCAGCTGTAAAATTTTCTAGAAGCAGTACTGAAAATGCTATAATTTTTTCCTCTGTAAGCAGCATTAGTCTTTGCCTGACTAGCCTCTAGTAAGGCTACATAGGGTGTTGTTGCCACCTAGCGTCAGTTCATCAAAACAGAAGTTCTGCATGACTTTTTTTCCTCTCCCCTTAAAGCGGAAGGAATTCTCCAACATACCCAGATACCCCATCACCCTGTAACTTAGCCCTGTTTTTTTTCCAGTACAAAAAAACCCCACCCAAAAAACCCCCAAACCCAAAATCTAAAAACCATAGATGTGCGTTTCCAACAAGTTGCCTACCTCTGCGTGCATTCGTGGAGATTGCAAGGCAGCCTGTAGCCTTACTTCCATCGGGGTCTGCAGAGACCACTTGCACCCATCGCTGATCTTGACCTTTGAAGATGGAAGTGTAGCTCTGGCCTCTACAATGGAACCAACTAACTCAGGAGTGACAAGTGCACTGGATGCTGTGCCAAGGCTAAATGTGGGGCTGCTGGGCTGCTTTGCTGGTGGATAATCTGGATCTAGGAGCCTCATCCCATCCATCTCCCCTTTCTTTTTCTTCAAACCAAGCAGCTCACATATCATTGCTTTTGGTCACACAGAGATACATAGGGCCAGGAAGGAAATGAAATGTGGAGATGAAAACTGGTGAAAAATAAAGTCCCAGTGAAGGTTCAACAACAGGTGCACATTCACAACTTTTCCTTTATGTAGGTAGAGTACCCACTTCTACAGTGGACAATAAAACTCTTGCTTCTGAAACAAAATCAGTTTATTCACTTCTATATTTTATTCCATTTTATTCGCAGACTAATTGGAAAACAGAAACTGAACAGAATTTTGACTAAGATCTCCGTATTATTCTCACTGCTCTCTCTTGCATTCATTTTTAATAATCTTTACTAGAAAAAGAGTTCCAAACATGAGTTTTGTAATCCATAAATGCTTGATTTCACAAAGATAACTCCTTGACTCAAAAGTTTAGAAAGGTAAAATATCAGGACAGATAAATAATGAGGGTGAAGTGGTGGTAGAAGAAGTTAGGAAGTTATCTCAGGAGAAATGCACATTTTCCAAATGCGTTGAAACAATATTACAGATCTGTATTGAGAAACTGTATATAAAAGGAGAAAACCAAGGACTTATGAAAAATATTAGTTCCATCAATTTCTTTAGGCTGAATATGCTTTTCAGAACAGATTTAGAATTCTGCCAGCTGGGATCACTTGTTATTGACATTTATCACTCAGAACCATCAAGAATAATTTATAATATAAATATTCTGCTTCCACCATCAGTAAGAAATGTCTCAGTCATGGCATATGTAGCTATGTACTAAAATATCTGTGATATTTTAAAATTCGTGTAATTCTGCTTTTTTTGCTGAGGGAAGTTGACATTTTCACTGACCACTGTAGACAAACACTCTGTTCTCTCCTGGAAATATGGCCAGGCTTTCTATAACTTGATATCACCCATGTTCATTTAACAAAACCACTCACACTGACTAGTTAACTGTTGCTCAATCTTTGGATGAATATCAATAAAAGCTCTTCCTGGAAAAAAAAAAAAGTATTTCTTTCTCCCTTCATCCTCCCTCAAACTTCCCATTCACTTTCTGAAAAAAAACAAACCAGAATTTTTAGTTTAAGATACAGTTTACAGAATAATCTGTAAGGAGTGATCATCACAAACAAGTAACACATCCACTGCTTGTTAGGGTGGCTTTGTCATTTTGAACACTCGTGAGACATTGATTTCTCTTCTGCTTTTGAAATACACAGAGTAAATTGTAACACCCAGACCAATTCAGAGGGTGAGGAGGGAACACAAGGAGCTTTTCAATAATTCCTCCTAGCCACACACAGTGACAAGTCACAGCTTTTATTTCACCAATCTGTTTTTACTACTGTGCTTAGGGCCAAGCATGGAGCATTATGAAGGGAGGATTTTTTACTGACATAATTGGCACAACTTCCTGAGGTAACCAAGCCTCCAAGGAAGAAAGAGAGCTCTTGTCCTGGGCATGAACACCATAATTTTAAAGCCAATGGCAATGAGATTAATTAAATGAGGTGTTTTACAATAAAAGTACAGTGACCCACAGATATGACAAAGCCATTTCAGACTTTAATTGGAAAGAATCTTAAGTCTTGCAAGAAATGTATTTCTTAGAAGGACAGAACTGTAGGCATGGCTGGTAGTGAAAACCACTCAACTTGTAGTTCTGCAGTGAAAGCTGCCAGACCAATTGATTGGAAGACTTGGAATTTTTGAAATTATACAGTACTGTATGTAGAAAACCAGCTGCAATCCTCCAGAGGCCACCAAAGCACAATTTTTCAAAACTTGATTTCAGTAGTTTGTAAAATTAAAATAAAAATAAATATAATTACTTTACAGTTCATTTTATAAGCCTTCATTACCAAAATTGAGAACTCATGGAGCAGTTTGTTGCTGGCTGGTTTGATGAGGAAGATTGACCTTTGGCTCAGGTGTGCTCTCTAGAGTGTGCTTAATCTGCCTCATAGGAAACATTCAAGCAGCATCTGTTCTTTCTCAAAATGCATGAAGAAGTAAACCAAAACTCAATATACAACCGTAGATCTCATTACATTTTAAATAGTCCTAAGGAGAAATTACTCACATATGTTTATACCTAAGCCTTGAATTTCCCTAAGAAACAAATAGTTTCACCAAACAATAAGGCTTTTTTGCTATTGAGAAGCTCAACATGAATAAAAGTAGCAACCTCTGCATGTTCAAGTCTCAAAGTAAAAGAAGGGACAGACTAACGTGGGAAGTGGACAGAGGGAGAGGGGATTCAATTTATAAAATGTTGGAGAAGAGAAAGATGATAACTGCGGCTTTGAAAGATCTAGAATTGGATGTGCAAACCAAAAGCCTTACTCTAAAGAATATTTATTTAAGCCCTCTTGCCAAGTCCTGACCCTTCCATCACTCCTTCCCAGAGAAGAGCATCAAGGCATGAAGTCTAAGCAATGGCCACTTCTTTCTGAGCTCCTTTACCTTCTCAGGCTGTTAGTGAAGCAGACTTGTGCAGAAATGGTCCTCATAATAGTACCTATTTGCTGGATTTTGACGTGATTTAAAAATCTGTGTTGTTATAAACTTGAATGCTTTCTTAATATGATAATGCTTTGTGTCTGTCTCTGTCAACATTTGTACAACCATCTAGCTGTTCCTAATAACTTCTGAATCCACTGGGCAATTCCAGCTAAGATTAACAGAGGAAGAGTAGTTGCAAAAACATTGAGTTCTTACCAGTTTTGAGGAAATAAGTGGCTAAGGAGGGGGAAAAAATGCATTAATGGTCCCCATGGAAGTGCAGAGGTAGAAGCTCACCCTTTATTAAATGGGTGATTATCTCACTGAGCAGCAGCCATTAGTGGTGATTCTCACGGGACTATTTGCCATTTATTAGCTGCTCCTCCTAGCACATGCAGGGATTGCTGTAGTCAGAGCTAAATCAAATTTCCAGAAGCAGCCCAAAGCTGGCACCAGGTATAAGGCTGGCATCTTTTTATGCTCTGAAGTGGTCATTTGCTCTGTGAATATTCTGAGCACATGAGCAAGGTAACAATGAGGAATTTGATCGCAGGGAATTAAGCTTAGTTTTGCAATTCATTTGCTGGAGTAGGTTTTTCTCCAGTTCCTTAATATGAGCAGAGATGATCAAAAGTGTTGGACTTGGCCAATGACATTGTCAGGATCCCAAGGGCACCACCAGTCCTGTTTGTCCCTGCTCCAGATATCCTGGGGCTCCCCCAAGCTGGACCAGGGTCCACGACCCTGAACTGTGAATCTCTGCCCCAGAAATGCCACAACAGGACCAGTCTCCAGCTCCCCAGAGCTCTGCCCTGCCTGGCCACAGGCCCATTTTCATCCCCATGGAGGTGCTGCATGCCCAGGGCCAGGGCTGGGGCTGCCTGGGGCTGGGCTGCCTCTCCCCAGGCTACCCTGCTGCTGCCACCCTGGGATTTGTCCCCACCCCTTGTTGCACCCTGGCAGCCACTCTATAAAAGTACCAGTGCTCTTCTCTGAACCGTATCATGGGATCACTTCCCACCTGCACTACTCAGTCTGGCATTCAGCTCCCTAGAGGAAAGGAGACACCACAAGAAAACCTTACCTAATGCCTTCTGCAAGCTAGGGGGCAACAAAGGAGTTAATGAAAAGCAGAGAAAAGGAGGTCTAAAGACAAGAAAAATGGCTAAATTGGTATCAAGGCTCTCCTGGTGATCTCTTGGCCACTTTTGGTGCTTGTCTGGTTAGGCTGTGGTGTCTCAGGAGGTTTCTGACCTCAGCTGATCTATTCAACTAAACCTGATAGGGATCAAGAAGAAGATGCCTTGGCCACCACAGTCCACTTCCTCGTAAACTGAATTAGCCACCTCAGTTATGTCAATATATTAGTCTGGTGCCTATGGTGTGAGCACACCACTACTTCTGACAAGTCAGTGACAGGGCAATAACCTGTAGTAATGGGTGAGCAGCTTGGACTAGGAGCTTCTTAAAATCACCTCAGCATGAACCCCCAGAACCTGAGAGTCAGGGCCCTCAGGACATAGGCCACTTTGGTATTTTCACGTGTTTGTCACTCCTTCCTCTTCTAAAAGGCTGTCAAGTTGTCTCTGCCCACTCTGCTGTCTAGTTCTATTAGAGGAGTTGTATTTGTCACAACTCTAGTGAAAACTTTCCATTTTTCATTTCTCCATTTCTCACTGCTCATCCTCCCACCATGCGTCACCTATTTCCTCAGCCTCCCCCTCAAGAAACAGTGGTTCCCCTTTCCATCCCATATGTGCATCAGCAGGGTTGAAATATTTTTGCTGATGACAGCTTGTGAGCAGAGCCCTAGGCTGAAGGAATGAGGGTGTCTGTAGGAGCTGAGGTCTGGGAGAGAGTGGTCTCCTACTATTTTGAAGAAAGTGGTTCCCAGAGACTTTATGGGAACTCACATGAGTGTGCTCGCTTGCCTAGATGTCCTCATCCCTCACCTCCAGGCAAGCTAGGCTCCATTCTAGGCTACCTCCCATGAAGCTGCTGTTCCAGTGGCAACTACACACATGGTGCTTCACAGTCTTTGTTGGGTGTTGCTGCTCTCCATTTTGCTGGGTCTTGTTTTCTTCCACAAGTGTGGAGCTCTCAGGCAGTAGATTTTTTCTTTGAAAGCTATAACAGAATGAAGGAGCAACTGTCAGTATATACAAGAAATGTAACCAAAGAGAATGAACATACTTCAACCCCAGAAGTGCTTATAGTATAAGGTCCCTTATTTCCAAGTCACCATTTCTGACTCCTGTGGAATGCCTCTGCTCAGGGCAGTTGAATGGAAGTGTTTGTAAAAATGTCCTTCCAGCCTAAATAAATGAAAATCCAAAATGTACCAGAGGGCAAAGCAACATAGCAGTATATAGTTACCAATGGCTGTTTATTCCAGCATCCCTTGCACTGTGCTTTTAGCTCCCACTTTTCCCTCTCTGGATGTCAGTGACAAGGAATAAGAGAAATATCGAAGACTTGCCATGGGATCACAGCACATCCAGACCAGTGGTGCTGGGTGACATAAAAGGAGATCTGCCAGAGGAGGAGTTTTGCCTGTCTCCTTGGTTTAGGCATTTGAATGGCTCCTCCCTCAGGGATCTGTGCCTGGACCTGGGTACAGAGCCGATCAGACCCCTTCTAATCTAAATCAGCAGTGGCTATTTACATAATGAGTGGTTAAGGAGTTCCCAGTTTGCTCCACTGACCACTGTAAATCATTTCCGTGCATAGGTAATGGCAATGTGCATCCAGTGCAATTAGCCCAACATCCCAGTCCTTTAGGCCATGACACCTGAACTAAAAGATTTCAGGGTAACACACAGATGCACTGATAATCTCCTTAGTATCATCGCTCAACAGACCTGATCCCAAGCTGCTGAGGGGGGGGAAGGCTCTGTGAGTGGCAGTCTTATCTGGGGGAGAGACAGAAATGATCTTGTATCTTGAGGCCACATTCACTTTTGTGGTGAGTTTTCAGGAAGATACCGTAGTAGAGGACCACTGATGCTCTATCAGGCATACATCCATGTGGTTTTGCAATACCAAGAAGAACTGCATGATGATTAGACTGCTGGATACAATACCTGCATGCTGGTTGATGTGGAAAATCTGGACAGGCTCTTGAAGAAGGCTTGAGAGAGTCTCTGGACACAGTGTATGGAGCAAAGACCTCGGGAAGGGAGGAGACAGTTTCAGGGGACAAAATGGATGCAGTCAGATGGTTAGTTGGAGGTCAGGAGTTCCACAGTAGCTTCATCTGAAATGCCTCCAATACCATGAGCAGAGCTGAACTGGGAGAAGCAGAGACAAGCTGTCAATGACTGGCTAGGAAGTAGTTGAAGACAAAGGACTTGAACTTGTTAGAAAAAGGGAAAACTTTCATTATGCATGAGTCAGATTCAGGTAAACTAAAATAAAACCAGTGGTGCCACCTAAAAAGATGTTAGGAGATTTTTTTTTAGATTGAAGGAAAGGAGAAGCTAACAAGTGCTAAAACATGATTCAGGATGGCACATATTCAGAGCAGGAAGTCAGGAAAACTTTATCCTCTGCTGAATAACAATAATTTGGTGAAACTTTAAAAGGGACAATGAAGAATAATCAAACAAGAAGAATCTCATAGTATAGCAAGAGAAAAAGAAAAGATGCATGTTTTCATGAAAGCTAGAGGTCTAACAAACAGGATGACTT
The DNA here is from genome assembly GCF_000738735.6 of Corvus cornix cornix. Taxonomy (NCBI): domain Eukaryota; kingdom Metazoa; phylum Chordata; class Aves; order Passeriformes; family Corvidae; genus Corvus; species Corvus cornix. Next base: position 63,052,481 of record NC_046333.1, read on the forward strand.
TAAAGAGAAACTTGATGGGAAGAAGACAATTGATCAGATACTTTAGAATGGGGGTACAAAACATAAAAAAAGAGACAGAGGAGGCAGAAGCAGTAGAGAAGTGGTAACATACATTAGAGAAACCTTTGTGCCAAACCAAAATAACATGCTAATTTTGTTTACAAGCAGCTCAAAACTTATATAGCTTGACATTCCTGGCCTAAATCAGAAATATGCCATATCATATCAGTATTAAATCAAGTGTCTGTATCTATTACATGCTGAGGGAGATCAGAGTTGCTGACAGAGCAAGAAATGAAACAATAGCAGCAGGTATCAATTTGCCACTTGTATATTGAATAAATGTCACATAGGGGATTGATGCTGCATAAAACGAAAATACTGTTTCTGCATGAAAGAGCATACAAAAGAAGAAGGAACTTTTATATTAGCCCAGAGCAACATGCAGAACCTGGTTCAAAATGCCCCCCTGCTCAACATACTTACTCAGGGAACAAAACAAAACAAAAAAACCCAAACCAACCAAACAAACAAACCCAAACAAAAAAGAAACTCAAACTGCAATAGAATTACATAAGAACAAGGAACTTTGTGAAAAATAAGCTAAAATGGATGCCTGAAGGCTAAAAAGTTTGCATGGTGGCTATTTAAACATAGCATGTAGGAGTACATTTTCTCTCTCCTCTGTGTATGGACAAAGGCTTTGGAAAAGAAAAGCTGACACAGTTAGCAACAGGATAAAGGAATTTATTAGAACCAGAAGACTTTCTTCATGAAATACAAGTTGTGTCCAAGAATGGAAAATAGAAAGGATCATAAACTCTGGCAAGTTAAATGAAAACCACAACAAGGTCAGCCATATAGAAACCCAGTAACAATTTCTGAAGACATAAAGGTCCATCAGTAAGGAATCTGAAAGAAATTAAGGCACCATGGGACAACAGAAAAAGCCTTAATGTGAATAACTTATTAAAAAAGGAGGGTAAATGGCCATCGTTCACATTTGAGGGAGGTCTCTAGTGATGCTTGAGGGGTTTTTTTCCTTGGGCTCCTGCTGTTTAACCTATTTATAAATGAACTGGAAAAGAGGGCATATGGTGAGAAGACAATTTGGTGAAGGCACAAAGTTATTACACATAATAGGGGTGAGTTGCTTTAACTCTTTTCAGGCTAGACGAATATTCTGTTGAGGTGTCAGTGCATGCCTGCGCTGACCTTATGCTCTTCGAAAGGCCTGGGGAAAGCCAAATGATCACGAGAGACAGCAAAGTGGAGAAGAAAGGAAGATCAATGTCAAAAAGTCAGGAATGTACAGATAGGGAAGCAGAGGAGGATGCACCCCACCCTGAAGGCATCTGGGGAGCCAGCAGACAGTTGTCACCGATATTGTACTGGGAGACTTCAGAGGAAAAGAGAATGGATGTAAGCACCGTGGTCACCAGGGCTCTTCACCAGGCTTCCTCTTTCTTCTTCTGGGGATGGTGGGGGAAGTTGATCAGGAAATCCCATGACTCAGTGAGACCACAGATGGGGAAGGTATTAAAAAAAAAAACAAGCAAGAGGTCTGGAAGGCGCCAGAAGAGGGGCAACAGCTTGGCACATGTACATGGTGTGTGTACATGGCTGGGTCCCTGGATGGCACTCAATGGTCAGGGCATCCTGTAAGACTTGCTGTCAGCACAGGCTATTCCCAGGAAGAGCTCCTGACTTACATTCCTTGTGGGCCATGGAATCAGCTAGGAGTACAAGGTGACCTACTGGTATCCCTAGTTTCTTCCAGGGTAAGAGGTCCCACAGCATGTGTCTAGGGAAGTTATACAGGCAAGAGAAAAGAGAGAGGAGCACCAGGAGGAGTAAACATTTCCACAGCATGATTTGGGCACAGACATGCTGAACTTTAAACCTCTAGTAAAACAATGCCTGGCTGGGTGTAGCAAGGAGGTGCAGGATCCAAGAAGGACCTCTGCAAAGCTGGAACTTTGTCAGGAGCAATAACCTGCTGAGATGTCAGGAGCAATAACCTGCTCTTTACCTTCTGGAGAAGGCAGCATGTAGGGCAAGCAATGTAGGGTACACTGAAATCTGCAAAGATTTCTGTCCAAGATGTCTCCAGGCCTAATGACAAGAGCACCATCTACCAAAGTGATGAAAAAAGAGGATCCAGGTCCCTGTTAAAAATGTGATTTCAATGTGTATCTCCCCTGGATACTGCAGTTTGAATCCAGCACTTTAGGCTGCTTGGCTACCTGATAGCTCTGCTGCTGCAGACAAGATGCTGGACTAGGAGCAGCTTCAGTACAGCCCTATCCTAATTCTTACAGTCACGTGTATAGACTTGAGATAATCTCTTGCTCTCTTCTTGCTTAAAGGCAATTCCTAAACTCTCAGGCCAGCAGTATCTAAGGAGCCTTCTGATTTTGGATGCCTCCATTTTGGGTCTGTGCTTTGGGTCACACTTCAATCTCTACATGAGTATGCTTAATTCCTACTTTGACAAACAGGGCTGGCACATCTCAAATGGCTCACTCCAAAGTCCAGGCCTTTCGGAGGACTGGCTGTTTGTGTATAATTAATTGGATGTTATTTATTGAGCTGGCAGCAGCAGACATTCCGTAGTACAAAGGTCTGTGCTACCCAGAAGGTCACAGTTCCAATGTTTTGTTTTCTCAGTATTGCTGGATCATCACTGTTTAAACAGCAAAGGCAGTCCCTGACCCAACCTCTGCCATAAAGGGCTAGAGAAGAGAACTTGTCCTTAAACTTTCCTCACTCCAGTTTGTGAGTAATCTAAATACCTCTCATTAGCTTTTAGCAAGTCTCAATTGCTTTTACTTGCTGGTGTGGGCAGTGTGAAGATCAAAGCATGACAGGAAAATAAACGCTGTGGCTGCAGCTCTGCTGGGCCCCTAAAAATACATGACTGCTCTGCTTTTGTGGCTGTGGATTCTTCTGTCACTGTTCCTTCAGCTGACATTGCCATGTTACAGTATTTTATTTAAAAAACAGTTGTCTGCTAAAACATAAAACAAAAGGCTTCCAGTTTTGTCAACTGAACTGAAGCAGACAATTTTTGTTGCTTCACAGGAGATTAATAATAATAAATAAACAACCCTCTTCACCAGAGACTTCACAACAGACATGAAGCACATGGATGGACCTTATTCACAGCAGGAACTTAAATGCAGTGGAACCAATGATATTTGATAATCATATCCCAAACACAGAAAAATCTGTGCCTCGACAAAAACGTTAAATGCTGTTTTGGTATCTTTGTCTTAACCTTTGATCCTTCATTGTGGAGAGCTCTGTATTCCTTGTAGAGACCTAAGGTTTTGTTTTTTCTTAAATGCTGTGCTCCCGATGAATGCTCACACCCAGGGGAAAACACATGAAATCAGAAGCATTCTTACATATATTTTGCAGCCACACACTGGAGTGAGAAATAAGAAAAATCCACTACACAGGTATCTGAGGGATGTAGTACCTATCTGATTCAAGGAAACAGGATACGATTCCATGAACAGCATTCTCAAGGCTCTATCAACACTGAAAAAAATATACAGTCTTGACTTTTTAACCTCATCCTATGAATCCATCCCACATCCTTGTGCTTCTAGCCTCATTTCCCACAGAGAATGAAATTCCTGTGATCATGCCATCTGGCTGTCTATCAGCCAGTATGTTCTGAACCTGCTTTCTATCAAACTGACAGAGGGATTGAGGCTCAAAGAGAATTAAGTGCCTATGAAATTCATGAAAATCAGCAGCTGGGTCAAAGATGAAGATCCAAATGAGTGTCCTTGCTAAGGGAAAGGTAGGCAGACCGCAGCAGTTTTACACACTGCTTGCTAATGTCAGTCATCACGTGTGCAGCTCTGGACCCACCAGAGCAGATGCTGCTTCTTCCTCAGTGAGATCAAGGGCTTACTGTTGCTGTAGTGAGTGGTACAGGTGAGGGAAGGAGAGCAAAAGGCAATAGGACACACCTGTACAAAAGCAGATCTCATTAGGTCCACAGAACAATGCATTTACTGATAAATTTCCACTTACATAACTGTGGAGCTCCTGCATTTCCTTAAGACGCTCAAAGGTGTGGATCTGTTTCTCATGGAGAAGGCTGACAGGCAATCACTACCTCTTCACTCCCACACCTGGACCTGTGCCGCAGAGCTCCCATTGCTTCCACTGCTCAGTGAAACTCAAAGCAGGCTCCAGGGCTCTGGAGACAATAGATTTGATCTTTGAAACCGTAGAAAGGATATTAAAAGTTAGGATGGAAAGTACAGCCCAGTTCAAAGTTTCCCTAAAGAAAAAAATCCCTACCAGAGAAAATTTAGAAACCAAATTATTTCTCCTTCCCTAGCAAAGGGAGTTTCAGCTTTTGTTTTTTATATCTTGCTCTCCTGCTTCACGTAGTGTGCTGTGGAACAGCAGCTGAGCTTGCAAATACTTCTGGAGGAAAAGGGCTGTTTTGCTTGAAGTTATGCCTGTCCTGGAGGGAAAACCCGTGTGTTTTTAAGAGTCCTGTGTTTTAACTAACTGAGGAAGACTGTTGTTTAACATCACCTTGGCAAGTGTATGCTGCATGTACATTTCCCAGTGCTGAAGCCTGACCCTTCATGCTTGCCTTCAGTGCACTTCTGTGTGGGCAAACTCGTGACCCAAGCCCCAGGCTTGCCACAACCCCCCAGGCTGCTGCTGGCCAGGCCACCAGGGGAAGGATTGCTGTGGGCTGACCCACAGCGGGGGCAGGAGCTTGCTGTGGTTTGCTCATGGGGGCTTTCCTCATGACGAAAAGGAAGATAGAGAAGGGTTTTGCCTCTTGATGGGCTTATAAAGAGTAAACACGTAGCTCTGCAGGACTCACAGAAAGAGGCCTGTGGGTGAAAGCTAAGTGCCCTTCTTGGAGATCGGCTTGATGTGTGACTGACTCATGGGGGCAGAAAAGTTCTAATTTTAGTGAAGAACAGACGTGAAATATATTAACTGGAGCCCTCTTCTCTCTAAGATTTCCTCCAGCAGCGCCCCCCCCTCCCCCTCCCCCACTTCTGTCTTCTCAAGCACTCTATGATTTCACACACGAGAAAGAAGTGATTTTCTTGCACTCTCAAGAGATCCACTGGGTTTTATATTTTACTTGTACCTTCTAAGTAATAGATTGAGTTCCTGGTCCTTGAAATGAGAGAACACAAAGAGAAAAATAAAGCTTAGAGCCTGTTATATTTACCATTATGGTCAATGAAGATAGAAGCAAAAAGTTTTAAAAATAAGTGGGCTACTTCAACAGTGAGGCTCCCAGTGAAATTGCTGTCGGACTTCCTTCACAGAACAGACTGGAGTTTCCAAAAGTGTTACCCACCCACACTGTTTACCCATCTGAGTCGGACTTTTGCATGGTGAGGACTTGTTGAACTGACTTCTCCTCATAAAGTTTTCTAGAGGTGATTTGGATTTAGGGTGCCCAGACTGGAGTGACTTTCAGAACCCTGGTTTTCAAAAGGGACTGACCCATCAAATCTCCACCCATCAAATCTCAAAACCCCCCTCCTAAATAGCTTCTCTCCATCATGATCTCAGTAGCCTAAAGACAGCAGCCACAAGTGTTTTCCAAAAATAACATCAGCAACTTTCAGTTTCAGGATTTGTAAATGCTTCTGTGATCGACCTCGGACTTCCTCAAAAATTCTCCAGGGGGAAACAGCTCTCACAGATCGCAGGGAAAGGATTTCCCCTCCCCCCTCCAGATACCTAGAGGGGACGTCCAAATGGTTCCTCTTCTGGGAGCTGCCTTGACTTTTTTCCATGATGAAATTCTCCAGCAAATAATTTGTAAAGTTAGGTCACTCCAGATGCCTTTGTTTATTTTGAAAATGACAAAATATGCTAAGAAGAGATGATGTTCCACATCATGTGTTCCTAGCTGCAGAGTTAAATATGTAACTCTACTGAAATACAGTTTGTTTTCCTCAGCCATGCTGATAATTCCTGTTTAGCCCAAGTCAAAGTGTTTTGGTGGCACTGTGACCTGAGGTCTTAAATGTGGTTTCAGAAATGACACGTCATAAGGACAACATTTGCACAGGCACTGTGCTGTTAGAGCGGCAGAGAGAAGGTCGAGAGCGGATTTTGAGCTGACAAGCCATTTCCCCTAACATTTTGCCATTCAAGAGAGATTCGTTCAGTGCTGATTTTGACAGCCTTCACACCAACCCACAGTGTCTCTTGGTTAACCTTAACTCTGTTCAGATCAACGCAGAGGGGGAGAAGAAGAGAAAAAAGGGAGGTGAGTTGCTACCAGCGCAAGTGCTTGCAGAAATAGAGTGACCTCACAGATTTAAGAGGAGGAGCCTTGGTTCATACATGTAGGGATTTTCCCTATGACAGAGAACCTCAAGATAAACCTGGGGGATTCCCCAGTCTGCCTTCAGAAATATCACTCTAGAAGCAGTCACAGCTTCACTCTGCTCTCACAGTCCATCCTGCAAAGTCCATCTGTTGCTGCTCTGCAATCTGAAGCAGTAAAAGCCATGTCTCTGGGAGTCTACACTCTGCTCATCATCCTGTGCAATGGTAAGTGGGCAGCCCTGCATTTTTCCTTCTGGTCTTTCATGTTATGTGGGGATATGTTTTGGGAAGACAGGAAGGATTGTGTAAACAATCTCTTTTAAAGGTGATGTGTACCTGTGCTTTGCAGTTTGGTGCTTGATCCGTGGGACTTCTGTGATGATCCCAGGCATTGCTGTGAGGTGTGCTGAAGAAGCGGTGCTGCCCTGTAAGGTTCTTCAGGACTCCTCAATCTCCTACCAGACAGCATCTTGGTATAAAGTAAGAAAAAAGCCTAAGTTACCTGAGTAGTCTGCTTTGCTCTCCTACCTGATACTGGCTTGTCTTGTACGAAACGGGTTGTTTTCTGCGGAGGCATCCTCCTGTCACTGCAGCAGAGAGAAGGCAGCAGTGCAAACCTTTGAGCTGACCATGGGGAACAGGAATTTTCCGAGTCATTGGAGATAGGCTATTTGAGCGTGGTTCCCTGAATTGCTCTTGGCCTGCTTTTCTATCTAATTATTGCTGGCTTCTGTGGATCACAATTCAGGTGATGCCCCATGTACAACCTGCCAAATACTACTCCAAAGAGAAGTCTTCCAGGATTTTCTTCAGAGCAAAAAATGGTATTTAAGCCTTGCAATGTCAATGATGTTGCCCTTGTTTAATCCCCTCCAAACAGGAGCTGTTTTTTTCTTTGAAATAGAAGAACTAAAAAAGTACTTGCTATTCTGTAGGAAGATTTGACTAGTGGGGTGGGCATAAGGGCAGAGCATGTGCAGAACGATGGAGAGCTAGAAATTCTGAGTTATCTCTTTGTGCTCATGAAGTAAAAATCACATCTCAACTGCTCTGATTCAGAGTTTCTATCTCCAGAGCAGGAGAGCTGTGACCCCTGTGTGCAGGAGGGGTTACAGGAATCAATCAGCTAAAGAGCAGAAAAGTCCTACTCAACATTATCAAGAAGAAATGTTTTAGAGAGGTAGAATTGCCCAGTGGTGGAAGAGGTGGCTGTTGACAAGCTGTACAGCACCGTGTATTTGCATCTCAGCACAGAGCTTCAGCTTACAGTGTGAACCACATTAATGGGAAAACAATGAAGGTTTTGTTGTCCTCCATTCCCCACTCCCAGCCATACACTCCTGCTGCTTATCATGGGCCAGTCCTGGTGGTCCTCTTGTTACCTGTTAAGTCAACTACTCTGTTGCTTGTTACAATAGTGGAAAATCAACCTGTGAATAAAGAGTTTGTGGGCTACAGAGTTGAATTACTTTCCCATGAGATGGTAGAGCAATGGAAGGGAAGAGGAAAAAACTCTATTTATGGGTGGTGAAAACCGTTAATTTATCTCTGCCAGAACCTAAAACCACAGCCTTGGCTTCCTCAGCAGTTCAGTCAGATACAGTTTTAAACTCATTTCCTACAGTAAACCAACAAACAGCATTTGTTATTAGACAGGGCTTCTGAGGTTGAAACCTGCAATGCATCTGAATTTCATTGCTGGTACAACAATGAGCATCTGCCTGCAGACTAGATGACAACTGCCACCTCAAAAGAGCTGCTTTGAACATCTGACTTCCAACCCACCATGTGCAGCATCTTTTTCCAAATTGTTGAACTAAGCACAGGTGGTAGACAGAGAGGAGAGAATAATGCATTTAGTTGAACTTTACTATGGGATATGGGATTTGAGTCAACTTATTCTTTTTTGCTTTCTGCCTCAAAAGCTGGATAAGGTACTGTATTTTCCATCCAGATATGTGCTAATTATTTAAGGCTCCCTTTCTCCCACAATGTCCAGGAAGGGCAGAGAGCTCATTGAAGGCAAACCACGCAGTCTGGTGGACCTGGAGGGGTTGAGCAGAAGTGGTAGGGGATGGGGGAGGAATAAACAGAAAGGCTGACTGGATCCCAGAAAATTCTCTCCCATAGCAGTGTAGGAAGTCAACAAAAACAAAAACAGGCTGAACTGTGGGGATCCTCCAGAAGCATGTTCTTCCCCAAGTTCGGTGGGAGCTGGCAGGGCCAAGCAGCAAACAGCAGCCAAAAGCCATTCCCTGGTGAAGAAGTGTAAGGAAAGCCTGTCGACCCAATTCTGTGTTATCTCATAGCTCTTTGCAGTTCTACCTGGGCACAAAATGACTGCATGGGCAAGGATGGTGATATTTGATGGCGCCTTTTGTGCGGGCCCTCTCCTGTGCTGCTTCCCTTTGCAGCAGTTATGCCGTCACAGTCTAGACTGCCACTGCATGTCCCCTGCCCTGTCCCTACAATCCCCACTCCCTCCATGGTCTCCTTGCTCTTCCTGCTTCACCTGCTTTGCTCAGGAAAAGACTGATTTTCCAGTGTCCAGCATGACAGAACCTTGCACTTATTTTCTCTTCTGACACAAGAAGTAACATAAGTCAGCTATTGTCAGCTCTTGCCACAGTCCTCAGGGGCTGATGGCACCAACCATGGTACTGCAGTCTTCTGTTTGCTTTTCCCATGAGAGAGGTGGGAAGTGGGGACAGGCAGGCGGTGACGCCAGCCCAAGCCACAGTTGCAGCTGTATTAGGAAAAGCAGAGCACCAAATATAAAAAGCTTAACTCTCCATGGGGAAAAGTAATTTAGGCTCAGTGTTTTGTGCTGAACAAGCAATACTTCTACTTGTGGGGCTAGCTAAATAGGCAGCAGGCTTGAAGCTCTTTCTCCTCCCCTCTCTACACTTTGGCTATGTGCTACTGTCCCCACCCAACGCTGCAAAAGGAAAGTGAGGGAATGGTGGAGTGTGACTGGGCTACCCAACACAGGTAATTACTCTGTTATTTAAAAACAACTACTGAAGGATTAATCAATAAACACCACATATAACCCCAAAGGACTAATTAAAAGGCAATTCCAACAAATGGTATGAAATTTCAGGCTGTAAAGTTCAAGCAGCTGTTAGGCGAAATCTTTTGTATGAGGTCACTTTGAACTGTGAAGTAAATGCAAGCAATTAACCTTTGCTTCTGTTGCTTTAAAAAAAAAAGATGGTGGCAACGTTATGGTGCTGCTTGTGCAGCTGTTTGCACAGGGTGAATGTTCTGTGAGCGAACCCCTCCTTCCTGCTGGCACCTCTGTGTGCTCAGACCAATTAAGGGCCAGTTTGTTACAATCTGCTAAAAAAAAAGGATGTAATTTAAAAGTATTTGCTGTATGGAAAAGGAATCGTCTAAAGGAGTTAATATTCTGGTGTCAAAATCCAACTGGGTGTGAAAAAGAAGTTTTGCACTCAATTCCTTTGCTTTTGCTAATGTCTCATACTGCAAAAAAAAAAGCATAGATGTGTTTGACCTGCTGTGCATCCAAGATCATTGGAGGTAATTATTCTCATGCAGGAAGTCCCTGTGTCAGTAGTTCTGTGCAGAATCAGGACGACAGTCAGTCAGCTCAGGCAAAATTATTTTTACTTAGAAACATATGAAGTAGGCTGGCCAAACACACTGGGGAGAAGGTAGAGCACCAAGTCCTCTTCCAGCCTGGTGCAGCTCTCATCCCATTCACTATGAGGCCATAGAAAAGAATTCATAATGATGATAGTCTTAAAGTGTGGTACATTTTTAGGAGTGCTGGGCAGCCTGCAGGCCATAAACGTGTATATGAGCAGCATGGAAGTTGACCAGCTGAGAACTGAAAACGAGGTCTTTTTCCTAAACACCCAGGCACTGGGAATTGTCTATGGAAATGCTTGAATGGTTTGAATCTCTACAGCCCACCCACAAGAAAAGAATCTAGGTAATGAAACTTACATTTCTGCCTCGTAGGGCTATTGAAAACTGAATAGTTTCTCTTTGTGCAGCACACTGAAAATGAGAACCACTTCATAAACCTTCATAATTATCGCTTTATATCCAGTTTGAAAATCAAGTTTAAACACGCTCAAATGAAGTCCCAGTGGATATTTCACTATAATCTTCATGTGATAGCCAGAAGAGTCTTAATCTAAAACAAATCTTGAGGAAGAGTAAAGAAGGCTGTGCTTCAGTGGAGAGAAATTTGTTAACTTTACAGGACTTCCCTGAAAAATATAAAATTGTGGCAGAATAAGAGGGGGAAGCCGTATTACAAAATCAGAATAAACATTATAGACATATAATGTTGACTGCGCCTTCCTTCAAAGGAAAATACTTTTGCTAAAACTGCATAGCTGTGATATATTAGGATAAGTAAATATTTGCTAAATTACTTCAGCCTAATTTCTAACCTACACAAAGAAATGCAGTCAAATGCTCCTCAGACATCTATTAATCCCCAAGTAGCTTCATCACGTTGATGATTTAGACAGGAAGGGAGCAGTGGAAATTATTTCATGACCCAAACAATTCTTTTGCCTGGCATGAGCTAGGGCTGGATACCCTTAGCTAAAAAAACCCAAACCAAATCAAACCAACTAAACAATAAAGAGTCTGTGTGAGTGAGTCAAAGGGCTTTTCCAGCTGGCTCATGTGTCACACATAGTTCCTTTGCTGTTGTTTTGGGGTTGGGTTTTGGATTTTCTTTCCTCATATCCCCCCTTCCCCCCTTTTTACAGCACACTCAGAGTTCACTCACATGTGCCCACAATTTATGTCTGTTATTTTCAAATTTAACTTTGGTATCTCTACATGATACTGTATAGGAACCATATGGATGCACCTTTAGCACTAATCAAATGTGGAAGCACTTTTGTGCTGAAAAATACACCTATTAAGTGGTTTCAGCTCAGTTGTGTTTCATTATATGTTGGCTATTGGGCATTGCCAGAATTCGATACATTTTGCTTCAGAAAATAAATTCCTTCTGGCCGTATGCAGATTTTTAACTCTCTATAACAGTCAGAAATTTCAACTTGGCCACTATGCCTGGTATAATTTTAAACAAAACCATTTTTACAATCATCTCACACTCATTAGAAAATAATCTGATGTTAATATGTTCCACCTTTAAACTGACATCAGTTTTGGACCTCAACCATTTTTTTTGAAATAAAAACTTTCTTTTATGGGAAAAGTGGATTATATTGGCACTTTGATTTACCTGGAAGACACCTTAGTGTGAGAAAGATTTGATGAAAAAAGGTATTTAATGAGAGCAGAGAACATGAGTTAACGTGAAAAATGCTCACTCTCACACGTTCATGATAAAATTAAATATGAATTGATTAGTTGGGCGTAAGTACTACAGCATGGGTGAATAGCCTTTTTTTAGGGTACTACCATGTAATGCTGTAGCAGTTTTCAAAACAATAGCTAAAACCTAGCCAGCTAGAACCGAGGAAAGTGTTCCTCCTCCTCCTCCTTCTTCCACCTTGTTTTTAGTTCCCTGAAAAAGAAATATTTGCTGAAGAGAACTTAAATTTTGGGGGCCTAATTATTCTACATATTTCTCATAATTCATCCAGTCAGAGAACAGAAATATATCAGCTCAGTGGTATTTTCAATCAAACATATCCCATTTTAATATCCACTGTATCACCACCACTGTTCTTATCAAAAAGCTCCAGGCTAGGAGAAACTTAATAGGAATCAGTCAACTGACTAGAGAATATATGTGGGAAAATCACAACCTCTTTAGACCAAGTGTTTCCAAGCTTTTGGGAACTAGAATAATTTTCAATTAAACTCACTAAAAACAGGCAACTAGAGCTGGCTGCTCAAGGCTGTGTCCAGTTTAGTCCTGAGTATCTCAAAGGATGGAGACTCCACACCCTCTCTGGGCAGTCCATTCCAGTGTTCAACCACTCCCCTAGTAAAAAAGGTTTTTCTTTTGCTTAAGTGGAATTTCCTGAATTTCAGTCTGTGCCCATTGCCTCTTTTCTTGTCTCTGAAGGCCACTGAGAAGGGTCTGGCTTCAGTTTTTGTATCTCCCTGTTAATCAGATTGAATCCATACTGATAAGAGGAACCTGAGTCTGGTCTCCTCCAGGCTGAACTATCTCTTCCAACTTCTGCTCATGTCAGGTGCTCCAAGATATTATTCATCTTTGTGCCCCTTCACTGGACTCCCTCAGATATGAACATGTCTGTCTTGCACTGGGAGCCCAGCACTCCCGGGTGTGTCTCAGCAGGGACTGAGCGGAGGGGAAGGATCACCTCACTTCAGCATCTTCTGAAGATATTCTGCCAGGTGATTTCTGAAAGTCTGCCACACACGTTGCTGAAGGACAATGTATATGTGACACTAAACATAAACTTGCATTTCTTCTGTTTTTTAATTTTCTTAATGGGTAGTTTTATGCAGATAGGCAGAATGATGTTGCCAGCAAGTCCCTGTTTCCCAGCAAAATGCTCGCTCCAATAACCCCCAGCAGACTGCATGGTAACAAGGCCCTTTTTATGCAAATAGATTTAGTAGAATTTCTACCTGTCCCCACACAAGCAATCCCCATGCCTTTTGAATTTTGGTAAAGCCATTAACAGCAAACACGGGAGCAGGAACAGACCTCCTTCCTTTTCTCCTCCATTTGGGCATGGGGAGCAGAGGAAGCTGGCATGCTTCAGTTTGCTCAGCAGTGAGGTGTAAGGGAAATGAAACACAAATGAAATGTGGGAAGAAAAGATTTTTTTCACTGATTAAAGAAGAGGATGGTCCCTACACAAGTGGATTGCTGTCTCTGGAAGCGCTTGCTTTGATCCGTCTAAGCTTGTGTGGAACTAATTAGGTAAAACCCCCAGCATCTACCTTGGGCTGTGGTATCACCTGGAGGACACTTGGCATGAATTGGAGCTGGTTTATCGTAGAAGCTTGAGCAGCAAAATGATCTGTCTAGTGAGAGTCTGCCAAGTAAGTCACCGGAGGTGGCAAGCAAAGTAGCATTTTTGTAATTTTAATTAGGTTTGGGGTGGGAAAGAGGTTATCTTGAACAGAGCAAGAGGCAGAATGATGACCTTACTGAATATCTCATGGACTTCCTTTTATACAGCTGGGATATGAGGATGCACTCTGCAAATTTGCTCAGATGTTTTCTTGCTACTTAGAGAATTTAAAAAGCGAGGGGTTTTTTTTTTGTTTTTTTTTTTTTTTTTTAAATAAGGTAACAGGAGTAAGATTGCTGTGGAAAAAGGCTTGGTTCAGGCATCAGAGAAAGGGGTTGCTGTGACCTCTGAGTAGGGGTGGATGTAGAGGCTGGAAAAATGCCACCAGATGTCTCTGCAGCCTAAAAAATGTTGGGATGCTGCTGGACAGACTACCTTGCCTGCCCTTGCCTTTCAGTAAAGACGAGATTTAATGGAGGAAGAAAGGCGTGCAAACCCTGAATTAAACCCACACATATGACCCCTTCCTCCTCCTCCTCCTCCCCAAATGGAAGGTTCACAACCCCCATCCGGGTCACCACTGATTTCTCCACAAGTGAGGGAGCAAGATTACGCCACAAAGTAACTTTTCCTTCCTGTTTTGGGGAAAAGCATGTTGATAGTGCAGTTTCATGACATTGCTTTGCCTTACATAGAGCATGTCTAAGGCAAAAATCTGACAGTCTTGTCTGCAGGGTCACCATCAGTGTGCTTGCAGCATCAACTGAGCACCTTAAAAGCTTTGGAGGCAATAATCAATCCTATCCCTCACTGTTCCCATGAAATAGGGAAGTTAAATCATTTACCCAAAATCTCACTTGGATAAGTGCATGGTCAGGCGTGGGATGCATGCACTTAATTGAATTCTCCCTTATAGGAGCAGTGCTGATTGCAATTGCATACAGAAAGATCAAAGTGTTTTCTCATTCCCAGATCTCAGCCACAAGAATCACACCACCATTTACCACCCAAGACAGCAATTATTTATGCTGCCAGTGAATTAAAGGAAGAAAACAAAACCAAAAATCCCTAAACAAATCTAGTTTTTTGTGTGTAGCTCAGACCTCCTATTTGCAATTTAGGGCAATGCAAAGGGCAGCCGGGCTGGTTCCTTTTATTGCCCTGTGGGCAGTTTTAAATTTCACTGAGGAAGGGGGTGGTAAGGGAAGGGAGAGTGGCAAAAATTAGATCTGAGGGAGGTCAACTATATCCACTTAACTGCTATTGACCTAGTTGTAACCAGAGCTGAGCCCAGCCTGGGTATTGGAATTCCTCTGGCCACATCTCTGACAATGTGCAGGGCCTGAAAATACCTAAATCCCTGTAGCACAGTGAAGTCCCTACAGCCTGAAAACCACCATACATACTGCTTGTAGCTGCTTGGGGCTGAGTGTAATAAGAAAGAGAAGCTGGGATAAATTTACTGGGGGATTAAGGGGAACAAGGTACTTTCTTCCCTCTTTCTGGGTAAAATGTGGAAAGCCCCAGGAAATTACTGCTCTGTGTTTCAGTTGATGCACTGAAAAGCCCAAAACCTTTCTGAGAAAGAATCTTTACAATTAAGGAAATCTTGTGCTTTAGTCTCATTCCTCAGTTCCTGAAAAGTTCCCCAACTCGCAGCTTGTTTTACACCATTTTAGGCTGCAAAAACAGCAAAGTATAACAGAGCATCAGACCCATATTTCCCTCCAGACTCCTGAGTGTGCTTTCCTCCTGCAAACACATGAAAGGGAAACCAGATACTGCTAGCCTCAGTGTGAGAAAATTGTGTTAATTTTAATAACTTACAGTGTAACTGTTATACCCCAATGCAGTAGCTATGCTGATAGAAAGTAAGCACCAACATATGACCCAAAAATGTGTCTATTAAAATAAAATAATAATAATAAAAAGGCTTGGCTTACATTAGTTACATGTTTGGCTGAAATGCTGAGCCTTGGACTTATGAGCTGGCTCTAGCTCTGCTGGTCCACAGAAAGATTGAATTCATTACTTGGAAAACCTTCATGGAGGGCATGCTGCCTCAAATCCCAGGGAGCAACTTCGATGAATAAGAATGGACATGGGCTAATTCAAACCCTTCTTCCATCTTTCAAATCAACTTAGTGATTTCTCTCTTCTTTGTGGTTTCCAGCCAATCGTCATTTTCAGTGCATCCTATTGCCCCGCAGTACGAACTGTTCTGGGAATACACTTCATTCCTCCAGCAGCCTCTCAGCAATGCCAAGGAATGTAGCTCTTCTGGTTACAATTAAGAAATTCAACATACAAATGCTCCCCAAGTGCACCAGAACCTGCTTGTGACCTTCACACAACTGAATCTGAAGGAGTCTAAGCAATTTTTTATTCTTTGGTTCCAATAATGAGTGGAAGGGAGGGAAGTGTGTGTGTGGGGAACCTCCATTCCTCCAGAGAGGCAGCATGGTTTCAGGGGTCAGCTACATAGAAACTGGCACAGGGAAGTGCAGTTTCCAGGGCTGCATTCCCACAGGGAACTCTGGGCTGAGGAGCCACTGAGAGGATGCCAGCCTGTGCTTGGCAGAGTCCTCGTGCAGTGGCACACTTGCTGCGTTGGCAGGTTTAATTCTCACCACTGCATGGCAGAAGGTGTGATGGCAGGGTGAGCACAGGCAGCAGTGGAGCCTCCCTGTCTGCTGCCATGCTCTCCTGGGCACCTCTGGTCCCCAGAGTCACTGCTAAGCACCTGGGTAGGGCTGCCTCTTGCTGTCTCTGCTCCATCCCCTTGGACTGCCTCTCTTGGTCTGAACTCTTCTGGGGCCTCTGCATAGGGCCACTGAGAGCAGATTTCTACCCCTGCCTTCTGTCATGTTGCTGTCCAGGTGAGGCAGCTTAAGAAGTTATTACAGAGTAGTTTTATAATTCCTATTTATGTAGAGAGTCCATTTAAGCAAAACCCCATATACTTTTGGACTGCAAGCATGAACGTATTAAATGGGTTTGAGGTTGTGCTCCCCCCTCCTCTCTTCAGCCTCTGCATTTCAGCCATAAACCAGTTTTAAAATTTTCTTTACCCTAAAACTGAGGATGACACTGTTGCCCAAGAAAATAAATATATTTGTGTTTTCCAGATGGCTGGAGACAGCGAAGGAATAGCATGGGAGGTCCTTGATGTGGAATCTCATTATCCACGAGAAGCTGGGGGGTCCTTGAAGCTCTCCAATGACACCTCCTTTTCACTGAGGATCAAAAATGCAACCAGCCGAAACAGCGGGACATACAAGTGCACTTTGTGGGGGCAGAGCAGAGAACACAATCTGAGCAGCACAGTCACATTAAAAGTAACAGGTACAGTAGAGAGCTCCCATGCTCCACGTGGTATGTCAGGAAGGTAACAGTTTTAGAATATTTTACAAACACCAGAGCAATGTAACACCTTGCTTTATATTTTAGGTTGCCCTGGAATAGAAGAGGACAAACTAAAAAAATACAAAGGCGAGCTCTTCATGCTGACTTGCCTTGGGATTTTTTACTTGCTGCTCATCTTCTTTACCTGTGTAAGTAACTCCCTTTCTCATAAGCAAAGCAACAAAACCAACCAAAATTCCCCAACTCATTTTCTCTACTAGCACTACTTTAACACAGCTGGTCTGAAGTTGATGTCCATACTTAATTTATGATTAAACTCAGGTACATGAGGATGGATTTCCAAAGAGAGAGAACTGCATCCTGATCTAACTCTGATCTAACTCAAACCATCAGTTATTTTTCTGCACTCTCTCTGCTCATTTCTGCTTCCAGTTACTCTGTGTAAACTACTCATCAGTTTAGGGGCATAGCAACGGGTCTTCTGGTTTAGTACCTGGGAACAGCATTTGTCCAAGATGGATGCACAGGCCCCTTGGAGCCCTTCCCCACCTATGGAATTGCTTTGTGTGGTGGCAGGATGGACATGTCCAAGTCCACCTACTTTTTGCCTCAGTTTCCCTCACTGGTAAATTGGTGACAGCCCCATTTCAGACGAGCGTTTTTGTGAAGTAATGTCTTTCTTGTTAAACAGACATTTTAAGATATATGGAAAAAAACCTCTTTTGGAGGTTTATCTATACCTTTGCTGCTGGCTGGTAGTTCTGGAAAAGGAAGGGAGAGGAGGTACTTGGGAAGCTCACTCCGTAGAAACAAAACTATGCGTTGGGTGCAGTGGCAGTGAGGTCACCCCTTCATGCAGAGGTCTGCACCTTCTGGCTCAGAGGTAGCATGAATCTGGGGTGTCAGTGTATCACTGGCTGCATTTTTAATAATGCAAAGCAAAACCAACCCCAGCGTTTTGGGAGGTCAGCTTTAACTTTTGCTGCCTGTTTAATATTTGCCTTCTTGTTTTGCTCCTCAGCAGATGAATCATAACTGTTGATCAGAGTATATCTAATTAGCTGCGCTAAATGTAGCTTTCCATGTATCTTCAGGGAGCAATTAAATTTATGCCTGTCTCTTTTTTAGATTGACAATTCTGCCAGTAATTTGTGCCATTCAGACTAAAGTTTGACAAGATAAATCTTGTAGGAATTTGTTAGGATGGAAGTATGAAAGCAAAGATATCACTCAGAAGAGACAGATGCCCCATGTTCTTCTCAGTGTCCTGAAAGAATTTCAGATCTCTGCAGAAATCTCCCCTCCCCTTACATTAAAAAAAAAAAAGTCCCAGTTTTAGTGGTGCAGTTATATAAAGCAGAGCTCTGTAGTGAAGATAATCACTCAGGTGGAATTCTGTGTACCTTACTTTTGGGTGAGGCCCTGTCTCAGGTATCAACCTACCTTTCATCAAAATTTAATACTGACCTGATCTCACAAGTGAGGTTCATTATTTAAAATGCCTGTTAAGTTCTTACAGGTTGCCTCGTCCTCTTCTTTAGCGGAGATAGTGCCTTATCGCCACTAAACTCAACAGTGACGTTCACTTTAGAACTGGTTGGCAGGACTGGGGCTTTACTTTGACAACTTGATGAAAATATTTCAGGCACTGGCTTGCACTGAAAGCAGGTGGAAGCACACTTGCAAGAGCTTGATGCAAGGCCTGTGGGGATGAAAATGTGGATTAAATAAAAATTTCCTTTTTTGACCAAGGCTTTTGTCCTATAAAGTTCATTGATTTAGCAAGAAACAGCAGCTTTTGTTTGTATTGGGTGCTTCCAGTGACAAACAAATGGGAAAGGTGTAATGAGCTATAGTTAGCAAAGAGAAAAAGGAAAACTTTCAAAAGTTTGGGTTTTTTTAATTAGCTTTCATAGGAGCTCTTAGTTTTAAGCTTTCCTTTCTGTTTTCTCTTTTAGACATGTCTAAGAAAAGAGAGTATGTCTCCCAATTACCAAAAAAACAGACCAGATATGAAGCACATCCTCACCCTCATCAACGTACATGAAATGACAACTTTCCAGCATTTAAATGGCAACAGCACTTGCAAAAATGAACCTACTTCAAGTTCTGTCTAAGCTGACGTTGATGGCACTGTGGACTCATCAGTAAACACAAGCTGGATGGCTGAGTGGTATGGAGAGGAAACAAACGATAATATCTGGTCTCTTCAGAACAGCCTGAGAGTACAGGTACCTTGTCAGTGATCTGCTTGTGCTGGACAAACCTTCAACAAGCACTGTTATGCACTACAGTAACTTTTGAGAGTTAGTCAGCTAAGAAATACCTTTACAGCTACCCAATGTGTTACAAGGCTGTTATGACGTTGGTATCAACTTTATTTCACTCTGCTGTGAAGCCCTCTTTTTCTGAGCAAGAGCAAGCTTCTAACATGAAGACTGAGTTATAGGGAGGCCACGGTTGTGCAAAGCCAGCAGATTAAGCTCTTCACTGGACTGATATCTCCTACCTTTCCAAAGCAAACACAACAGATGCTGTGGTATGAAAAGATAAGTGTGTGGGGCTGTCTCTGCTCTGAGCCTGATCCTGGAGTTCCCTTATTGCAAATGAGATGTAACTCATCATGTGATGTTCAAGTAGGCTGAAGAGGTAACTTCATGCTCTTGCACTGGATGGATCAAAGCAACATCCACTCTTAAATCTTAGAGTGACAGACAGGCTGAGAAGGAAGAAGATTTTCTCAAAATCTTTCTGGACTGAATGAACTTTTTATCTCAGCAGGAGAAATAGGGACATATTTTCCAGATTAATCTATAGGAAGCTTCAACAAGACTGTTAATCTTAAATAAAAATGAAGAAGACTGTGATATTAAGGACATGTAAAGGTGACTTATTTTGTGGTTTACAAAATGTGGCGCCAAATGTATGCAACACTTATGTCAGTCAAGTTACATGAGTGAGAACCAAAGCCATGGCTTGGAAGAAATCAACCAACCATGTCTTTGGGATGTATTAAGTTAATTATGAGACACAGGAATGGAAGATGGGGCATATGACCACCTGTTTTTGGTGCTGGCAGTGTATATATGTGAAAAAAAGACATGAGAAAAGCTGAACTCAGGCACACAATAAAGGGGGGGAGAAGATTTGTCCTTTTGGACCAAAGTGCAAGGGATCCTGGAGTCTGAATTCAAGGAACCTTCCTCTATTGGATTGCTAGTGCAGAAGGTGAAGGAAAAAGGAGTCTAGAGTGACTGTGGGTGCGTATGCCATAATGTCAGAATTTGAGCCCAAACATCAGAATTTGCATACCCTGAAGAACACAGTCTTAAAAAAATACTTCAAGAACTGATTGGCATCATTAGGATTTTTAATGCAGTTTGGAATTTCAGGCTGTTGACAAAAAGATCTTTCTTTAATCCTGTAACTAATTTTGAAGTGTTGATGGGAAGAAAGCTGTACATCACTCAGCACTGGCTCTGTGAGCAGGGTAGATGTCTGCATTGCTGGAGTCCAGGAGGCTCCTGACCAGAACAACTTCTAGTTAAAGGGATTTGCAAATTACTTAGAACATAGTCATGTCACATTGGTTGGATTTTTTTTTTAATTTTTACATTTAAATGTGCATAGCATACTTGAAATAAGAATTCAGAGGTAGCCTACCATTTGGTTTTGTGTGCCACAGATGGCAAATAAACCCAGAAAAACTCCATATCAATTGCATTTTATTTTACAACTAGCATAATTATATCAGATAAGGTGGAGATGTGATTCAGCCTCTTCTGTGGGAGAAAGCATGTATGTGTGTATAACTGATTAATCACTGGATAATTTTATGCACTTCTAAGGACCTAACACCATTCAAATTTTCCTCAAAATTTCACTTTCTGTCCAAAATACATTATAAAACACCTGTTCCCTACCAAAAAGCAAGTAATTAGGGAAGACACAAGGGTGCTTCAGTCTGCCCACCGTCACTTTTAAACATGGCCCACATCCTGGGTGACCTGTATGTTTAGGAGGCAAAAATATGAACTGAATGTGTATTTGTTTCTCCATTTAGTCAGAAAGGCTTAATAACTGACAACCATAGTTTGTTGGGGTTTATTATCGTGGAATGAATGCTAAGAGGTTGAAATGGATCTTAAAAATCATCTAGTCCCAGCCCCCCTGCCATGGGCAGGGACACCTCCCACTACACCAGGTTGTCCAAGGCCTTATGCAACCTGGCCTTGAACACTGCCAGGGTTGGGGCATCCACATCCTCCCTGGGCAACCTCTTCCAGGGTCTCACCACCCTCACAGTAAAATATTTCTTCCTGATCTCTAGCCTAAATTTCCCCTCTTTCAATTTGTACCTATTGGTCCTTGTCCTGTCACTACAGCTCCTAATAAAGGGTCCCACTTTGGCTTCCCTTTAGGCCCCTTCAGATGTTGGAGGGTTTCTATGAAGTGTACACAAAACCTTCTCTTCTCCAGGCTGAACACCCCTAATTTTCTTAGCCTGTCTTCATAGGGGAGGAGCTCCAGTCCTCTTATCAACTTTGTGGCCCTCCTCTGGACTTGCTCCAGCAGTTCCATGTCCTTTTTATGTTGGGACCCCATAGCTGGATGTAGCACTCCAGGTGGGGTCTCATCAGAGCACAGTAGTGGGGCAGAATTCTCTCCCTCACCCTGTTGGCCACTCTCCTTTTGGTGCAGCCCAGGATTTGATTGGATTTCTGGGCTATGAGCACGCACACACAGCTGGCTCATGGAGTTTTTCGGTAAGTATCACCCCCAAGTCTTTCTCTGCAGGACTGCTCCCAATCACTTCTCTACCTAACCTGTGGGTGTGTCTGGGATTGCCATGATCCAGGTACAGGACCTTGCACTTTGTTTTGCTGTACTTCATGAGGTTTGCACGGGCCCACCTCTCAAGCCTGTCCATGTCCCTCTGGATGGAATCTCTTCCCTCCAGCATGTCAAACACACTACACAGCTTGGTGTTGTCAGCAAACTTTTTGAGGGTTCATGCTCTATTCCACTGTCCATGTCACCAACACAGATGCTGAACAGCTTTGGCCCCAGTACTGACCTCTGAGGGACACCACTCATCACTGGACAATGAACCATTGACCACAACTCTTTGTGTGTGGCCATCCAACCAGTTCTTTAACCACTGAGTGGTCCATCCATCAAATCCACGTCTCTCAAATTTGGAGACGAGGATGTTGTGTGTGTCAAAAGTGTCAAAGGCTTTGCATAAGTCCCAGTAGACAATGTCAGTTGCTCTGCCCCTGTCCACTGTAGCCCCATCACAGAAGGTCACCAAATTTGTCAGGCACGATTTCTCCTTTGTAAAGCCATGTTGGCTGTTACCAATCACCTCTTTGTTTTCCATGTGCCTTAGCATATTTTCCAGAAGAATCTGCTCCAGGATCTTGCCTGGCACTGAGGTAAGACTGACTGGTCTGTAGTTCCCCTTGTCTTCTGCCTTCCCTTTTCTAAAAATGAGGGTTATATTTCTCTTTTTCCAGTCATCAGGGACTTTACCTGACTACCATGATTTCTCAGAAATGGTGCCTTAGAAACTTTGCCAGCCAGCTCCCTTGGGACTTGTGGATGATTGTTGTTGAGTCCCATGGACTTGTGTGCATTCAGGTTCCTTTGATGGTCTCAAATACATCATTTGATCATATCATCCTCTCCTACAGAGGTCTCAGGGTCTTCATTCTGCCAGTCCCTACACCTGCCTTTCTCGACTTGGGTGGTACGGCTGGAACACTTGCTGTTGAAGAATGAGGCATAGATGTCATTGAGAACCTCAGCCTTCTTTTTGTCCAGGGTAGCCAGGTCTCCTGTTTCCTTCTGGAGAAGGCTCACATTATCCCTGGTTTTCTTTTGCTTGCAATATATCTATAGAAGCTCTTTCTGTCATCCTCAATATTCCTGGCTAGACTCAATTTTAACTGGGCCTTGGCTTCCCTAGCCTTGTCCCTAGCTTCCTGTATTCCTCCCAGATCACCTGTCCTTTTTTCCACTGCCTGAAAGCTTCTTTTTTCTCTCTCAGCTTGCTCAGCAGCTCCTTATCCATTCATGGATGCCTCTTGGAATTTTTTCCCAATTTCTCCCTTGCTGAAATCCATTGCTCCTGAACTTGGAGGAAGTGATCCTTGAAATTCAGCCAGAGTTACTGGGCCCCTCTTCTTTCCAGGGCTCTATCCAATGGGACTCTCTGGAGTAGGTCCTTGAAGAGGCCAAAGTCTGCTCTCCTGACATCTGGGACAGTGATTTTACTGCGTGCCCTTCTCACTGCCCTGAGGATCTTTATCTCCACCATCTCGTCGTCACTACAGTGCCTTGGAGCACTGCATTCCCCACCAGCTCCTCCCTGATGGTGAGCACAAGGTCCAGCATGGCACTTCTCCTTGATGGCTCCTCAATCACTTGTGTATGGAAGTTGTCTTTGACACATTTGAGGAATCTCTGGGATTGCTTTTGCCCTGCCACGTCGTCCCTCCAACAGACATCGAGGAGGTTGAAATCCCCCATGAGGAGCAGGGCTTGAGAGTGGGTGGCTGCACCCATCTGCCTACAGAGAGCTTCATCCACACCATTCTCCTGATTGGGTGGCCTGTAGCAGACTCCCACTATAACATCCCCTGTCCCTGCCCTCCCCCTTAATCTTCACCCACAAGCTCTCAGCGGGCTCCTCATCCTTTCCCAGGCAGAGTTCCAGATTCTCCGACTGCTCATTGGCATAAGGGCTACGTTCCCTTCTCGTCTCCCTAGCCTGTCTTTCCTAAAAAGTCTGAAGCCTTCCATTCCAAAGCTCTAGTCACAGCAGCCATCCCACCACATCTCCGTGATGCCAATGATGTCATCCCCAAGCAGCTGTGTGCATGTCTCTAGTTCTTCTTGTTTGTTCCCCATACTCTGTGTGTTTGTGTAGAGGCATTTGAGCCCGGCCCTGGATAAAGCCAGCTCACTGGCTGGAGTATCTGGCATGCCTCTGCATTATCTTTATGTACTTCAAAAATATCTGTATGTACTTTTTTAGGAGCACAGAAGAGAGGAAGGAAGGGAAAATTCACTTGAAAGGAGTTGATAATTAATCAGCAGCAAAGGCTGAAACACTTTTAAAATTATTTCTTCAGAAGGATAAACAGGATCAGATCAGATAGAAAAGAATGAAAAAAAAAAAAAAAAGGGACTTTGTGCAGACAACTATGCCCATTATCTTTTTCCTGAGCCAAACTGTCTGCAATACAGAAGACTGGGCCTGAGGCATCAACACTGTGAGTCAAATTTCAGGCTTAGAAGTTTCAGGCTGGTTGATTCTGGGGATTTGCTGTAGGCCCAGCTGTGCAGTAGAAGTGATCATGTTCAAGGCCACTTAAATGTGTTAAATTGTTTAGAAGAAGTAAAGCAGAGAGAAAGTCTTATGCCAAGATGCTTCACTGAATCACAAAGTTGGAGAGAAACAGGCAACTTCCTAAAGCAATGAAGGTGCCTGCACATCTGGGGTGTAAAGGATATAAAGAAGCTTTTGTGGCATTGTAGGACAAAAACTAACATTAACTGGAATTATTATGAATCAGAAAGAAGAATATAAGTTTATATACTACAATGACTCCAGCAGTAACTGGAAAAAATTTTTAAAAATCATGTATTGTCTGACAGTATTGCAGAATGACATAAACATGTTTTTCAGCATAGTATCTCTGAAGAGACAGTGCTTTCCTTGCAATATGGATCTGTGGATCTAAGTAACCTGATTAAAAAATATTGCCCCAGCTAACCCAGCATACAGGGGATGAGCGCATGCACACGTTCTTTAGACTTTAACACTCCATGATTGAAGGGAACATGTTTCTGTATTGCATAATCTAAAGCCTGTTTTGATTACACAGGATAATTGAATTGCTCTGTTGGACAAAAAAATCTGTTTTATTTTCTACCACTCTTCTTATTATCTATGTCCCCAGCTTTGTAAAATAATGTAATAGCATAAGTGTGTGCCTGAACCACTCCTGATAGTACTTTCTTACAATACATTTTAAAATGAGAAATTCAGTTAATGTTGATAAATCCATGAGGTGGGAAAACCCATAATCTTTGTTTTCTGAATAAAGGCTGGATATCTGGAAAACAGAAAGCTCCTGCAAAGTCTAGATCAGAATGAGGGAGATGAGTTTTCCTGACTCTCCTGTGGGTGCTGTAGTTACGGGAGCTCTCTTGTTATTATTTCTTGTGGGTTTTGTACCTTTTCCATTGATTTTTTCCCCCCTGTGGCCTGCATTTTTCACTGTTTTATCCAACAGTGAACTATCTGTGTTCAAAGATAACAATAAGCATTATATATAAAATTACTTATACAGAGGGAGTTTGTACACCTGTGATTAAGAAATATACAGGGAAACACTGTGTGACATGGGGAAATCACCCCAAAGAGAAATCGCAGGAGTCACACACCAGAGCTAAATGAATATCCAAAATGGCAATGAAGGAAAGCTAAAGGACATAATCCACAAAACGCTGAGTGTATGAATTATAGCCCTTAGCTAAGCCTGATTTGTGAGGCTAGTACTTACACAGCAGATAACCCAGGCTGACAGTGACCTTGACAGCACTGCAACAGTAATATTTTCTGTAAAGGCTGGACAGCTTTCAGCCCATTTCTCCTGAGCAGGAGCTACAAGCACGCTTGTGTGCAGCAACGTGGACCCAAGTAATCGTTGGTATGTGCCTGTCAATGACACAAACAGAATAGGGCTCTTCAGGCACGACAAATGACTCCCTCTCTTCTTTCCTCTGCCCTTGATAAGACCCATTTGAGCAGCATAAAGAGCTTTTCCCTAGAGCATAAGTCCCCTTTCTTCCCTCTTTCAGTATGGAGCTGAGCAGCGATGCAGTGCAGAGGGGATCTGGTTCCAAGTCCACTGAGCAACTGCAAGTATTTTGTGACCTTCTCAACCAATACATCTGCCTTTGGGGAATTACAATTGATTTTCCTCATTTCTACATGTGAAGACAATGCTTCTACACCAAGTTACAGCTACATAGATAGGTAAATTGTAAGTGCTTTCCCCACAGCTCCTCTAAGTAAATGTTAGTGAAACTCTGGTTCTTAGTCTTTTGTGGAACAAATTGCTGGGGAGATAAAAAACTTACAAATAAAAGCAATATGAAAGTTTTTGGGTGATAGTCTGTTCTCTTTTCACTTTGCTGCCAAGACCTGTGTTTGCAGTACTCTGCTTTTTGCTGGCTACAGCTGATATTACTTCTGCATCAAGCTGCGAGAAGAGTGCTGTTAACTCTCTGGAGCAGTGATGTAAATCCTGAAAAATCCACCAAGGGAATGGGCGGTGGCAAGACCGACAGATTGCTGCAAGGAGTGGTCAGTCCTTTGAAGGCTTCATCTTATGTCCCACCCTTTGATGAGTCTTCAAACCCTTTGATGGAAAAACATGTTATGTCCTTGTAGCTGAATTTCAAGTGTCTCTGTTACACTACTAATGGACAGCCTGGGCTGTCTCTAAGTGTTTGCTCTGTTACAAGACAAAAAAAACCCTAACAAAGCCACAAACCAACCCCATGGACAGATTGATGGCAAGGGGCAACAACTGAGAGAAGAAACAGATCGCAAGGGGCAATGTGGATTGCACAAGACCAGCACAAACATGGTCTTTGTTCCCTGCAGAGTCTTTCAGTTGCTTCTGTGAAGGGAATAAGAACAACCTGTAGTGTTTGGGGTTTATTGTGTGTTTACTTTAAGAAATATTTGCACCGTGTGCCTCAGTTTCCCTATAAATGGAAGCAGTTTGGCTTAAGTGCTGCCCTGTGTGAGAGGCAGGGAAACTGGCAATATTTGCAACTTTTCTGCTTGGACCTGAAAGGAACTTTTTGCCCAAGTTGTTCTTCAGGGTAGAGAACAGCAGGCTTGAGTTGTTGGATGTTACTGTTAAGGGAAAAAGTCCCTGATGACAAGAGAAACTGGATTAATAAGAGTTAGTAAGAAGAAAAATTCAGGAGTCTCTGTAAATGTTGGGGTCTAGACCAAGCACCTGTAACACAAATGTGTGACAGTTCCCACCCACTCCCTTTTGCTATTTTTGTCCCATCTGAATTCCAGCTCTGCCAATTCATTCTCACATCTGTTCTCAGACTTGGTATCAACACCGGCTTAATCGCATTCCTTCCATCTACTGAGCTGCAAGTGTAGGGCTATGTAGAAGCCAGGACAAATTAACCCCTTCCCTTCATTAACACCAGCTAGCATGCCCCTCTTAGCATGGGGCTGCTGGTGTTTGGGTGGGCAGCAGAGTCAGCTCCCCAAGTGGAGAGCGTGCTGAGCGCATTACTGCCAAAATAGCCTGGCTGGTACATACTTGTCAGTGTTTTTGGAGAGCAAACGGGACGGGGAGCTCCATTCCAGGAGCCTTTTTATTATTTTATTCCGGCATCAGTCTCATATACACAGTTGAGACACAAGAGATGGTACAAGGCTCACATCGTCACAGGCAGCCAAAGATTTCCCTGTTACAGAGCATTCTTAAGGGCTTTGTAGCCAATAGCATGCTTCTAAAGTTTACAGACAACTGTTCTAACCAATCTTCAATAGTGCACGTACATCTGTTGCACACAATACTTGCTTGTTATGCCTTATATAATAATGCACAATATTCCATTATTAAGCTTGAACTTATCTATCTTGCTAAGCATATTTCCTACAACTTCAAGACCTATCTCAGCCAAACCTAAAAACTTTAACCATTGTTTTAATGTCCTTGCTTGCTATATAATTGTATCTTCTTCTATCTTCAAGTTTTTGCAGCCAGAGCTGATTCCTAAATTCTTTTGCTTTATTTCTGAAACCTGCTTTTTTCTCACACCTAAGAGCCTTTCCACTTTTTGTGTTTCCCACACATACTGACTACAAGAGGTCTGGAGGGGTAGCAGCACCTGGGGCTACGTGAGAAGAACAGCCAGCTGATCAAGCAGGTCCACCTCCTCAGCTCAGCCTCTCAGACTACACCTGGCTTTGTCACCCAGTTCCAGACCCCCAAAACTTCCCCCAAGGCAATCAGGGCTATAGTGCTAGTCCTGTGAGGAGAGGCTGAGCAGCTGGGGCTTGGAGAAGAGATGGGTTTGGGGAGGCCTTAAAAGCAGTGCCCCAGTAAATATGAGGAAGGTATCAAGAAGAAAGAACCAGGTGGGAAGATGAAAGGAAATGAGCATAAAATGAATGAGAGTAGTTCAGAGAGGAATATTGTTTTCCCTTTGAGGACAGCCAAGCAGTGGAACAGGTTTTCACAGAGGCTGTTGAGTCTGCATCCTTAAATGTTTTCAAGACCTAACTGAACAAAGCAACTTACTCTGATCCCAAAGCTTACCTTGCTTTGAGCAGGAGGTTGGACTAGAGACTTCCTGAGGTCCCCTACCACATCAATTATCCTATAAACCTACACTTTTCATGTCAGAGAACATTTATTTATTACTGCTCTCCAAGTTCATCACACTATGAATGGACCACTCCAAGACATCTGCCCTCTGCCAGTAATGACCAAAAGTATCTCAGACAAAATTTTTAGAATACTGTAGGAAAAGTTGTTGTGGGATGAAAGAAAAAACAAACTATGGGCAATTTATGCCTCAAAATTAGAATGCAAGCAAAATGGCAACAAACATGATTTTTTAAACTTTACTTCTTCACCCAAGGGCAAACACACAAGGATACATGGGATGCTATCAGAGACATTTCTCTGTGTTCTGGCTTTTCTCAGTATGAAACAGATCTTATCGTGGCCCCTGCAGGAATCCAGAGTCTCCAGTACATCTTGTATTTGAATTTTCAAAGTGTTCATAAAATGTGACATTTAATAAAGACAGTTTTTGTCTTCATCACATCCCTGAGTCTCAGAACTATGTGATAGCAATGGGCAAGTGACTGCACATGCACACACACAGGCTCAAGGAGCCAAGCATAGGGTCTCATCATTTTTTTAGTCTGTGCAAGCCTTAACCATACTGAGTTTTACAGGTGGATAAAAACAACCAAAATAAATTCCTAACCTGTGGCACACTGTGGAAAAAGAGCCAGCCTTATGTTTACACAACCTTTGTCCTTGCAGACATCAGGTCTTGGGAACTACTGCCTTGTGGGGCAGTTCAGCAGGAGGGTCACTGCTGAAGGAGCTGGGTATCCACTTTCCTGGCTGGGGGAAGCAGCTTCCCCTTCTCCCTACTGTCTCACTCAGCTCCTATCCTTGGCCTTGCAGCTGTGCCCTTGATTTGCCAAAAGCTGAGATCCCAGATCAGATGCTGGGACCTTTCTGCTAGGATGCAAAACACTGGTCCCGAGGCTACATCTTTTAGCTAAGCTCTTTTAAATATGCATTTTGCAGGACCTAAGTTACCCAGAAACTCCTTATTGCTGTCTTATTTCCTAGGGATAGTAGCAAGCCTATATTAAGGACTAAGAAGTGCCCTTATATTACAGCAAATGCCCAGGATAAACAAATGATCTGTGTGGGACTTTTGGGAGGGCACCTGGTATCCAAGAAGAAATGAGAGATTTGTATACAGTAGAAGCTGTTTTGTTAAATGCACAGTGCAGTATCTTCAGGCAAATCAGGTTGCCAGGCCCTCTGTCCTACTTACTACATAAGTACAGTCAAGTGGATTAAGATCCAGGCCATTGTCACTGGTTCATTGCTTTCTACTTAAAAGGACTAGTTAAAGTGTTCCTTCCCTTGGGAAAAAAAAAAGAAAAAGAAACTACTCTCCCACGCTGCTCCCCTCAAGACACGCCCAACACCAGTAAAACAAGGCAAACGACACTCCTACAGCTCCTAAACAACCAAATTTGGCAGAGTTTGCAATGACCCTATAATAAGAGATTCTCCCCTCAGTTCATGCTTCTTGTCACCTAAGCAGGTGTCAAATCTCCTGGGTTTGTCTTCACAGAGCTTCTTTCCATTTCACTCCATCTTAACAGCTGTAAGTGTCTCTGGTAAATTGTGCTAGTACATTTCCACTAACATTAGCAAAAGGGAAAAAAAGCCAGCTCGGCTGACAACAACTATCAGTGTATGAAGATTAATCTTTATATAGCATGCAGAACACAGATCTGTTCGACATCTTCCAGAACAGCTCGTACTTTGTTTCTAATCCTTCTCAACAACAGACTTCATGCAAAAAAGAAAAAGAATTAAAATTAAAATCACTGTATTTTAGCATTGCTATTTTCACACTGCTATTCTCTCAGGCTTCACAATTCATGCTGTAGTTGGCAAACTGTTTCTCTTTCTGCTAGCAGCACAGGGGAGAAATGGAGCTACTCACTACGAATTCCTAGGAAAGACAAAATACAGCTTTGTTCCACTTTGAAGAACTAGTCACAGGTTACCTTATTAACACCTTGTAGTATAGGAAGAGTATAAGCTTTTGCCACATTAAATAGCAACACATAACCAAATGCATGGGAGGCCTACCCTGACATAAACACAATGGCATGGCAAGCGTTAAAGCTTTGTGTATGGTAAATTAGAGCTTTGAAGAACATCTCAGTTGGGAGCAATTTTGGAAATTTTTGAAACATGAATAACCGACTTTTTTTTCTCCTCCCCCTTTAAATAGTCTGTGAGGATTGGTCGCCTTGGAGAAAAAAAATCAAGTGTCAACACTTGACATACTCAATCCATCCATAAATGTAAACACGCTTGAACTGCAGTTGAGTTTCTCTTTTACTGAAGAGCATGTGGAAGCAATTACCTGAATGTAGATGTGATAAAGAATGGATGAAATGCAAACCAAATGATGCCTTATTACTTAATATAAAGAGACTGTTCTGCAAGATCAAAGTTGTGCAGCACAAAATGTAATGGGCTTCACTGGAGAGAGAGGCTTTGGAGATTTGTTTAAAACATGGATGCATTTTGATGAAATGCTAAGTAGACAAAATTAGGGTAAGTTTAAAGAGTTTGCCAGTACCTGATCTATGATCTTCTATAACATCTTTACTCTCCTCCCACCTTTTGCTGCTCTATGCCATTCCCGGATGCTGTGAGGCTGGCAATGAGAAAGGGAACAAGTACAGGGAAAGTCTTTCCCATGTTCGCAGGGGGTGCTGATGGTGACATTTCTTCCACGTCTCGGGATAGAGTAGTTTTCATCCCCAGCTTCCCTGGCTTCATCATGGCTGGGGATGAGAAGTACTCTATCCCGAGACGTGGAAGAAATGTCACCATCAGCACTCCCTGCGAACACGGGAAAGACTTTCTCTGTACATTTGCATTGACCCCTTGTGCTGCAGCCTCCCTGTGCCTCAGCCATCACTCTGTGCCCCGTTGCTACCTCAGCACATATTTCTCCTTTGAGTCAATATGATCAGGAAGGGCAGCAAGACAACCTCTCCCAAGGACAAAAATACTGAAGCAGAACAGAAATCTCAAGACTAATTTCCAAATGCTTTCCTACCACAGGCCATATAATAAAATACAATTCCCATCAAGATCCTGCTTTGTACTTCACCACGTTCTCTGGTGATAGATTTACTTATCTATTTCTTTTAAATGATTTGTATTTTTAAGAACCTGCATGCAACAGACAAGGAGAAAGCACGTTGGGAAAGTGGGGTAGTGGTTTCTGTATAACTCCACAGCAACATCTGAACTTGTTCCCTTGCCTTGCCTTCCCTCCCACATGCCCCCACCCTCCCCCTGCCCGGGAGCTGCTGCTTATTGCTTTTGCTCAAGTGTTGTTTCTGATCATGTAGGTTTGATCATCATCTTTGTCTGAAATCTGTAGAGCAGCTCAATGATTGACAGTGCTGGGTCCCCCATAACATAAATCAATGAGCAATAAAGTATCCAAGTCAAGTGTAGAGAAAGTGAACTGACGTTGAACTGTATGCATTAATTAAAAAGAAGAAAAGTAAAAGCGCATTTAACTAGGAATGTTGGGTCTTGAGTTACTGAAAGGATTCAAAAATAATGCAAATTAGAAAGATCATGTACAGAATTAATGCTGCCTATCTCCCACAGCATTAGCTCTTTAAAAGAAATCAGATATGTTAAACTCCCAAAGAGAATATTTTCTTTTGTTTTTCAATTACATGTGATAATGGGGAACATTTTGTGAATGACTCTTATGCTTATGCCTCCAATAAAACCCAGGATATTGTACCTCATTCATGCTTATTTAATGATCTCGTAAAGAAAAAACCCAACAGCACCGTAACAAAATTATGATTGAATCAGACATTTTCCCTTCTCAGTTAAAGAACTGTTAAATATTGCTATTGAAAACTCATTGTTATGCACTATTTTTGCAGTGGCCACAGTGTTCAAAGCAG
The DNA here is from genome assembly GCF_000738735.6 of Corvus cornix cornix. Taxonomy (NCBI): domain Eukaryota; kingdom Metazoa; phylum Chordata; class Aves; order Passeriformes; family Corvidae; genus Corvus; species Corvus cornix. Next base: position 63,084,488 of record NC_046333.1, read on the forward strand.
CTTAGGGAGCAAATATAAAACACACTTGCCACCACAGAGAACACAGAGTTTACAGTGGCTTTGATCATACAAGCACTAATCCTTTCATTTTAGAGGGGTTAGTCACAGGCATAAATATTAAAATAATACCAAGTATTGGCACTGTCAGATCATAATTAGATGTGAACATGACACATTGCAAGACAAAAGAAAGGTGGAAAAATGTAATGATTGAGTACAGCTCACCTGGGTGCTGTAGCAGCTTTTCTGGTTTCCCTTTTTTGTCCTTTCCAGCTTGCTTGGAGTCAGAAACCAGAGGCCCAGAGAGAGCCATGAACAGCGGGGTGGGGACTGGTATCAGTGTTAAACTGGCAGCAGCACGGAGTAACGGCAGTGCGGCTAAAACAACCATCAGCTGGGAGATTCACTTTCTTACAGCAGAAATTCAGCTTGCAAAGACGACCTTAACTGTCTTACTTAAGCTGTTTAATCATTCCTTTCCACCACTATTTTTACCCCCCACAAAACTGAACTCCTGACCAGACAAATGAAGGATTTGAAGCTGCTCTTTTGCTAACAGATGAGCAACTTGTCATTGCTACAGCGGGAATTCGTTCGGGCCAACATCTCCCACTCAAGACTAAGCCTGGGCTGGCAGCACCTCATTAGCTCATTAGCTTCATTACCTGTGGCTGATGGTCAAGTCAGAATAATTTGCTGTTATGTGGATTGTATGTTTCAGAGCTCATTTTGTGCCCTGCAGAGCACTGTCAGTCGATCCTTTCACTCACTGCTCAGCTTTAAAAACAAAACCTGGTGGTGATGGGGAGGATGCAGCACCACTTCTATTACTGCTGGCACACAGGCTCATTCTGGGAGATCTGCCTTGTTCAAAACACACTTTGTGGTCTTGTACTAGTGTGGCCTGGTGTCTTCCTTCCTGCAGGGCTGTGTGAAAGAGAATCGTTGTCCTTAAGGATTTTTTTTTTTTTTAGTTTATTTTGATATTTTCTTTAGTGTTTTTCTGAGTTAATATTTGGGCTGTGAGGTTTCTGTTATTCTTCCAGGGTTGAGACGTCAGGGATTTTAGTGAAAGGGAAAGGTTTTAGTTGTGGAGATGGACTTCGCTTTAGGATGCTGGTTACAAGCTTAGTGGGTTTGTAACAGCAGATACTGCAGGGCAGGACACATCACTTAAAAAGCCCAAATACACAGAGTCAGTTTTGTTATGCCATTCCCTTTAAATTCCCAATGAAGTAAATGTGTCTTCCTGTGGGATTAATTCACAGCTCCAAATCCACAAAGCCTGCTCCATGCATGCAGCACCTGGTAACTGCCTTGATTTGACACAGATGTAACCATGAGCATAATCTGTCCTCAGCCTCTGAATTTCTTGTGGAAATAAGGGGTTTAATTACCTAGATGAGAAACTGAAAAGCTTCTAATGACAGCAGCTGAAAGACCTTTCATTTGCAAAATGTACCAGGTGACCCTGAGTATGTCCGTTTTAGGTGGCTGAATTCATTAACCTGAGAGACAGATTTCAGGTGTTTTCACCTGACAACACCTGGAGCTTCCTGGCGGGGCAGACCTCTGTGTTCTGACAGTTTCCATGTTAGCAGGTAATGGTTGTGCTGATAGACTGGCAGGCAAAAAGAGGTCTGCCTATCCTGGAGAGGAGCACTCTGGCTAGCAGCAGACCCACTCCTCCAGTCCACAGCTTACATTAATTAGGAATTAACTGCATTCAGCTCTGGGGCCCCCAATGTAAGAAGGATGTGGACTTGCAGGAGTGAGTCCAGAGGAGGCCATGAAGATGATCAAGGGGCTGAAGCACCTCTCCTACGCAGACAGGCTGAGACAGTTGGGGTTGTTCAGCCTGGAGAAGAGAAGGCTCTGGGGAAACCTTAGAGCAGCGTTACAGTGCCTGAACGGGGACTGCAAGAGAGCTGGAGAGGGACTTTTTATAAAGGCATGTAGGGATAGCATAGGGGGAATTGGCTTTAAACTGAACATGGGTGGGTTTAGATTACATACTAGGATGAGGGTGGTGAGACACTGAACAGGTTGCCCAGAGAAGTTGTGGCTGTCCCGTCCCTGGCAGTGTTCAAGGCCAGGTTGGATGGGGCTTCCACCCGGTCTAGTGGAAAGTGTCCCTGCCCATGGCAGGGGGCTGGAACAGATGTTCTTTAAGGTCCCTTCCAACCCAAATCATTCTATGATTCTATGTTTCTATGAAATCTGTGTGATTGCCATGTCCCCTGTGGACCAATGGTGCTTCACCGTAAGAGTGGTCCAGATGACCTTGCTGATGCCTGTGCTTAATTACTGAGTCTGGATCTGAGAGGATGCTGGGAGGGATGTGTGAGGATGGCAAGGAACCAGGGCTGGGCATCATTCTGGAGACAGGATTTGGAGCCTCTGCTCCCAGCTAAATAAAAAGCAGCAGGCTTTGAAGGCAGCTGGAGGAGGTGCTCCATCACTCTTTGACATGGGGTGCTTTTTTTCTGCTCTCAAGACAACTCCCATGCCTGGCAACTGCAGTCAAGTCAAATATTAGACCTCCTTCTGCAAGTGACTGCTTGTCAATCCCACGTGTCCCAAGAGGAGCTGCAGTATCTATTCTCCACCACTGTGGAAGTGCAATTGTATTGTGGAGAGGCAATCTTTAGTCACTTGGAAATTCACCATTTCATTCCCTTTTAAAGCATTTTCAGGATTCTCCCCCCCCCCCCCCCAGGTATTGAGAACTTTTTTTAAATAAAATAAAATAAAACAGGTTCACCTCCAAGGAGATGTGAGAAGCAGTTTTGGGGAAAAGTAACTCTCAACAGAAGTTTCAGCTAAAAACATGAACATGTGACAGAAGGCTGCAATGGCACACATGCCATCTCACCTGTGTGTGGGGTGCCCAGGGGATGCCCAAGGCTCCAGAACTACTCTGTGTGTCCTTTCAGGCCGCTTCACTGTTCTCATCTGCTTTTTATGGCCACATCACAGCTTCAGAGAGCAGACCTCACCCTCTTTTAATGTTGATCTGCACAGCCTAATTGCGTGAGGACACAGCCCAGTCTGCAACATCACAGCCACTGCCATGGTGAATTGGGTTTGTCAGTCTCTGGGCTGTGGTCTTATAATGTGCTATATTATTAAGTTTCTTTGCTTTAAGTTGCCAGCTAATGGAATAACCTCTTTGTCTTTATTAGAAAGAGTCCACAGCTTTATTAAGTTACATAATTCACAACCAATAGTGTAATCAATAAAACATTAACAAGCATGTAACCTTAGACAAACCGCACATATTGATTTCTTTAAACATTCTCACAAAGCCTGCCTTTGGCTGGAAAAAAAATTCAGTCCCAGTGGCAAGCCCCAAAAACAGTAAGGTGTGGGCACTGGAGGACAAATTGAAATGGCTTCCTTGGAAATAAAGCTCGCTCTCCCCTGGTCTTCGTGCATTCACCCCAGAACTGTTATTTTTTGCAATTTGGTAGGAAGCTCCAATTTTCTCTTTTATACCTTATCTTTGCAAGGAAAATTCTGTGTGTTTCAAAATACAGTTGTTACCACAGAGTTAAAAATGAACATAAATAATCTCTTATTGCATGAACAAAAATGGATACTGCAAAATCTGTATTACCCGATGCTGATTAACCCTCGTGATTCTCAGGTGGACTGTAACTAGCTGTGGTAATATCAAGCCTGACCTAGCCCTGTGTCTGCATTAGGTAGGAAGTTGTGTTTAACATCAGGTAAGAGGGTCATTTTTCTTACACAAAACCTCATGTAAATATATTTTTCAACTGTAAAAAAAAAGTATCTAATGCCTCTTGAGTGCAGTTGAATGGATGATACTGATATACCTGCAGTTATGCTTTTGATGCAATCAGGAGAGCTAGTATTGTATTATCCCTACCTTTCTATTCTCAAGACTATGTGAAAAAAACCCCCACATGATTAGACTCTGTCTTCCAGGGAATCTATGTGCATTATCGCACAACAGAATTGCACCCATGATAATTTCATAGGTAGTTTAGAACTAGGCTGGAGGAAGTAGCAGAAAAAGCATCTCAGGGATGCAACAGCAAGGAAATAGAGCAGATGTGCATCTGCTCCATCTTCAGGTTCAGTGATTCGGTGAAGACATACATACAATTTCTGGAACAATTGAGTGCTTAATCTTTTTGTAACCTATATCTTTGAGCGGCACATTTATGTACAGAAATTTTTTGGACTTTGCTTTCCCTTGAAAAAAGAATCAACTACTCATTTTGCAAGACTTTGAAAGGTTTTCTTGTCAAAAGGGATGTAGGTGAGATGGAGGAATAAAGGTTCCCAGCAAATGTTGGGGACTAGTGTGCAGAGTTCCCACGTCCCCTTTGGAGACTTTATCATTCAACAGCCACAACTCTCCTTTATTAGATCAGTATAAAACAAGTGCCTGGAGGGAGTCAGAAATGAATTGAATTTCATAGATTTAAATGATTGTGTGGGACCTTTTTGGCTTAATATATACCCTGGAGAGGTTTGCTACTAGAACTTGGGAACTTTATAATAAGAATAATTCCTTAGCTAGAGATCTTTATCTTGTTACATTAATGATTCACTGGGGGGTTATGCTGGAAAATGAAGGGAAATTTTTAAAAAGGCTATTAGATCAAATGTTCTTATAGAGACATGCACAGAGATGGTCAACAAAGATTTACTGGCTGGTGAGATAAGGGATTTATTGCCTTTGTGCTGCATGCACAGGGCAGCCGGCCATTTCAGGAGGTCCTGTCTGCACTCCTGCTCAGGATTGTCTTCAGTTCACAATCAGCACTCAACAAGGTTTTGCAGGCCACCTCCTGCTTGTGCACTTCAAAATACACACACAGCAAGGGAATTTGCGTAAGTAGTGGGTATAACTACCTTAGCTTCAAAGGTATGGGCCAGACTCTGCATCCAGACCTATTTTTTTACATCTCTGCCTTTATCCCAGGGGTTTCACAACACTGTTCCTCAGCTTCAGCTCTGCTACGTCAGTCCCAGCATGGACTATTTATAGTGCCCACAGTTCCTGCTGGATTTAGTGGATGCTCAAGGTCTCTAAATAGCAACCGTGTGGTCTCCAAGGATGTGCCATTTGGAGAATGCAGACTCTGCCTGTGCTTTGCCCATGCAAAACATTTACCTCATTTCTGCCATTTATAACTGCCACTGTAAAGAGCTTTGAAGGCCAGCTTCCTATATCACATGGTTTTACCTGTGATAAGAACCCACCAGTTTTAAAGATAATATCAGGGAATTGGAGAAACAGCTACAATCCCCATGGCTGAAGCTAAGCATCCAAAAATAACAAGCTATTAGGAGCATTCAGAGTGGCATTTTAGGCCTGAGGAGGGTGATTTTTTCATCCAGCTAGGGTGAATTCCCATTGATAGTCAATTGAAAGGAAAATTGAACAACACTGTAGCCTTTGCAAATCCAGGCAAAAATGGAAAGAAATGCGGCTCACAGGGACATGCACTTACATTTTGCTGTTAAGTCGCCATCATGATTTGAGAAGAAATTGCTGGTAATGGTGAAATATATGATCCTAGCCAGGGCCTGGAACTTGAATGTGACAGTGGGGAAAAGAGGAAGCATGATGGCTTTCACTTGACAGGGGCTGCAGAGAGAGTGGTAGCCGCCAGAGATGTCTGAGAAGCCCTGTTTGGCCCATTCACTAAGAGCATCTGCTCCTACCTCTGTAAAAGCACTGGTATTGTCCCAAGCGCCATATACCAAGCAGCCTTTGGTCTGCTCTTTGCTGTTATTACCTCATCCCCATGTCTGTGATGGGTGAAAGATAACTCCCTTGGCCACTTTCTCTCTCCTGGGCACAAATCTTCCAAGACAGCTGTAAAGTTGGATATAAGAACCCCAGGGAGACCTATGGAGGAGAAGAGCCCAAGACTAAACTCTGCTGAAACAGATATGAGGAAAAGAAAATCTATACTTCTGCTCTGTAACTCACTAAGAGTTGAGGAAATCCCATACCTCTTGGGATCAAGTCTCCTGAGAGTGATTTTGGGATAATCCTGGACAAAGAGCCCTCCATGCTTAACATTTTTATGAAGGCAGAATAAGAGCGTTCTGAAGAGCGTAACATGCACTTAGTATAGATCTGAAAAAAAATGTCAAAGGAAATTAATTTAAATTCCTCTAAATGCAATTAGAGGTGACAAGATTTCTCATGGTGAGAGACTGCGTTAAAGCAAAAGCTAAAAGTTCCCATCCAGTTCATAAAGCCTTAGGTAGCTATTGGTAATATGAATTAAATTAATCAAAATGGGTAAAAGCTAATGATCCTCTTGGGAACAAAATTAGCTCCTTAATGAAAGAAATGGAGTTCAGAAATTATAATAGAATATTAGCAGATGTGCCCTTTGGAAATTATAAATTTGCAAAATCCCCTTATGTAGATATTAGTTTGAGTCAAATTATCACTAAATTTGACCCTGGAGATGTGAAGAGAATACACACACTAGGATCTGTTCAGGAGGGCCTGGAATGCTCTGTCAGCAGTTCTGCTGGGCTGGGTTGGGTGCCACAAAGCACTTTCTCAAATCAGCAACAGGGGACAGTCAAACCCCCAAACTTCCACTTGTAATCTGCCAAGTTCTTGCTAAGGAGTCCTACTGCCTCTGGTGGTCTCTGGCCTGCCGAGAGGAATTAGCCAACAGGAGAGACTTTTAGGAAGACTCATATTCCAGCAGGACAGAGGTGGGCCTTGTCCTTGTGGCCATCCCAGACAGTGGATGTTCTGTTCTGGATGTAAGTCAGCACCTTGTAACCAGAAACCAGAACATGAAAAACAGTTTATCGGTGTGGATCAGCATGTAGTGAGTAACAAGAGACTCATCAGAGATCCATGACATGTCAAAGTCAGAGAAAGCAAACAAAATCCCAGAAAACAAACAAACAAAAATATGATGAATTGCTCATGTTGAGGCTACAAAGAATTTATTACGTTTTTATGACTCTTTCCAGCCAAGAACTTTTCTCATCCATTTATGGAAAACATAAAAGCCACTGGGAGTTAAACAGGATAAAAACTAGATTTAAATCATCCTTACACATGCTGCTCACATCAGCATACAGCTGTTTTTCAGCATTTGGAGTCCTTGAAACTTTTAAGCCATTTAGAACAGCGTGTGATTGGTATGAAAAATAGCACAGGCTTTCTTTTTATAAAAAGAAATCACGCTCCAGGGTGCTGGATGCAGGGACTCCAGAAGCCAAGAAAGATGTTTGAAGTGCTTGTTGGCATTCCAGGATCCAGAAAACTCTTCCTGCCTCACGCTATCTTGTAGCAACCCTGATGCATCTGTCCTGGGAACAGAACATGGAAGGCATTCCCTCTGGTGCAGATGGCTAATGCACAGCACAAAGCATGCTTGAGTCCCCAGTCTGAGGATGTAATGTGCATAGTTTAGAGGATGAGTTCTTCCTTTTATTTTTCTATTTATAGCACAAGTGGCGGCACTGTGAACTTCCTCATACTGTCCTGCCAAAGTTGATTCAGCTCTGCTCAGGCTGTCAGGAGTTTGCATGCTCCACTCACTAAGCCACTAATCATGAAAAGATCTTGGACAAGGGCAAATGCAATAGCCTTCTGGAAAGTAACTCCTCCCCCCATCCCAGAAGGGAACAGCTCCCAGTTTGCACACATAAGAAGGGAAACCAGAAACATTAGACGGGGACAGGAAGAAAAGGAGAGGGGGAAAAAGAAGTACCATTGAAATTTGTGAACATATGACTGGGGGAGAGAGGGACACAGCTGAAGGTGGTGGAATTGGGATGGTGCTTGGGAATCATACAATTTTAGCAGCAGACACAGAAATGTGGAATTCTTGGATGCTCAGTCTGAAAGGGCTTTGCAAAAATGGATCTGCAACATTCTTACCACCTTTCAGATAAGCAAACTGAAAGAAAACAGAGTGATTTTGGCCAAGTTTTAAAGAACAAGAGTCCTGATTTTCACAGATCTTTCAGGTTTCAAAAGTTGACTTTGTTCTGAATTGCAGTGAAACCCCCAGAGTCTGAAATTCTCTGCAAAGGGGAATTTGAAAAAATCCTTCAATGCATTTCAAGGTGATTGACAGGTTTTGTTGTAATGGAAACTGAAACATTCTGTTTTGACTTTTTAAAGTTAATATTATGTTACAGCAAAAAAGCTAATACAAGGTAATACTAAAAAAAAGAAATCAAGGCAGAGAATTGTTTCAAAGTAAAAAATAGGTTGGGATGTTTCAACCTTACACTGTCAGCACTTTTTTCAGTGATTTTCTTCCAGGAATCTACTGAAAGCAATCCTTTTTTGCAAACTGTTTTGATTTCTGATGGCAGTACAGACTTTTTGCAATTTTTCTGACCAACTGTGCCAAGAACCAAACTCTGACAGCTCACTTCACCATCTAAGCACTCATTTTAAATGTAAGAATGCCTTAATGCAAGAAGTACCATTTTGTACCGTCGGCAACATGACTTTTTTCCCACAGGCTATTAAAACTGCCATACTAGGTCTGACCTGAAATGTATTCACTAATAGCTCTGAGTTGCCTGATCTGGTTTTGAACCTGATTTTAGTTGGCACCTGCAATGTTCAGTGGTAATGAGTACCACAGATTAAGAGTTTATATATATTGTGACAAACCTCATTTTTGTTTATTTCAGTCTTGCTACTTCATAGTTTTCATTGGGTACCTCATGGGCCTGGACCTGACAGAAATAATGAATCACCATTCCCCATTTGCTTGCTGTGCATCACTCCCCAGTCTGTAGACTTCTTTAATAGTCTCCCTCAGAAGTTATCTCCTATTTTATTATTCTGAGTAATTTTATCTTTTCTGCAGAATTTGTCACTTCAAGATTCACTAGCTTTGCTGAAAACACACAAATACATAGAGCAAAACCAAGAACTTTGCTGCCTAGAAACTCTCCTCCCTGCCATGTCCCTGGTCCTGTGGGGTCCACGGGAACTGCCTTTCCTTAAAGTCTTATGGCAAGAGATCTTGTCAAAAGCATTGTCAAACATAAGTTCAATACTTATCAGCTGAATCACATTTTTTCAGGTAGTCGCTAGCTCCTCCAAGTCTGCAAGTAAGACTTTACAAAGTCTGTACTGTTCTTTCTGAACAACATGTATGTATTTTTGTGTCTAAGAATTCTGTTTATGATTGTTTCTACAAGTTTGACTGTGGTTTTATCGATCGGCAGTTCCCTGTGAAGCCTGCAGTCTTTACTAAAGGCTGGTGACACACTTGCCACTGTACATTATTCTGCAGAAAAAATGGTAGGTTACACATGACAATTAGTTGTTGAACAATTTCATATCTGACTCCCTTATAACTCTTCAGTGACCTCTGCCTTGTTCTTGTGATTTGTCCAGCAATCTCTTCCTTTGACACTCCTGTTTTAGATAGTTTCTCAGGCTACTTAACACCAAAGAGAGTTCTGGTGTGAGACCCTGTCTCACAGGTAGTGAGTAGTGAGACCAATAATTAATTTTCTCTTGCCATAAGACCTTGTCTCTCTTAAATCCTTCTTTTGCTTCCTGTTCATCTGCTGGTTTCATGACTCTTTTTCTGTATCAAAGGTAGTTGCTTTTGTTATTGCTGATTCTGCTGCCATTCTTATCACTGGTACCTTTTATGTTTTTGTAAAATATCCCCTGAAAATCTATTATTCCTGCTTAGTTTAGGTTTACATTTAGCATTTGGCTTGCAAAAATTCATCTTTTTTAGTTTTCTCATTTTAATGCTTATTTTGTCTCTAATAGTTCTCTTTTACTAGTAACCAGAGGGGATTTCTGAAGGGCTGTTTTTGTATTTAGTATGGCATCTCTAGTCTTACTGTCTGCAAACATTACTTTGTCCTTCCGCTTTTCTGTGCATGCGTAGCTTCAGTATTAAAGCCCATTTGATGACAAATACTGAAACTTATGGTTGATATTTCGAACATACATTAACCGAGGTTATTTTGTGACTAGTGCCACCTGAGGAGTATAAAACATTAACAGATATTGGATCAGTTTAATTTCTTAGTCAATTGCTGACATTTTTATTTCACCTCTGTAAGCTGAAAAAGAGAAAATACAACAAATCCCTGATGAAACACATTCCACTCTTCTACTCAGGTGACTTATTCTCTAATCCACAGCACTTTTTAACCCCCTAACTTGCTTTTCCTAGTCCAGAATTTGTGAAATCTAGATCATTTTTTTCTATCTTTCTTACAGATTTCTCATCTGTCCATCATCAAACAAACCCTTGCATTCAGTGACAATAACAGTGCTTTCTCACTTCAGAGACATAGAGTGAGGAGATGTGGAGTAAAGCAAGCTGTGGAAACACCAGCTCAGTGCATGGTGTATGTGAGAAAGTTTTTCATCACCCCATGATGTGATTCTTGCTTTGGAGATTTCCAAACCTCAACCCCTTTATCTACATATTCTGTGAAAATGGAGTCTACTTGCTGAGATGTAAGATCTGATACCTGTGAAAATGGATTCATGTCTACTGTTAAGGATTGCCTACAATTTGCTGCATTTGGGAAGAGATAATTTTTGTCGAAATGAACGAACTTGCCCTGGAGCGCAGTGAAACACTGCAGCAAGTTTCTAAGTATTAGGAGGGGTTGAGCCTCCTGAAGTTTGAGGTTTGGAGACCCTTGGAAGTTTTCTAGCTCTGGCACAGGGCTAGAAAGAACAGCTAGAGAATCATTTGCATTGGGAAATTCTTGATGTCTATTCTCATTAGAAAGAACACCGTATTTTATATATATATATATATATATATATATATATATATATATTAGCAAAAAGTGTTTTTAAAAGGGTCAGTAACTCATAGACACAAAGAGAATAATTTACTAAAATGTGCTGCTTTGTTCATCTGGAGACCCTCTAGGAATAAAAAAAATCAAGGATAACAAGCACGCTAAATACTAATAGTCACAATCATAAAGAATTACATGCATAATTAAAATATCCATTTCAAGGCACTCTTACATTTGCTAATAAAAGTCTCCTTATGAATACCAAAATACAATTTTCACATAAAAAGGACAAGCAAAAAAACCAAATGACAGCTTTATTTTCTGTGACCTTGCAAGATTTCGAAACATTTGACCTGCCTATCCTTTGAATGAATGTACGTAAATGATTTAGATAAGGACATCAGATGTGAGATACCAATGTCTTTTGATAGTGACAGTACTGGAGAAAGAAAAGGTGAATAATGACCAATGTAACTGGATTCGGCATGAAGCAGATCTTTCAGGGAACTGGGCCAGTAAATACAAAACAATTTAAATTAGAAAAATGTTACATAATAAATCTAGAGGCAGTGAGACAGGACAGCAAGAGTACATTTTAAGCAGAGGACTAATTCAGAGTGATCTGACCAGGAAAGGAATTTTCTCCAGGGGTTACTTTAGCAGAACCCTCCGAGCCATCCATCTGGAGTTCAACTCCAGCACAATAGGCAAGGGGAAACTGGATGAATCAGAAAAGAGACTATAAATCAGGAGGAGGGATAACATTTCTGCATGAGGTAGGGCACTTCTTCATTTGAAGCACTGTGCTTGGTAACGTTTTTAACACACAAAAAAAGGACATTACTGCTTTGGAACGGGTACAGCCTCAGCCAGCCAGACTGATGGCGTATTTTTGGAAGATGACTTATAAAGTAGGGGATCTGCCCAGGGAGAAGCAAGCCCTTTCCAGCAACTAAATGAAATCACCCAAATGATCAAAGAGCAGAGCTGCCGTAGCTGCACAATGGCGAGCACAACCTGTGACCAAAGCTGAGGACCTTCTGTTCCAGGCACTGTGCATCATGCTGCAAAGCAGCTTTGATGTCTCACCAGGCCCTCGAAATCTGAGGCTGCAAATCCCCCAGAGAGCACTGTTTGTGCTCCCCTGAAATCCGTGACAAACTATGCCCCTTGAGTACTTCAGCCTGGGGTTCACCAGGCGATCCCAGAAGCTCAGAAAAAGAGGAGACCAGACACACAGACCACTCTCAGTCTTTGCTTGTTTCTCAAGTCTTTGACACAACAACCCCAGTTTGACAATCAGACTGTATATTCAGACACCACCATCTTTCTCCAGATGCACGAGCAGACATTTTGATGTGTGTGTGACGGTAGCACGGCCTGACGTTGGGACGTACGGAGGATACAAGCTCCAAGCTGCTACGAGCTAATTGCTCATCTCTTTTAGCTCAGGCAGCAGAGGCCTCCACTAGGCAGCCAGGGTGCAGCCGAGCATTATACTTTCAGCATATGGACTATTTAAATTCCTAGCAAAAAGAGCAGTTTAAACCACTTGGTGCTCGGGTAGGATTTCTGCCATCTGGTACCCAGTATCTTCTGCTGGCAGAAGCTGAGGTTGGATGCAGCTCTAGGATAGCAATTTTAGTGTCATTTCCATACAAATGGCTTTTGACTGGTGAGTTCAGGGGCAGGCCCATCAGAAAGCATTTGCCTTGCAAACATTTCTCCTGCCTCTTGCTGCGTATTGAGACTCCAAAGGAAATACACGACCCTCTCAAGAACATTGCTGGTGCATCAAAAATGTGGACCTGGAAGGGATGCGCCAAAGATCTTGATGGTTATTTTGTTCATTCTTTCTGATGACTGAACTAGGGGTGATGAAAATATCCCTCCTCCCTCCTCACAACCAGTGAGAGCTGGCAGAAGGTTACTGATCTGGTCACTGGCGGTGTTTCGGGCTCAGAAGCAGACTTGGACTTCAGCTCATTTTGTAATGACTGCCAAGAAACAGGCCTTTAATATGAGCATGGAATCACACATGAAACATCATAGCTGACACACTTCTCTAACAAGCAGCAGAAACCCCTGTTTCATAATAGAAGCTCCTGCCTTCTCTAAAGCCCGTGAACATGGTACAAATCCACCCTCAGACAGAGAGCTCTGCTTGACACAAACTTGAGCTCCAGCACGTGCTCAGCATACACATTCACGTTTTGGGGTCCTTCTTGAGCAAGGTGCTTTAATTCTTTAGGGCTACAGGTAAATGATAATCTTGCCCTCCCAATGCCAGCAAGTCTACCTGCCTAACCTGATTCTCAAATAATTTGCACAGGTAAAATTGAACTCATAATTCTTCCTTTACTTGGGCTGAAAAGTACGTACCTCATTCCCTCTTCCCCAGTGCAGAAAGGACCTCTATATGAGACTGATATTATTACCAGCTGCATAGAAGCAGCATTTCCCAGGAATTATATTGGGGATGCCAGGTGATCATGTGTTGTCTCACACAAAAGAGGGCAGTGTTATGCTCTGCTCTGCTTTACAAGTACTGTGTATCCTCCTTCAGACACATCCAGTGTCTCAATGAAACATGTTCTCAAGTGGTATTTATGTAAAAGCTGCTCTCTGGATGGCTACATATACTTCTGGGGGCAATTCTGATTTTATGTCCCTCATCAGCTGAATGAGGTGCACCACCTCTTATGGGATATTCACACTTATGCCACACTTAAATTCATCCTGCTCAAAATGCAGATTTTTCCAATGTCTAACATTAACTCAGTAAGTGCTGGACCCAATTATCATGATTTAACCAAAGCTCATTTTGCATCAGTACCTCTTTCTGGATGTCCAATGTTATCCATTAAATGATGTGATACACTCTGTTTTTCTGTCAGGGAGATGGAGAAAAGCTAATTGCTGCAGTCTGTTTTGACCACAGGACTTGCTAGAAGGCCAGTGTGACAAAACACTCATTATTTAATAATTGATTGTTATTTTAACTGTTCAGAAACCAGAGATGGCATTTATCCTACTGTCTAAAACTTTATCCACCTTAAACTGAAGCTTTAAGTCAGAGTCAGCTGGTTATGCTGGCAAAATGCCCAGAGTGGGGGCAACCTGTGGGGAGTGAGACACAGCATTCTAAGGCAGGTGTTCAACACAAGAAGGATTTGTGTCCACACCAGGATGAGCAACTTCTCTCCAGGGACCAGATGGTCACTGTTTTGATCTTGATGCCTGACTCATGGACTGAGTTTGATGGAGTTTGAGTGGGTGCAGTAAATGCCACTCCCAACTGGTGCCACCTTCCTACAGAACTCTCCCTCTACCTTTGGTTTCAGAGGTGGCCACTGTCAGAGCACATCTGTGCACCAAGGAAACCCAGCCTGCGCTACTGTTGAAGGCTTTTTCAGTGTAGGCGGACACGGAGGACTGCTGGGTGAGGTGCCTGTAACATTCTCACAGTGAAAGATGCTCCAACAAGCATCCCCCCCTTCTGTTAACATCTTTCACTTATCCTAATATCTATACAGTTATTAAAAGCTCCAGGGGCTTGTATTTTTTATTAACAGATATGAGAAAAGGGAGCCTTTGTTCAAGAGCTAAAACATCCAGGTAAGTCCTGAAGGGCCTTTAATGTTGATGCCTGCAAAAAGTTTTCCACCAGAGGTAGCTGAACAACAAAATTGACACAGATAATATTGCCAAAAGTAGAGAGGTGGGAAGAAAATAGGGTCCTGAAAACAACATCTTTCATGATTCTTTACACGTAAACCCTAAGCAAGTAGCAACAAGCACAGAAATTACTTTTTTTTCCCTCCAACTTTTACATCCCATATAATGCATGGTGTTAACCTGGCACCTAAACAACCACAGATACATTTGCATCACAAATGACTACCTACAGCAAGATATCAGTGGATATATAGTAAGAAAGCAGTAAGGTCTGAACCTTCTATAAAACCATCCACTAGGCTCTTCTGTTTACTTTTTCAAATTCTGCTGCCTTTCCACTGAGGTACAGCAGTGTCACTTCTAGAATTCTCTGAGGAGATGTGAGATAAATACACAGCTTATTCAAGTAGCCTTACATCCATTTGGGGCAGATGAAAGCTTCCAGCCAGCTGGAAGGTGTTTGCTGTAACCCCCTGTCCACTCTCTCTCTTTGTGCCCTTCAGAAGCTGCCAGCACAGGAGAGGAGGTGCTGAGAGGGTTTTTGCAAGACATCTGGCACAGTCCTTGTGTGACAGGCTGTATCACAGAAAGACCTGTACTTTGGGTGGCAGTGGGAATAAGAGCAGCTGTGGGTCCATATGCACCTAATGTGTACTTTAAACCATTTGTGTACTTGTTTCCAACAAATTTCTTGATTTGTGGCTTACGCAGATTTTAAAAATCACATTAGGTGTCCCTAGATGCTTTTCTTTTTTTCTGTGATAAGTCTAAGTAAAATAAATGAAATTATGCTCAAGCTTCCCCACCTCACATGCTTTCATTTGAATGACCTTAGGTATCTTCCTTCATCTTCAGATATCCTGGAATAATGTGTTATTCTGACGTGAATCTCATTGTATTTGGTGTTTTCCCTTAGAACTCAAGCTACTGGAGAATCTCGGGCTCCATCGAAAGTATCTTTTAAGTATATAAGTGGTTTTGGAGAACAGCTTGAAAGCACAACTTGAGTGCAAGCTATGAGATCAGCAGCCAGCTCTCAAAGTGAAGTCACACACAGCTTTTAGCTATTAAGATGTCCTTTCCAGCAGTCTCTTCACTTCTGAACACTACTTTTGGATCAGCTGTAACCCTCCCCCATGCTTTGAAGAGCTACTCTTCCCGCTTGCTCCCACCCCAGCATTCAGTGGGCACAGGCATTCCCTCCTCCGGACTTTGCCAAGGGAGCTGCCAGCTCCAAACTCAAGCCACAAGGCTGAGAAGACATCTGAGGACAATGGAGAACATTTTTGCTCTGCACTGACAATGTCCAGCTAATTCACTGGTGCTGGAGCTGCATGTGAGAGCTGTGTGGTGTAACCTGGGAACAGCATTTGTGTTGCTAATAATAAAAGATTTTTTGTGGACTGGGTAATGACATGGGTCTGTCAACTCCCACATGTAAAGTGTTGGGGTGGAGAGCAACCACTTGGCTTTCCGGAATAATTTGGAAAGGCAGCATCTTATCTGTGGGAGATAACAGCTTTCTACAGAAGATTTTAAGAAGTTTGTAATGGAGGAGGTGACAGAAGCCCTGGCTTAAGGAAATCAGGGAATTTGACCCAAGGCCAGGGGCAGTTTTGGTCAATAGGCTGTCATAATATCCCTCTTATAAGAAAGTCTGTGGGTATAAACAAAGGTGTTATCAGAGCATTGCTGACAATGAATTTTTCTCTTCTAGAAATCAGTATGTTTCTTCCACCTGGATTTAAGAGGAAAAAAGGAATCCCAGCCTGAGCTGTGGTTTGCTCGCAGCTAGACTCTGAGTTCAGGTTCCCTATTAAATTCTATATGTTCATAGCCATTTTCTGTGGAGCTTTGCTTACTTTACTCTCCGAGGCCTTCTGTCCAACCGTGATTTATTCTGCAGAAGCACACAGCTGGCTTGCTACTTTTCCACTGCTGCTCATTTCTGAAAAATACAGCTGTTATACCTGGGCTTGACAGCAAACTTATTACTGGGTTGTGGTGTTAGATTTGGTGGTTTTATGGGTTTGTTTTGCTTTTTTTTCCCCCCTCATCTTTTCTATCTTTTCTCCTTCTCTCTCCCTCTGTCAGAGTGACAGTCACCATCTCAGGGATCTGGCACAAAAGGCTGGAGCAGTATGATGTGGCTGATACAGGCAGGAAGCCAGAACATTTTGTGTAGGTTAACTGTCCTCCTAGGCAGAGACCGTCCCTCAGCTCAGACATATGCCAGCACGCAGCCATTCTTCTGCTCCTCCTCCCCTCCCCAGATATTCCTCCCACCTCCCACTCAGATTTTCATGCTCAACCCAAGCTGATTAAAATGTTGCTGTCATTAAAATAAAGAAAAGGAAAAAAAAAAGGGGTGATGGTGGTGATTGGGAAATTTCCTTGCAGCTGCTGCTTGTCAGTTGGCAAGTTGCTTTTAACCTCTCCACGACAGAAAGCAGCAGTGAGCTCTGGCTTTCCTTTCCTCACTGCTGAAGGGCTCCTGCATGCTCTTGCTTCCATGCCAGAGACATCCAGAGGAGCCTGCTCATGATGGAGAGCGTGACAACTGCCAGAATCCTCCTCTACTGCCTCCTACCAGTCACTCATGGTTGGGCATGTGGGGCACAATGTCCTGGTCCCCCAGGACAACCTGGCCCAGGGACATCGGGGCAAACTGTGGTGGGATGAGCGAAGACATCATGGCCCTATGCGGGCTGTCTGGCAGGGGAGGTTGAGGTGCTGATGTCCTACCTGTTTGTGCAATCACCATGGCAAATCTGTGTGTGAGAGGCTGTCAGCCCCCTCCCACGCCATTTCTAATGCACTGAGGTGGGCGCATGCAATGCCTGTGGTTGGGAACTCCGAGCAGAACTTTCGGGGAATGTGGACTTGAACTCAGATGTGGAGCACACAGCTGACACGCATCCTTGGAGCAGGCCAAGCCCAAAACACAGATGTGTATCACATCTCACCATTCCTGGGGCCTGCAGAACTCAACTTGAGGCTTACAGCCTGAGACATCTGCTCTTGTGTTGTTGTAATGAACACAAGGAGCCTGTCCTCCGCTCAGTAGCGTGTGTGAGCAGCTAGTGACCTCCAAGGTAAGCAAACAAGGGAAAGAGGTTGCTGGGAGAGTACCATTGTTTTCATAGCAAAACATTATGCTTTACAAATAACAACAAAAAAAATCTGGGGAAAAAAAAGGAAAAGAAAATTAAGCAAAAAAAAAGATATAAAAAGAAAGAAAACCAAAAGCATGTTAGACCACCTTCCCAAATCTCCAAACACTTTCACCCTCCTTGTTCACCTTTTCTGTTTCTCAGAGTCCTTCTTGCTTTTATGCTGTCTCCATGGCCCTGGTTCTCTTCACGCTGAAGGCTTGGTAAGATTTGGTTTCGTAAGGCAGGGAAGCACTGGAATACTCAAAAATAAATTTATTGAATGTTCCTTCAGCACTCTACAATTTAAAAGGCTCAAAAAAGATGACAAAAAAGCACACACTGAGTTGAAAAGTCATATGCTAACCCTTAAATCCTCAGTTTTGTTTGTACTTCTACAGCTCAAGGCACAGAACAACCACATTTAAGTCATTACAGGATTTAAGCTTGGTACATTATATATGGTGACCCACATTTTCAAAAATCAATGGAAGAATGATGGTTCTTTACTTCAGGTGTCTCAAACAGAGACTCATTTTCTTACACCAGGCAGCTAAAAAGAGAAAAAATCCTTTCTTGAAAGGTAATTGCCCATTTAATAAGCCAAGCTGATTAGTTTTTCCATGATTAGTTACTGCAGTGTCTAATACCAGAAATATTATAGGATACAGCAGATAAGAAAAGAAATGGGCCACTTAGTTGCTGGAACGAGACTAACAAAACTTTTGCTATTTCTCCATTAATCTGATAATAAAACATGGGTTCCAATATATCTGTTGAATGACTTGTCATCTTAGAGATGAACTTCTGAAGTTTTCAATCCATGGTAATTCCTCTTATTTCAGTATTGATTCCTGTCCTCCATCAAAATGACAATCTATTTAAAGTTTCAAGGGTAAAATCAGATGAAAAATTTCTCCCGGTAAAAGCAAGTTTAATTTTACTTTCAACTTCAAAAACAAAATCAAAGACCTACTAAAAACCAAGAAAATGAAAATGAAGCATACTTTATTCTAAAATACTTTGAAATACAATGTTCGTACATCTTTGAGGCAATTTTTCCTCAATTATTTTTCAAAAAAGTATTGTCAACCTGTGCTGGCAAAGTTATTTGGGTGTTTTTGATGCAGCAGGTCTTTCCAGGCAAGAAAGGTTACTTTGGGCAAGACTGGGCTGGCTAAAACTTCATCTGTGCAAGCAGAGATGGGCAGGTACCTCTTGACTAACAGGTTGCAGGCCAAACTCTGCCCTTGTAGGATCTAAAGGCACACATACGTACGACCACAGGAAAATTAGTTAATGCAATTACCAGCAGACCCATTCCAGCAGAGAGCATGTTGATGCTGGAATTATCCAAATGACTGCCTGATGAAAGGATGTATTTGTTCAAAGCACATTTGCCTGGCTCACTAATCTCTGCAGATATCCTGTTGGGAAATCCTTTGGATCCAATACCTGATAAATGAATTTGGCAAGTGAATAAACATCCCAAAAGCCTATTACTGAAATATTATGCACCTGTTACAAGAATGCTCCCATGCATTAATTTTCGTGCAGTACCATCCCTCTTTAAAAATGCTTTCTGATGGAGTGTGAAAAGCTGTTACTGAAACTCGTGTTACTTTGAGCTCAGAGTTGCAACCCCATGCTGGGATGCATCTCAAGAAAAGCCTGCCTGCCATGGGTCAGGCTCTCCGCACGTCCCTCTTCCCAGGGCAGCAGAAGTCTGCTGGAGACAACAACCCTGCCCTAAATCAGGACAGACAGATATGCAAATTCAGTTGCCCACACCCAAGCTCTGTGCCAATTTAGTTTATCCTTTGTGTGGAAGTCAGGCAAAGGGAAATGCTGCAAGGTTATGGAGCAGGGCTGTTTGCTTGGTGGTGGAGGGTCATTACAGGCACTGTTTAAGATTTTGTCCTGCTTGTGAAGTATTCTGTAATCTTTATGGTAAGCATCATGAATGCTTTTCAGTGAATAAATACCCACCTTGCTGACAAGGACTTCAGCAAGTAGGCATCAGATTATTGGCAATGAATTTTATGACTTTGACTTTAACAACTGTGCTTCATGGCTGCTTTGATCAGACCATTGATATTCTGGAGAGGTTGCCTCCACGTGGAGAGAAGCTTAAGCAAAGGACTCTGCACAGGACTGGTGAAGGAGAAAGAGTGAAAATTCCCTGAGCTTGCCAGAGGGGAAGGCTCCACAAAGACACACCGTGTCGGACACTGGAGGGTAAGTGCTGGACAGACTTTCCAGATCATTGTTCTAGTAAATGGGTTCACTGGCAGAGATATTTCTGTGCCATGGTTAATAATATTCGTGGAAGGTCACCTCTACATTTGTAAAAATGAACATCAGTTTTTCAAGGCACATACTAAAAGTCAGTTGTTTAATCAAGGAAGAACACTAACTCCAGTACCCCTGTCCACCAAAAAACTAAAAGCCAGACCTTACATTTCAAGCCACATAGGGGTCAACTACATGCAGAGAAATAATCTGCTGTCTAGCAGCTGAATGCAATAAAACCGCAAACTTTTCATAGATAATTTGCAAAAGAAAGAGAGGCTAAATTAATTGAATAAATTATTTCCTATGAATCATTCACTCTGCTCTAATTAACAGGAGCTTGTGTACTCAGCTCCTTCTGCAGTATCTCCATGACTGCCCCTAAGGGTCAGAGTCCCTGAGAAATCCGTAATTTTACTTTCAAATGTGTTTTCATTAAGTTATAGTTGGAAACAACAACAAAAAAGATACTC
The DNA here is from genome assembly GCF_000738735.6 of Corvus cornix cornix. Lineage (NCBI taxonomy): Eukaryota > Metazoa > Chordata > Aves > Passeriformes > Corvidae > Corvus > Corvus cornix. The sequence continues at coordinate 63,104,865 of NC_046333.1, forward strand.
TGAGGAAGAAAGGAGGAGAAATCATCAAGGGGACTTAGTAGCAGTTGAACTTCAATTAGGGATGGCATCCTAGTTCTTCACAGAAATGTTTAGGTGCTTATCTGAACTACTCACACCACCTGGATGAAGGGCTTCTCAAAAGCTCCCCCTATCCAGATGTCACAATTCCCCTAATTAATCCTCCTTTGGACCCTACAACCTCATAGCTAGCCTGCACACTGACGTCTCCCAGGATTGCTGCAAACATTATTAGCCTGTACATTAGAACAGTTGCCAGGAAATTAGACGGGCAGGCACAGATTAGCTGGCAGTGGAGGGATGGGGAAATAAGGGAACATTAGTTCCCTCATGGGTACCAGCAGATGAGTGCCTGCTTATGTGGCACGTAACATACTCATTGCAATGCAGCACCTTCCCTGTCCTCTCCTCCTGTGAGGTGAGAGAAGCCTCTGCCCTGATGCCATCATTTGTAAAGGTTTTAGCTACAGGGGTTTTTGTTTGATGTCCTTTTGATTTTAGGTTTCTTTTTAATGGTTGAATTCAATATGAGAATCGCCGATATTGTCAATACATTTGCTTTCCTGTAAAATAAAGTGTCTGCTCCACTGTAATCCTGTAGGCTGGTAGCCTCCAGAGGATGTCAGTGAAGAAGTTCCTTTGCTGGAGATGGACAGCCCAGTTCCTTCACTGGAGATGACACTCTCCCCTGCAAGCCAAACCCCTGTACCATTCAGAGGATTTGTCAGTGAATAACAAGAGAAGGGAGGAGAAGAGGGAAGCAGAGTGACTTGCCAAACCCACCAGTCCTAGTCAGGAAAAAGAAGCAATATCAAAGTATTAAGTCAAGATCTTTCAAAGATTTCAAAGAACACTTTGCTCTGAGCTCAGGTCAGTAAACATTTGGGAATTTCAGGGTTTTTGCACATTCTCCATCCTTACTGCATACTTCAAAATTTCTCTCTTAACCTATTAATGACTTCCACTGCATTCAGTGCCCCAGGGCCCTAACCCACATCAGAGCCCCACTGCATTGGACACATGGCAGCAGAGACTGCCCTGAAGAGCTCACACTGTAATTAGGCAAGGCAGAAGGAAGGTGGAAAAGGGAATAGCAGTGCCAGGAAGGCCTGGGGTATCAGTAAGGTGGCTGCCTCTCTGACCTGCTGCAGAAGAAGCAGAGAGTGGGTCTTCTGGCACAGTGTGAACTGTTCTCCTCTGCCAAATCTGCAGTCACACTTAACGTGGGTGCTGCTCCACATTAAACACTGGTACCAGTTAAATCCTCCCTCTGCAGAAACAGGCACCAAGCAACCTCCTTCCCCTGCCTGCCCCGAGGAAAAGGCAGGCAGCCATGCTGTTCTGCACCTGCCCACAGACTGGCAGGATACTTGCAGGAACCTGAGTTTTTGTTGTTTTTCAGTGTGCCAAAGTTTCTACTCTGTCTGTTGGTAGAGAGAAAGTCTGTGGGGAGATTTTAAGGGAAAAAAGCTCACACAGAAGGATCATTTCCTCTAATAAAAGGACCCTGGGAACAAGACAAATGTTACAATAACTGGAGAGAAATAAAATTAACCAAAATTATTTTCTCCTGAAAAATTAAAAGGATTATGTTCCTGGAAAAAGCCCCCTGTCCCTTTACACAGCAGTCAAGCAGAGGTCAAAGTAATTAATATTAAGTTATGCATGTAATAGGATGTATAGAATCCAGTTACTAATACAGATTGCATTATATAAGCATCTTCTGAAAAGAGACAAAATTATTCTGAACTACTCTCCCAGAGAGTATAAATACACAATTAGGTCTAATCTGGGCAAGCTGTTGAAGCAGTATATTTGTAACAGAGCGAGTATAAATAGCCCAGTTTGTTTCCTTGCTTTCTCTGGTATTGTTCTGTTTACTATGGAGACTTCTCGTGCCTATATAGGCACAAGAGAAGAATTGAGCCGTATGTTTTGCAACAAATGCATAAACATACAGGCAAAGGAGGTGTAACTTTGATCACTGACTCTCTTCTGGCTGTACTTTGTGTTACTCTTGTCTCATTCCGAATTGTGAGCCCTCTGTGCTCAGTGCTGGGTAACCTGCTTCTTTATTTACCTTAAAGTTTGGTGGGAGGTTGGTTTGGTTTGGTTTTTTTAACCAAAAAGGCACGTAGTGACTCATCATTGAACCCAAAATTTCCCCTTTTCAAGGAGATTTAAAAGGTCAGCATGTATATGCAGACGCATTTCCAAAATCGAAGAAAAACTTAGGAGGAACCAAGAAAGCTTGGACCTACTTCCCCAAATGGTGGCTTTATAGCAAGGACTGTCTGAGCTCTTTGCTTTGTAAATAACATTTAACCCATATACTTGCTTTTGCTTAGATCTCTTCCTATATTCCCAGGTCTCTGCTTTCCTTCAGGCTGCTTGGTGCTGATATTGACATTCATATTCTTGAGAATAACACCATAACAGGTATTATTCTGCTTGATTCAAGAGATGTAGGAGAGTCATGCCCTGAATCTGTCAGAGGGCATCTTTATACATTAATGCTTTCCCTTGAAAACTGAAGTAGAAGCTGCAAAGATTGAAATCCAGGTGTATGTAGGAATGCCTTGACTCGCATTACTAATAACACTTAGAGGGCTGTTACTCAAGATGGAGAACTGCTCGAGAGGGAGGGAGGGGTATCTGAGTTTCTGAAGTGCCAGGCTTAGTGGTTCTTTATTATTGTAAATGATACTGCTACACTCCAAGTATTTCTTCAAGCTGCACAAAGATGCATTGAAGGTTGGACAGAAGCCTAATTTAAGACACTTTTCAGATAGCAAACAGGATAATCAGCTAAAGCTTCCCAAGACAAAGGTTTAAAACCCCCACCTTTTACCCTTTCATATTGGTTTTCTGTTTCTTGTTGTAGTAAGTACTGTCCTGTTCTAATTATTACCCATGAGCTCTTTATCTGCGCTCAAAAGCTAATAATATGCTACAGGGAACTGTTTTTATTCTCTTTACAATTGTTCTTTTTTTTTTCTCTATCATGCAATTTAATGAAAGAACCATGGAAATATTTCTATTTCACATTTGGTTTTGAGAATTCAAGCTGTGTGTATATGAAAGTAGCTTTTAATACAATTTACTGATAAATACTGAATTTGATTCAGTAAATCCTCTAGAGACCAGAGATGATTTTAATACCTGCATAAAGTTATATCATGTGCATAAGTGCTTTCCTTATTGCAAGTGACCTAAACATACTTAAGTACTTTCTCCAGTACTAATCACAATGCACAGCATAAAAACAACAGCATCCATTATTCTAATGTTCTTCCTAACATAATAAAAAAGTTTTTGTGTATGCTTCTTCTCAGCTATGAAATGGCCTCTTTCAACTGAAGTGCTGCTTATTACTTTCTTTCCAGAGCTAAACCATTTTTCTGGGGTTTGTAATTAAACCTGTGTTAAAAGGCTTCTGTGGTTGCCCACAAAATCTAATGTTTAGTCTTCACAGACAGAGTTATGAAACACAGACTTGCTAGATGCAGATGATTGAGGGGATATCCAAGTCAAAACTCCTGTGACTGTATTAACAAGCTCCTCCTTGGACTGTTTTATCTCATTAGCTTGGTGAAAGAGTGACTTTCATTATTCTATCTTTGACTTGTGTGATTTTGTACTCAGGCATATAACATTTCCAAAGCTGGCCACATTAAAAAAAAAAAAGGGCAAAAAACCCCCAGCAAGCAAAAAATATACCACATTACTAAGAAAGTCTGAAAAAGATTTTTCAGATTTATATTGTATTATATTAAATTTTTCATTTATACTTCACAGACTGAGACAGGGGCAAACCTGGCCCTCCCACTTGGAAATGATGCAGAAGAGCAACCAGGATTCAGGACTGGTCAGTACTTCCTTGTCTTCTTTACTATCCTGATTCATGGTATACATAAAATTGTATTCATCCTGTGATATCTTTGGCATCAAGAGCCAGGTCAGACAACACCAAAAAAATGTCTGCTTAATTAGGAAAAACATATTTTCTAGGCAGAATAATCCAATCACATAACAAAAATTAATGCCAAACTGCAATATTCAAGTGCTGGCAGCTGTGGCACAGTTTCCATGTTGTGTGGCTACCAGCTCCTGGCTGCATGGGATGGACACCATAGTGTGTCTGGGTCCTTGCTGGTCTCAGAGCAACACCAACTGTGCAACTTGCACTGCAGTCATTTGGCAGGACTCTCAACTGCAGCCCTTCCCCTCCTTTTCAGCATCATTTTCCTTTAGCATTTTATATTTTTCCTGTCTTTTCAGGTGTTTTTCTCTGCCTTCCCACTTCTGGTGCCCCAGGGCATAAAGTTCAGCTCCTACCAGGCCTCTGCTGACAGCACTCTCCCCATCTTGGTTGTGCCTGCCTCTCTCAAACTCATCCCCTAATAGTCCCACCAACCCCCTCCTTAATTAGCACTCTTCCCAAATCAGAAACTACTGTAAATGGGGAAGAGAGATGGCAGAAGGGCAGTTTGGAAGTCACCTTAAGATGACATCATTAGGTACAACGCACAAGCAGCAGAATGCCCGGGGTGTACAAAGTGCTGCTTCAAACCTCATGGAAATGGTGAAGGAGTGACATTCAGAGCCACGGTGGGACAGAGTCAGGCCAAAAGTCGAGGCCCTTTGCACCCCCAGGTGTACAGAGTCATCAGAGTACAAGAACTGTCTAATTTCCTACACCACTGAAGACGCCTGGATAAAATATGCTGCAAGTTAATTCTCCAGTTAGATGTTTGTGCAAGAGTTGGTGGAGCAGAAAAGCTGCCAAAAAGACCTCAGACAATACGTAGGAATTGTATCAAGTGTCACATGGAAATTACAGATACCCTCCACATGTTAATATTTAACCAAAAATTCAGCAAATTTTGTACTATCAGCAACTTCCAGCAACACAAATTGCACAGCACAAGCAAAAAATCATATTAAATCCTCCACTTTTTTTTCTCAGGTTGTCTTTTTTTCACCTCTCCTCAAGTGAGCAAGTAGAACAGCCAGCAATGTTGAATATACTGGCATTCATCTACCTGGACAAAGTATCTGGAATAAAGCATCAAACTGTAGAACTGCCTCTTAAAGCATCAAGAGACAATAGCAAGATCCTGCAGAGCTAATTCATAGCATAAGGAATATAAGTAGGTAGGTAGCTGGAGAAGAAGAGGACCCAGATGCAAGACTTACTTCATGAGAAGAAAACATCTGGAGCCTATCTACCAAAGATAGAAGGAATTTTTAAGTGTCAAAAAGCAGAGCTGCCCTCAACATGTCATGAATTCCAGTTCAGAACAAAAACATATTTATATTCAGATACATGATATGATATGAAATCAGGGTATACTGCTGTTTATTTAAAATCCAAAGTTTACATATAAGCTAATGAGTTGTGGACAGATCGATACTAGAGGAATCAGAGCTGACATTCCTCACCTTGAATAGAGCTGATCTCTTCAGTCACAAAAAACCAAAAAAAAGGGTCTTCTAGCTGAACCTTGCAACCAGCCCCATGGGCTTCTGCCACTGACAGCCTCAGGAGCACCTCGCTTTCTGCAGGCACATGTTGTGCAAAGCCAGATGTGGAAAGACGCCTCAGTAAGGGACCACAGTAGTCCAGAAAGCCCTAACAAAGATCTGCCCTACAAAAATGAAGGTCATTCTTTCCTAATGAATAAAGCTTTTTGTACTGACAAGGTTTATTCTTCACAGCTGCTCTGCATTCTTGTAGCATAACCCTGAGGGCTTTTTTACCCCCCTTTACCTGCAAAGTAACATTTCTGGGCCATTTCTGCAGAATATTTGCATCCTAGCTTTAACAGGGCTAAAGTCAATCACCCTTAGCTTGGTTTATTTCTTTCTCAGCCCTGGTGTGGAAACAAATACAGCAATCATCTTCTGCTCCTGGTTGCCTTCTCCTTGCAATGAAAGAGCTGAACCATTTCCTAGAACTAGTCTTTCCCCAGTCCCTCTGAGCACCTTTTCCCCACTTCTATTTAACGTCTGCCCTGTTAATGTGATTATATAACACCCTGAAAGATAATCTTTACGGAAATATTTGACAAGTGGCCAAGAAACACTGCTGATACCCAGACGTGGAGAGGAAGGAACCCTATTAATGTGCTTGCCAGACTGCACAGAAAGCATCTCTTTGATGGGCACACATGACACGCTAAGGAGATTAAAACGAGAGATGAAAATAAATGACAGGGAGCAGAGAAAACAAAGTAGATGGGGCCTGGGTGTCTCAGGGGGTGTATAATGGGATAGAGAGATTTTCACCTCGAGGTCAGCTGCCTGAATCTGATGCAGGCTCACAGCAGCAGAGCTCTCACAGCCCCTCAGATGCCAGATTGGCACTAACTGATATGAAATAAGTTGTTAGCCTGGGTTTATCCCTGAAGGAATAATGGTCAGACCTCTTCATCAAGAAACATGGCCTGCCTGCTACATTTCCTTCATTACTTCCAGACAAGCCTGGCTGTGCCAGCTACCCAAAGGGGTCTAGCCCACATCCCTGTCACTGTATGTGGTGGGTGTGTCATTGCAAAGGGTGAGCACTAGCCAGGCAGTTTCTGAGAGATTAATCCAGAGCCAGCAACCAGGTAGAATAGGGAAGGCATCCTTCCCATGCCAAAGCAAGGATGAAGCTTCCAAACCCCACATAGGGCCACACACTGCCAGAGCTGTCTGAAAAACAGAAATTCTATTTGCTTGGGAGAAGAAGGTGAAAAAAGTATGACTGGGGAACTTTGTCACCTCCAAATTAGGAGCATAGAAATGCTGATAATTTCTTGTGGTGCAGAAAGTCTGAATTATTTCACTTTGGATACTCAATGAAAGTTGAGTATTACATGTTGAAAAGCTGAGGTAACACATATTTGTTCTGACCTTTTCAACTCAATTGTCCTTACATTCACCCAGGAAAACAAGAGTAAGTTCAGGTGTTTCTTGCAGTAGCAATGTGCCATAGATTTCAGAAAAGCATTTTCAAACGAAAGATAACAATCTCATAGCAAAATGTAACAAAACAACCACTTTATTATTAGTTGTTCTTGAAGAAATATGTTGACAAATCACCACCTAAATTAAGGTGAAACCAAACAGCTTTTTATTTCTGCATAGTGTGTATTTTTTCAAAAAAGACGTATGTTTTTAACAGGTTATTTTCCCCAAACTAGTCTTTAATCCCATAATATGCCACAGCCTTTCTGCATGGTACATAACACAAGTCATTTTAGGTGAAATCCCACCCCTGCCAAGGTCAGGCCTCGGAATTCGTCTGTGGATTTCAGCGTGGCCTGGATTCCTCTCTAAATCCGTGCACTGTAAACCCCTGGCTGTGAAGAAAGGATAATGGTACCTTCTGTAATGGACAGGGAGCTGCTGCACAGCAATCAAGAAGAATAAACAGATGAACACTAAACTATGCTTTTAGCTTATGCTGCTTGTATGCGCTGGCATTACCCATAATGTTAGAGGGAAAAAAGGCACATCCTTGCCAGCATAGCTCTTTCCAGTCTAGGTGCATTTCAGTGATAGAATAATATCTATCTCCATACTGGTGAAGTGCCCCGACCTGCTGCCGAAAGGGAGAGAGAAGGCACTTCTTTCACCACAAATTTAGTGGGTAGACATCCAGGAGGAGCAGTCCTGCCAGTGTACCAGCACCTGGCAGGCAGCAGATGTTGCCAGATTTTGGCCTAGAAGCAGCTGGGTGTGGCTGCATGTTGCCTGCCTGCCCGGGTGGTTATAAAAAGGTGAACCCTGAAAGCTGTGAGGCAATGATTAAAGCAGCCAGACAGGAAAGACAAATAATAAAGCATGGACCCAGCAGGAGTATAGAATGAGCATGTCCTTCTGGAGAGCTCAACTGGGGGCTGCTTGCTGAGAAGGTGGGGATTAAAGCTGAAGTAACCAGGGTACCCCTGGAGTGCTTGCCAGTGCCCTGCTAAGCCAATGCAGGAGCAAACCACCCTTTGGCCTGGGAAACCTTCCAAAGGGGAGTATTAGTTATTGCAGCGAAGGGTAAAGCATGTGGCACAATCCCCTGTGAGTTTCACTCCTGTACAGTTGTGGGGGCTGATTTAGACCAGCATTTTAACAACCACCACTGTAAGTTACAGGGTGACCAGCTTCGTAGCTGTTTGGGTTTTGCTTTACTGGCACACATAAGAACCCAAGAGGGAAAGAAAATAATGGATGGGGTTTTTTGTCATTTGCAAGTTCTCTTATCCTACAATGGTTTTAGATGATCTATGTATATGTGATACAAAAAAGTTGCATACAGAGAAAAAGTTGCATTGATGTTAAGGAGCTGTGGTGGAGTGTGCTCACTCATGTATATGCAGATGTGTGTATAGGTACTTGACTCTATGTGGTTATATGCGCACACAAGACTGAGCTGTGATGCTGCTTCTCTCTCTGACTCAGAGAACCATTTAGGTTGGAAAAAACCTTTCAGATTGTTGACTCCAACCGTTAACCCAGCACTGCCGTGTCCCTAAACACCACATGTACATGACTCTTAAATACCTCCAGGGATGCTGACTCAACCACTTCTCTGGGCAGCCTGTTCCAGTGCTTGACCACCCTTTTTCTGAAGAAATTTTTCATAATATCCAATCTCAACCTCCCCTGGCACAATATGAGGCCATTTCCTCATCCTGTCTCCTGATGTTTAGGAGGAGAGACTGACTCTTTTACCTTACTACACCCTCCTTTCCGGTTGTTACAGAGAGTGATAAGGTCCCTCCTGAGCCTCCTTTTCTCCAGGCTAAACACTCCCAGCTCCCTCAGTTGCTCCTCATCAGACTTGTGCTCCAGCCCCTCCATCAACTCTATTACCCTTCTCTGGACACACTCCAGCCCCTCAATATTTTACTTGTGGTGAGGGGACCCAGAACTGAACACAGCACTCGAGGTGTGGCCTCACCAGTGCTGAGTACCAGGGGACAATCACTGCCCTGGCCCTGCTGGCCACACTATTCCTGATAGAGACCATCGGCCTTCTTGGCCATCTGGGGGCACACTGGCTCATGTTAAGCCACCGTTGAGCAGCACCCCAGGATCTTTTTCCACTGGGCAGCTTTCCAGCACCTCTTCCCCAATCCTGTAGCATTGCCTGGGGTTGTTGTGATGTTAGGGCAGGACCTGGCACTGAGCCTCATGGAGCCTCATACAACTGGCCATGGCCCACTGATCCAGTCTTAATTCGCATTTGTTCAGGTATTGTAAATCAGTTTGTTCAGGTATTGTAAATCAGTCCAACATAAAGTAAGTTTGTGTGTTGAAATTTTTCAATATTTCAGGAAGTAAGTCTACTGACAGTGACCTCGTAATGCCTGAGCCACCAGGAGCTGTGCATAGGGCTTGGCCTCCCTGTCGCCATGTAGAGGCAACTGCTACTTCTTGGAGAGGCAGCAGGACCCCTGTGACAGAAAGCTTACATTAAACACTATGATGTGCAAATCTTACCTAAACCAGGTGGTCTATCAGATATAGTAAATTCCCACCATTGTTATGCCACTGGTGTTACCTGTGATGGAAAACTATGCAAAACAGAGCTCACTAAGTCTTTCACTGAGTTTTGAAAAAGCTGTTTTATATGTCACAGCTGGGATATTTGTAAAATGCTCTGGGGTTTCCATGGAAAATTCCTTTGCTCTTTTTAGTTCCTTTCAAAGAGGCACTAAAAAGGACTCAAGCCATTTGTATAAAATAAATCAAGTTTTCAACAGGTAACATAGTTTGATCATACAATGAAAAATTAAGCTGAAACCAGACCCAATTTGTATCCTTGTAAGCCTCCATGTGTCAGGGACAATTTTAGCAAGATGGTAAAAGCAACTACTTGTTTTACTTAGGGATTTTTGAGGACCTTGCTGTAAGAGATTTTAATCAAGATTCAGTGTTTCTGAGTAGAGCATAACCCTACAAAAGGAAGGACAAGGATGGGATCGGTAGCACTGTGCCCCATCTAAGTTCACAGATCATAATCTAAAGCTGGCTGAAAATTGACAACTCTGTTTCCCCTTAGCTTTCAAGGCCTTGAAGTTGGTTTTGCATCTCCCTGGGAACAAAAATTAAATGGTTTCAATTTTTTTAATGGAAATGCAGCAGCATCAGAACAGCTATTTGGGAGTCAAAATTTTCATCTTCTCTTTCAGAAAAGGAGAAGGTCAGGACAAGAGAATGGTTCTGAGAAACTGGGTTCTTGTGCTCCTGTGTCCAGGGCAACACTTTCCCCATGTAATGCAGTGGAGAACCTGGTGTTCCACAGCTATTACGCAAAGCTCCACGTTAGCAAGAAAGTTGCTTGCTGTCTTTGGTCTGTTTCTTTTCCTCCAGCCATTAAATGAGAAATTTAATCAAATCCAATTAATTGCAGGAACATTTCACTCAGCTGCATGTATTTGGAGCTGCTTTGCTGTCAGCCTGCCCTGGATGATGAGATTATCCATGCTTGTTAATATGATTCCATTTAACTCTGCCACTGCTTGATATTCTGAGGCACAAAAAATTGTGCAGCAAAGGCTGTTTCCAGGTGAAAAAAGGCCTCTCTTCCATAATGTTGTTTGCATACTCCAAGCTTTATTACTCTTCCTATGTGCATCTTAAGTGTGGGCCTAAACTCTTGCAGGAATGGAGCCAAAATGTGCTGAATTCCTGTGCTGTCCATCGATGTTGCTGACACACAACATGTGCCAGGCTAATGTGCGGTCTCAGCTGCTGTTCTCCATATCTCCACTTTCCCCCTTGTTAAGACCCCACGGACTCAGAGTCTCAGTTCCCCTGGGCCTTTGCCAGTAGGAACTGAATCTCCAGGTCATCACCACATGGGTAGTTTTTTTCCTTATTTTTGTGGTAACTTCAATCTGGTTGATTTCTTACCATTCATTATTCAGAGATAGAGAAAAAATACAATAATATTCGCCTAGGAAATTAAATACTCTTGAAAACATAGTCACATGGATTAGGAAACAAGGACACGCTTCAAAACAGTAAGCCTGGAGCCCAAACTTTCACATGTCGAGATCAGTTAGTGCTCCACTCCCACAACGTCATCGTCACATGCGTCATCACGAGATGCCACATTTGCTGTGTGTCTCGAGCCTGTGTTGTGGTGCAAATTCTGGCTTTTCCTTCAGAGACATCCGTTCTCAAATGGCACTAATGCTCCTGTTTTAGACGTTGTATGAAAAGATGGCATCTGGCACGGGATTATTTTGCACTATTTACATGCCGATAAATGACGCTCAAGCCATTTCCTGAGGATCTGGAACCAGCTGATGTCTCTTGCAGACTCCCAATTCCCCAGAGAAGATCTGTGCGAGTGTTTTTCCCTTCTTTTTCTGCCACATGCTGCTCTTTACTGAGCTGGGAACAGGGTGTGGTTTGGCTGCCTCTAGCCCCTCAGAATTCATGTCCATTAATGCCAGTAACTGCATTCCTACAAACTCAATTTCATGTCTAATTTTAATAGAATCTGCTTCAGATACAGTAAGACCTTCAATTAGCCCAGTTACTTTTGGGACGGTAAAGATGCTTGTAAAATCTGAAGAACAGCCCTAGTGGGAATAGAAGTGGTAGGATTCTAGATTTAATGAAGGATTGCCCAGATCACTTCTAGTCTATAGCTAAATAAGGAAGTATGGAAACATATCAACGCAATGGAAAAGATAGAGGAGTTAAGGAGCTTGAGAGTCAAAAAATTCCCATGCCCCCAGCTGTCTGACCAGGAGTAAGTCACCTTTAATATCTCAGTCTTCCTATCTATATAATAGAGGGTGTAACACAGGCTTATGTTTGCTAAACCCTGAGATTAGAAAGAAAGGGTAGTAAATATGGGCAATCTACTTTGGCTTAAATTGAGCTGTAAAACACCCCTTTTAAATAACAATGTAATGTAATATGTCTATATATGTATATTTCATAATAGCTTTTAGAAATACATGTCATGGCCTTTATTTATGATTTAATTGTGCTGGTGTCACCGTGACATGATTTCATTTGAATTATTACACCAATGGGAAATCGGCATGTCACCTCAAAGTCAGGGGAAGTCTTCAGGGGACAGTATAAGAGAGAGGCAATCTGGGAAGGAGATTTCAGAGCTGTGGTAAAATTAATGTGATTTGATATAGTGACTGGAGCTAAGCAACACATTTTACTACTTGCAATGGTCAATAATGATCTATAGAAGCCCAATTCTGAAACTTTCTTGTTTCGTTCTTATCTTCTCATATGATGTGGCCTGACCTCCAGATGTCTCATCCTTTATCCCAAGAGAATCTCTAACCTAATTTTCAGTACCAGTACTTTTATTGTACAATTCACTAACCTCTTAGCTGATAAACTGAGATGCACAAAGTAAGTTAAATAAGTACTTTTGTGCATCTCTGATAAAGAGTAAAAAACAGGCAGAAAGAGGCAGAGTTGTCTACTGTTAGTCAGCTAACAGCCAGTCAGATAGACAATGGAAATAAAATATCTTTTATACCACATCAAGATATTCAATAAATGCAGAAATTTGTCTTCTTTCCATACATTGACAGGCACCCAGGAAAGACTCAATAAATAAATAAATTAGAGAGACCTTAAAGATATTAAATGGGCAAAAATTTTGGTAACACTTTATTGCCAGATATAGCTACTGTTATTCTCCTTCTTACTGCTGTTCTTTGCCTGTAAATTCTGTAAGAATCAAAACTTTTAGAAAGAGGGTTGGCCTAATATATAGCTAAAATGCTAAATGACTGCAAGTGAGCCCAGGAAAAGGAGTCTTTTCAACAGTTCACCTTGAATTTCTCCTCAAGACAAAGGTTGGCAAAGTATGCAGCTCTGACATGCTCTTTTTTTTTTTTGTTCACAATTCCATTATTTGTTCTAGCATTTGTAAAATGTATTCTTTGCAGCATCTCTGGGGACATATAAAAAATGTAAATGTACAAGTGTTATAAACCTCGTTAGACTACTTCCTTGGAAGAGAAGTCTTTATATTCCCCACAATAGCTGCTCTGTAGGGCAGAAATGGAGGAAGCAGAAGGCTCTGTATCATGGGCTTGTGCTTTTTTCAGACGAATGGGAAAAGGAAATTCCATCAATTTGGTCCACCACACTACAGCAAGGCCTCTTTTACAAGCCCAAATGCATTTGATAATAATGATTTGGTCTAAACACTTCCAGCTCTTGCCATCACGCACTGCCAAAGCAACATGGGTCACAGAGCCATCACCCACAGCATGGACTACTCCACAGAAATAAGGAGCCCACTGCAGACACAGATGAGTTCATTTTATAGACTTTCTTTAATTAACAGCACAAAGTAAACACAAGAATGTGCTCCAAGGCTTCTGCTACCCAAAGGGAGCTGTAGACATCATAAATCATTACTCGCAAAAGAAAGATGAAGCCGGAGAAAACGACAATCAGAATGGACCTTAATTCTACCGGGGGCACCAGAGGCAGGCCCGGAACTGGTAAACACACTCTCCACACAACTATGATGCTTGAATACCATGGCTAGGAACTATCCCTGCACAAACTCTAGGTGATTCCTCTGGCTTAGCAACACTCTTGAGAAAAACTAGACAGAGCCAAACAAAGTTGTTATTATCATCTTTCTGGAGGTACATCTGTTAGAAGAGATAATTGTTCCAATTATCATTGGTTCTGACAACTTGATCAATCATTGCAAATACATTTCATATTTAGCATTAGATTTATATTTGCAAATATAATGTAATGGAGGATGTTGTAATAAAAAAATCAACTGCTATAGAATGATACAGTATCTCAAAAATTGACAGAAGACTATGTTGATGTCTTTGAATGACGTGTCTTAATAATATATAACATGCTGCTTATGCCTGTAATGTCCTGACATCTTTTAGTCATCTATTAAACATTTTAAACACCACCCATGTCCAAAAATCTGAGCTACGTAAGACCATGGTAATGATAAGGAGAAAAATGGATGAGGAAATTCACTGATTTAATTAAGACATATACTTAATATCTCTAGCAATTTCTCACAGTAGTAAAGACATTAAAAGAAATACCAAGACTTGGAATTTGCTGGCTGCGCCGCACATCAAAACCAGAAAATCTGGGAAAAACAAGTTTTTTGTTACACGAAAACCCAGTAACCCAGTGGTGTAATACTGGAATGTTTGAATTAAATAGCACTGCTTAATCAGTCAGTTTTCTGTGCCTGCAGAAAACAGAAGACAAGTTACCACATCTAACTCAAATCTCTCCCACTGTAGCATGAGAATATGATTAATAGGTTGGGTCAAAATATTTACATTTAGAAATATTGATTTGCTCCTTCCCAAGAGGTTCTTAAGCCTTAATGCATTGCTATTTTTATTTGATTCATATCCTGGTAGCTCTAAACAAACATGCATTTGCACATTTACAGCCAATCTAAACAACCATTAAAACCATGTATTGTGAAACCCTCTGTTTCCTTTTCCTATCCACCTTATCATTTTGATCCATGAGCTGGGGACACCTCTGACCTACTTGATGGTGAAGCATCTATTTCCAAGTCTGGAGCATTCAAGCACGACGAATAACCCAATACTTCTCTTATGTAGTATTTGTGCAAACAACTTCTCCCTGAGAAGGATGGCTCGTGGTTAGACTTGGAGACACATAACTGCTGTTTTCAAGGAGCTAATGGAGATAGAAGCAGTATGGAGAAAGGCAGAAAACATGTTCCCTTGGTGTGATTATCCTCCAGCCATGCTGGGTTTCTGGTGATCCCAAAATAAGATACCTGAGCTTGTTTCCCCATGAGGAGACTACTGAGTTTGTAGACTTCTCAAGCGGGATGTCTGGACAGAGCTGCAAGCAAACTCCTGAGGGTGGCTGCTGCAGAGAGATGCCAGCTGCAGATTGAATTGGGGTGATTTCAATACATTCATTCATTCTCCATCAGTGTCTGCCCTCTTTTTAGTCAGCTAAAACCCGGCAATTCTGTGTGCCAACTCAGTGTCAACCAATGGACAAGAGCTGTCCTACCAGTGACCTATTTAGCTTCTAATAACACTCTAAATGATGTCTTTGGGAAAGGGACCAAACCCAGAGGCCAGTAATGTAAAATTTACTTAGAGATTTTTAATACTCTCTTTCAAATTAAAAGTGGATTAAGTACTATCCTGGGCAGTTACTAATCTGATGGATATTAATTCTAAGAGTGTTCACAGAATTATCACAAAATAAGTGCAATTGTATAATATAAAAGATAGCAGTTCCAAATCAAGTGGCATATTATATATCATATCAAAACTGAACTCTAAACATTTCTACAGCAGGGAATCCTGCCAGAGGTAAACACCAGCTCACCTTTGCATCAGTTTATGAGCTCTTTAGTGGAACTCTTCACTGAAAATTGTCACCAAGAGGCCCAACAAAACCAGGTGTCTGAGTCCATGTCTGTGGGGTCAAATCCTTCCCACCAATGAAGGAATGACAGAGATGCAAAACAAGCCCAAGAATACAACAAAATTATTTCAGTGTCAGGTTTGAGAGCTGGTTTCTATCTGTTGCACACTTAAACCTTGCACATGGTGATTTTATTTTTTATTCAAGCCATAATCTATCTGTTATGAATGGAGAAAATTATTTTAATGCATCAAGTCAGCTCTTTTGCTGTATCCTCAAATAGTCATCTGAGATTTACACGAACCTCATCACATGCTTATTTTATCTTCTATTTTTGGTAATTGCTCCTAGTAGGGTTACTTTGGAAAACAGCAGCCTTCTCCTATGGGCTTCACTTTCCAGGACAATGAAACGAACAGTCTCTGCAGTTTCCAAGTTTTCCACAACAGTGGCGTGGCCAGGCATGCTGACAGGGCTTGGAGGCAGCGGTGTGCACCACACCTTGACAAAAGATGCACATCCAGGCCTCCTTGCTGAAGGCATGCAGAGCCTTCTTTTTTTTCTCCCTTCTCAAGCAGCATGGCAGGATGATGGAAAGGCGCGACGGCCCTGCTCTGCATCACATGTCACTCACTGAGCTGGGGGACAATGCACAGTGAAGTCTCTAAAAACTGCCTTTCCCCTCCAATTGCTCCTTCCCTCCCACTTACGAGTCTACCCCTAGCCCTCTTGGAAGTCTACAATACCGAACACAAGGGAAGGCCATGCCTACACCCACCTCCCTTGCTCCTAGAGGTGACCTGAAAAGGAATAATAACTTGCATGTGCGTGATCCTTGTGCATCTTTATAAGGCATTAAGATGCATGAAAGGATTTGTTCCTGATCTGCTAGGTTGTAAAGATTCAATAAATATATTTAGAGTCAGTGCCTTTTGAGCTGTGTGAGAGCACTTTGGTTTTTGGGTTTTTTTTGTTAGAGGATTGGTGGGGTTAATGATACTGCAAATGCAGTTAACTCTCTAATGTCAGAGGATACGATGGCTTGCAAGGGGCCCTGTGAAAGCATCTGCTCAATTTCTCGGTTAAGAGCTGTACCATTGATGATGTTATTGGAGGTTTTCCATTACCTGGGATATCCCTCCACCCTGGCAGACCAGGAAACCTACTCAAATGAGGATACAAAATGCAAAAAGCAGTCCTACACAAACTGTTCCAAGTTTTGGGGACTGCTTTTGAGCTAGGGCACATGTTGGAAGGTCATGCCCATGAGACACGGCAGCAGGGAGGAAGAGGAGCTGCTTCACCTGCCCTGCTGCACATGCCACCAATGAAATGTGGAGGGATACCTCCATGGATTGAGGAGGTACTAAAAAGGAACAGAGAGAAAAAAACCACATGACCTAGTTTGACAGAAACGTGGACCTGGCTTACCTGCCCAGGGTAAAAATGGTGCAGCAAATGGTTGATTTCACTGATGTGAGGTGGTGTGTAAGGAGTAAAGCCACTGGGACTGTAGGGTGTTTATAGCCTACTTAGAAATAGCAGTAGAGATTGGGTTAACTGTGCAAATACTTAAAGCTGTCTCCACCTTGCAAAAATGTAGTCCTTATTTTTATGACAAAAGACTTTCTTAGCTGCAAGTGTCAGCAATGTGTTCCTCACTCCAGGTATTTATCTAGTATAATTAAGTGTGAAGTAGAGTATAACACTGCTGAAATGCAATATAAATTAATTCCACATTCATAATGTATAGACACAAGAGAGTATATTCATTACTCCTCAATTTTTAAAGCATGTTTTGGCATTTTTCTGCAACAATTTCTTACTTCTTTGATTCTTCACCTGAAAAGTAGCATCCAACTAGCCATTTATAAATGTTTTCTATCTATAGTGTTGTTACAGCCCTTCTCCATCTCCATGATGCATATAGTATATATTTTCCACTTGGTAGGAAAACAGATGAGCAACACTTTTCCTTCTGCAGCTGTTGATTATGCAGAGGGGAGGTTGCTACAATTTTCCCTAAGGGAGCTTAGCAAGGTTTCTTTTCACTTCTTTTTGTTTGAGACCTGCGTTTTCAGCCAGCAATTCACTCAGCACCTTGACCATGAATCCCTTGTAAACCGGCATTTGCTCAGCCTGTTTTTAGGCACAGTACTTGATACTGTTCTTAGGACATTTCTGATTACTGAATGAGGGGCACTGTGTGACAGGATTGTAGTTTATTATACTGCGGTGGGCCAAGTTGTAACAACATTTTGGGTCGAGCCAGGGTCTCAAGAGATCATTAAAATCTGAAGTAGGCCACTTGACAGTAAATACCAGCACAGAACTGGATTTGATTCCTTTAATTCTGAAAGAAAAGAAAGCCAACTCATTAGCTAGCTGCCCGGGCTGATTTCATACAGCATTATTACTTTCTTCTTTTATCTGGCACAACAATGTGTTTGGATATTTACTGGTTGTTAGAAAAGACCAAGGCAAAGAAACCTTCACATGCTGGGGGAAATGGAGCTCTGGCTTGTGATAAAGCTTTTTTTTTTTCATTTCATGTTTTTAACAAAAATGACCAAAAAAGAAAAAGAAGAAGAAAAAATAAAGGGGGGGGAATGAGGGGAGGTGGGTGGGGAGAAGATCTGCTGCATGAAAGATAAGGATTGATGAACTGGCTTCCATGAAAACAGAATCTTTGATCCTTTGCCCAAATTTCTATCAAATTTGCTGAGATCAGCATTTTTTGGCTTTTCCTTTCCACACAGCTCCTCTGAGTTACAGGAGACAGTAGTAGGCATGGATTTACAGTAGCTCCAAAGACATTAAGTAAACGCACCTTGGGGCCCATCACTATTGCTTCTGTGCTTCTCTAACGTCACTGGGTTATAACCCAAGGCAACTAAAAACTGTAACTCTGCTCGGTACAAAGAGACTGGTCTAGAGGTATGTGGAGAAATACAGCTTATATTCATTAATGTATTCATATTTGCTAATTTATTTCTGTAAGTTTCTAAGCCAAAGCAGTACTGCCATACAAGTATGTACAAATATGTGTTTGAAGACTATTCTACCAGAAGGCAGCTGAAGTGGGCCTAAGTCAACAAAACATCTCTGCTTTATCCCTTACCCACATCTGAAAGCTCTAAACTGGAAACTAAGTAAGTGGAGAGAGAGGCAGAAAGGACTGGACTGAGCCATGAGGTTTGCATCTAGATATGAATGCTCTCCAAATTGCTGAAAGTAAATCGAGAATGGATTTTTTAAAATTCAGTTTAGAGAAATAAGGCTAGGAAGTCATGCCAGAGTCATATACTGGAAAACTGCTTACTCAAAATAAAAGCGCCCCTTTGAATACAACTTGGTTAGTATTAATGTAAGTAATTCATCCTTCCCTCCTAAGTCTTCCCTTTCCTCACAGGCATTTCTCCACTTTCTTTTGATCTGTGCCTTTACCTCCTGGCTGCCGTAGTCATGTTACAGTGCATTCCTTGGCAGCTGCTTCTCCCACGGATGATTTCTACCCATCGCTGAGCCTGAGGCCACCTCTCATCTCCTGATGCCAGCTCTATGGGAAAAGGACCTTCTTCATCACTGTGACACCACATGACTTCACAACAGTGACTTCATTGATGGGTAGGCTCAGTGAACACAAACGATTGTCCAGTGATAAATCATTAATGTCACAGGAGAGGGATCCGTTGGGATGACCCAACACAACACCTCACGAGTACCACACAGGGTAGCCTGTCCCCCTCTCCCACTCCTCCTCTCCATCCCTTCTCCCACTACTTGACTGGTGCCTCCAGTACCCATTTTGCCTGCATTTTAACTGAGAAGTAGAATGGGAACAAATAGCTGGAGGCTGGTGGGAGGGGAGAGGAGGAGAAGAGGGAGCAAACTGACAGCCAGCAGTACTGACCTGTGAGATGCTTGGAACAGCAATCCTGCTCAGGAAAATAGAGACTGGAAAATCAGATAGACTATTTTTTTTATTCCTCAGAGGCCTAAAATTAAAGGATCTGGAAACACACAAAGCTACGCATAAGTGAGAAACCAAGTCAATGGAACAAAGCCAATTTAAAATAACTAAGTAGGTTTGGTCCCTGAAGCTCACAAGTTATTGGCATGAAGTCTCTCTCCCCATCCTTTTGATTTTCCTAAGGATCACTTCCACTGCCTTGTTCTGCACCACTTGTGCACTGGTACACTCCAAAGATCCCCTTGCAGAGTAAGACCTGACAGACACTGAAGCCGAGGAACATTGTTTTTGCTCTCATGGTTTATATTCTGAGTGGGGCAGCAGGCTCTTTCAGTACCAAGAAGGGAATATCAAATTAATCCAGGAATACACTGAAGCTGTTGGCACACCTACTGCACACCCATCTGGGCTCAGTCCCATGTCAGAGAACTGCCTGCTTTGCCAGTCCAAAAGTACAGTACCAGTGATTTAGACACTGTGTATTACTCTGTTACGGCTGACAAAGTAGCCAACCTTTCCCAAGCCTGCAAAGAGTTAACCTTGGCTAGCAGCAGAAGGAGGAGGAGAAAGCAAAAGACAGCTCATAGGGTGGAATTAAACCCCTGTGCTATTGAAACTGGTAAGGTCAGTATCGCTGCTCCTTGAGCTCATAACAAGCCCTAGATTTTCCAAGTGTTTTCCATGACCTTGTCTAATCCAAGCAAGGTGCTCCCGTAGTTGGTTACACTTGTATAGAAGGAGACTGGGAATGAAAAGGAGAAGAGGGAGGGAGGAGAGGGAGTGAGAGCTTGAGCCTCACCCTGAAAAGGATTACAGCACGTGCAGTTTTATTTCATGGTCTGCCAAATGCCCCTTGCCGTGTCTCTGAATGGAAAATTGGATAGAAGAGTGAGCTGGAATTTACAGAGCCTTTGAAAAGCAACTGGTGTCAGCATGTGCTCCAAATATGCCAAGTACTTCTTTCAATAGAGAGAAGGCCTCTTCTGGGTTTTATGGGGCACATGACAGTAGGCAGAAGACAACAAACATTGCGCTGCTGTGACCCCAGCAGAGAGAGAAATCTTCCCACATCTCCCCACCTACGAGGCCAATAGAAGGAAATATGATCACAGCTATTTCTGTCTGATGTGCACCTCGCAGCAGTGCTGTAGCCAACATCTGCTAAATACTGCTTCAAAAATGCACCTTTGGGAAGGTGGTGTGGCTTGCTGGGTTCTTACTGAGTGCTTGGCTCCTCTGAGGCAACAGGTCTGTGGTGTGTCCCCATTTCTTTCCTATAATTGCAAGGGATAGAATTTTTTATTTGTTTTTCAAGGTGAAAGGTCTCACAACCCTCCACCTGGGGTTTCCAGTACCAGCTCTGTAGAGGTGAGGGCTGGCAGCAGGAACATCACATCCATTGTATGGATATCCCATGTAGCATGGCTGTGAACTTAGCTGGGCTGCATGGGTGTAAAGAATCTTCGTGGATTTAAGTGAGCTTTCAGCCAAAGAAAGCCTTGTTCAAGGTAGTGCAGAACAGCATAAATACCCAGTGGTTCCTACTGAAATACAGCCCCCAATCTAATGGAGTGCTGTGACCTGCAAGAGGAGGTGAAGTCTGGGGTGGCTGCTAGGCAGTGGACGAAATCTGTTGGAATTATAACCATGTGTTTACAGGGAGTTTATGTGTTATTATTCCTTTTTCTTGTGAGCTTTGTTTATTGTTTTTGGAATGGGATGAAGAGAAGAAAATTTGGACTTAAAAATAACTTGTGCGGTCTGATGTACAAAGATAATATACATAACAGCCTAAGACAGATTATGGGAACATGCCAATATATATTTAATTTTGTATTATTTTTAGACACATAAGAAATATGGAGATCTTGCTTCTCCAAGCAGGGGAGTAACTGTGCTCAGAAGTGTTCTACCCAACTTCAGTAAAATAAAGTGATGTTTGTGAGGACCCTTTGCACAAGACTTGGAACACTCACTTTTTGCTTGAAGGAGAAACAAGCATAGGCTTACAATACTTGGCTTAGCAAAAACCAGAATGTTTTGGGTCAACTGTAAAAATGGAAAATATTTACTGAAAGATTCAAATGACAATATAAACTGCAAGGCCACTTTCATTCTAGCATTGGGCACGTCTGTGTCAGCAGCCTGTCCTTGTGAGAGATCCTGCTCTGTAACTATCTGACAGGCAAACCACCACATGCACAGATAGGAAAATGCCACAATGTTGGGGTTTAAGTTCCTAAAATCATCATCAGAAAGGGGGAAAAATAACATTTCAAAATACCAGGGGGCTGCCGTATTTTTCCCACTGAAAACTGTTGATAAATAATAAGTTATCCTTTTCTACTCACATTTAGACTTAAAAATATTAGTTCCACTGAGAAACAATGATAGGGAGTATGTTCAATAGAGTAGCTGTGTTATTATAGCTGGAAACAAATACTGGTGAAAATGGATCTAAAGAGGCTTGGGTTTCATTTGGCAAAACTTCGACGCTGAGGAAATGTGATATTGCAGTACTTCGCAAGAGGTGTGAAAGGGTGCAGTGGGAGGGTAGAGATGCCTGGTGGTGGTCTTCACACATTCCATACTAACATTTTCCTTGTCTGACCCTTCCGTATTTAAAATACAGTTTCAGCTATTAAACGTGATCATGACAAAACACAATCAATACTCTCATGCCGTTTAAAATATGAAGCATGAAGGGACAAAATTTCAAGCAAAAGTTAATGATGATGATGACAGAAAGACTTGGCAGGTAAATGTGCAACAGCATCCTACAAGGGCTTTACTGTCCAGTCTCCCAGGCACTGTCAGCTTAGCAATGCTAAGTTTCTCCACATAGTGAGTAGGTGCTATGATCAGGATTTAGGAAACTGCTCAGTGTGCTCTCTTCATTGGTAACACATCTTACAGCACATCTTCAATTTAACTCAGTTTCATATGGGCATGAATGTTACACAGGTAGCATATTGTATACATTGCTATGCAAATAAACATGTATATCATATTAATTTTTTATCTATTTCTCCCACTTTTTCATGTGGAGCTGGACACAGGTAAAACATCAATCTGGGCTTGAAGAGAAAAAACGTGGTTTTCTTACGGCTATGGCCTTGCTCTTCACCTTAATGCAGCCTTGAAACTTGCAGATCTAAAGAAAAAAACCCAAAATTGAGTGTGTTTTAGTATCTGGCTACCAGCAGCCCACATGCGTTCAGGTTATGAGCTTCTCAGAGACCACTGAAAGACAGCTCTGCAGTTATTTCTAGCAATCTTAACGAGGGCCAGATGCCAGGTTTGCACCTTAGATGTATCCAGAATGCCCCCACAATGGCACCGTCATGTCGAGCACTTTCACAGTGTCCCCTTTGTGACTTTCTCTCCATGACAAACCCTGGTCTAGACAGGACTGGGCTAGAAATTCCCATCTCACCACTTCAGCCAGACAGCATTTATGATCACCTAGGATGTAATGCTAGCTTGAGACCTCCAAATAAATTAATTGGCATGGCTAAAGCTCTGCTGAGAACTTGCTATGCTCCGGTCAGGCTCTGTCAGCTTCTGGGAAAAAAACCCTTGCTTTCCAGAAAAGTCTTCGTTTGTCAGCAGATAATAAAGTCAAAGTTGTAAACCACACCATGCAGGGGTTAGGGTGGAGGATGCTCAGTGGGGTGTCAGAGAATTGCCTGCCAGCTAGTGTCCCTCCTGCCAGGCTTTTTGCTGATCCTGATTGAATTTGGTAGGGAAGAGGAGGGGGAGGGAGGAAGGGGGGAAACATTTCTCCTCCATGGCAGGCAGGACACTGTGAAGTCATGCTGCCTGTATAGGAAACCCAGCTTGAGTAACCAAAACAAAACCACAACGAGGCCACTTTTCCTCATTTAAAGGGGCTCAACTTCTTCTGTAACAAAAACTAGATCTTCTTGTAAAACCCAGGCATGGGTAGCTTTTCTTTCTGTAGGTGGATCCAGTTCTTGTGTTGGTCAGGGAACTGCTGCTCTGCCTTGTTGCACCATTCCTACAAGGAATAAATGCATAGCCCAGGCTGGGCCTGTTGTTTTGGCCTATTGTTTCAGCATCCCAAGGGAACTATTCCAGATGCATAGCCTCAGCCAAGAGATGAAAGCTTGACCGATAGGATTTAACAAGTGGGAGCCCAAATTCTCCCTCCTTCTCCTCTCCCCTGCCTCATTTCTTTCTTTCTGGAGGCTTCCAGCAAGAAGGGATTATTGGAGTAGGATTTTGGGAGGCACCTACATGCAATAACTTTTATAACACAAGCCCGATGCCCGGGCTCCACAAACACTGACAAATAAAAGTAAACCACTCACCCCAATAAATGGTTTGATCTTTATGAGTTTTCAGAGCCATTCCCCATAAATCCAAGGGCTCTCTGGGACTAAGAGGGAGCTTGATTGCATGGGGTTGAGAAGTCAGCTGGAGTCAGAGGACACCTGGCACCTTGCAGGGTCAGACCCTTCCCATGCCAGGCAGAGCAGAGCCAGGTGCCTTGCCAGTGACCTCGGTGGTGCTGCCATCTCACCCGTGACGTCCGTCACAGACGGGGTAGGGGCCCAGATGGCCACAGCAGTGCTAGGTTGTATCTGGAAATAAGCCAGATCCCAGGGTTCATTATGCTTTGCAAATTGTAGGGTGGGGGTGAGGGAAAAAGAAAAAAGAACAGGAACTTTGACCACTTTTAATAGCGGCAAGGCAGTATTTAATTTTCAATCAAGTACCTAAAACAGACTTCAAAGGGCATTTAAGCTAATGGTTTTATTTTCTCATGGAGTAGGAGGAAAGATGAATAAGCAAAGAGTCAGATCTTTCTCAAAATAATTGCAGCCTTGACATATCTAAATTAGTTTGTAAAAGAAAATTCAGGGGCAGTTGATCTTATTAATTAGAGATGCACCAGAACTGTAATACCCAGTTACTCAAAGGCTGCCTGGAGCTACTAAAATAAAATAAAACAAATCTTCCTTCTTCTCCAGTGAATTCAGAACATACTCCCCTCCCTCTCCTCTTTCCCCATTTTAAGTAAAAGTCATAACAAATACCTTCAGTTTGGAGGGGGAAGGGAAGAAATGTCTATTAAAAACATGTCATGAGTTCCTCCTCCCACCTTACGTTTCATTGTGTTTATGATGGATTGCACTGTCGTACATGTAATAGGTTTTGTTACAAATGACTGAGAAAACAAGTATCTTCACATTTAAAAAGCATTACTTAAACACTATTAAAATCCTTTGATGTTGTGGGGGGCTTTTTTCCAAAGGAAAATAAGTAGTTTTCTTTCTGACTGGGCTTGCAGTTGCTCCTTCTCCACTACAATAATTTTTCCCTGCTGTACTGAGCCTCTGTGTAGAGCACTCCATGGGCTCAGGAGAGGAACCTCTGCCTTGGAAAACTCAGAGCCCAAACAGGTGGGAGAAGAAACCCAAAAAGAAAAACACAGGGCTGAGCCTCAGGTCACACAGAACATCATTGCCTGGCGTTGCCCTCACACCTGCCTTTGGCAGAGTTTTACATTTATGCAGTAGAGAGCTCTGCTCAAAAGAGCTGCACCAGGTTTGAGCTAACGTGGGACTGCAGGACCCCAGGGTTGTGGCACCCGTGTGGGATTGAAAAGGATGTAGCATAACTTCAAAGCATCTCTGACATATGTCCCCAGAGTTTTGAGGGGCACTCTCTTCTCTTTTTTGTGTTTGAAACTTGTATTCAGAGAAAAACATGCTCCATCTCCCCCCATAGTGAAAATCTTCATGGAAGTAACAGGGCTAGAATAGAAAATAAAATTGCTCGTCCTTTCCTGACTTAATTCATCACAGATGGGTGGTAATCGGTAGACAAATAAAACTGGCTGTAGTCTTGTTTGGGCTCAGATAGCCGTGCAATCCTTCTTGCTTATGGAGCTCCAGGAGAAGACACTAGAAATGGAGAAGCCATGTCTCTTTCTTTTCATAAAAGTGAGACAACTGGCAGTAAAATTTCCTTTTCCCAGGCTGCCTGTGTCAGGGTGATCAAGTTGAAAAAGAGAGGGCAAAGAACAGCTCCTTTTAAACACAGAGATGTCCATTTGAGAAGGGGATGCTTTGCATGGCTGTGCAGGCAATAAACTGACTGGAATGGGGAAGAGTCAGCAGCACAATGAGCTCATGCAGCTCATTTGCTAAAATATTTAGGATTAGAAGTGTAGTTAAAGTTATCATTCCTAGTGTAGGGGGCAGGAAACATCTTTGCTCTTTTCATCTCTTTCTTCTGTAATTGGATTACAGCTGATTTTTTTTCCTTCATTAGCTGAAAGTCTTCCAAACTATTCTGATTTGCTGCAGCCAGGAACCACAGGTCTGACCCTGAATAAAGTAAGAACAGGTGTTTGTGACTAGAGGGGAATAAAGCACATCCCACGTCCTACCCCTGAGGCTTCTCTGTTACTGTGGAAGCATTATCCCAGGGGGCAGGTGGAATTTTTGGCATCCCCTTAGGAAAAGAGTGCACTACATTTCCCAGCTGACAGAGCATCTTCAGTGAATTTTGAACAAAATATTTGCTTAAATATTGCTTAATGCGTATTAAGGCTACAGGACCTGAGAAAACATCCCTGTGATAAATCACCCAGAAGGCAGCAACAAGAGAGAGCTTGCTGGAGGTGAAGGCAAAATTAAGTGTCCAACCCACCACTCCATGAAGAAAAAAGCTGTTTTATCTTATGAACCTTAGACAATAGTTCCACAGCAACTGAGAAAGTTCTGTGAAACCCAGCACAGATTTCTCCCTTGGAGCAAGAGTCCAAAGGCAGAGCAAAGCTGGCCAGGCTGCAAGGGACAGTGCTCCTCCTTACATGCTACTAGTGTATATTGATGTGACCACAGCAAAAGCTCATCTGTTAAGAACCTGACATAAGCCTCAAGAAAAAGCTAACTATTACAGAGGATTGTTGAGTTTTGGGTAGTAAACATGGCATAAACTAGACTAACAGAAATGCACTAGTACAGAGAACAATGAAGAAAGCAGTCCCCAAGCTGCTGAGACGCTGAAGGGGTTGCAGTTGTCCTGTTCACCTGGACCCTGGCTCACTGGCACCCCAACATTGTGTCAGGGGCTGCCCGCAATGAACAAGAACAAATGGCTTCTAGCACTTGTGGCTGCAATCATTGTTTTTCACAAGAATATCAGTAATCTTTAAATTTCTAATCCTCATTCTTGGAGAGTTAAACTTGACATGCAAATCTGAAAAGCTTAAAGTACAGTTGCATTTTTTTTGAATAGCAGAAATCAAATTTCAAACCCAGCCTGCTTTTTATTTTCTAAACATATATTTATTAATTTTAAGCAAATACATGAGTTTGCAAGGAGGCTTTTTGACATGGCTTTTGAAAATGCTGATGTGAGTTAATTGATCTTGAGAGGTTATTAAACAGGAGCAGAGAGTGACTGTTGCTGGAGCATACTTTCATGATGACTGATACTGTATCTGTCCAGCTGCGAAAATGAAGGGGTGTATACACATATATGTACACATATATATAAATAAATATTTATAGATGCAAAAATAAACCTAATGGTTACATGGATTGCAATTGTCAGAGGTGGTGGGAATACCAAAGCTAATAAAAGCACAAAGTTCTTAAGCATTTTGTCCGATGTTGGGCACTGTAATCATAAAAGCTGTTCACTCCTAATGGAAAGCCCAGGCAAGTTTCACAGAAGCAGCAAGACAAAAGGCAAACCTTTCTACACAGCCACATTGTTTTTCTTGGATTTAGTTCAAATGTAAGACAAAAACGAGTTCTCATGCCCAGGAAGCTGGGGCAAACATATGTCAGCTCTTGAGTCCATCCATGTGTATTTTCAATGGAAGCCTCAGTGCAGGAAACTCTGAGCACCTGCTTGAGCCTCTCTTCAAAAATCTTTTTGCAATAGTTTTGTGGATCCTTCAGGGGTAGAATTCCTGAGACTAAAGAAGGACAGAAGGATGTGAAAAAGGAACTTCAAACTTCATCTTACGTAATGCCTTACCATAGAAGGAAAAAAATGCAAACCCCACATGCTCACCTTGACTGTAGTATATAACTGTAGTCGGTAGGGCAAAGAACAAAACCATCTTGTGGAAGTTGCTCCAGAAGAAGTTGCCTCAGAGAACAAACTGAAGGATAAAAAGGTGATTGCTATTTTTCATAAAGAGGCATTGAGTAACTATGCCTCTCCCACAATGTGCTCAGGTTTTTCAGAGGATCACCCCTTCATACAGGAGGTGGGCCACCATGTTGAAGTGTACTCTGTGCCCCTTGGCAGCTGCCCCAGCAGCAGCGGTGGTGACTGGCCCAGAACCACCTGGGCAGTGATTCGATGCTCTCACCATTGCGCAGTGAGAGCAAGCCAGCACCCACCAGCACACCTTCTCAGTTACTTGAAGAGGTTCTCATCCTTTTGCCACTGAAAGTCAGACATATCTCATTATCCCATGAGAGTCCTGCTTGTGTCCTGCCTCAGCCAGGGCTATGGACAATGATGCCACCCATGGGCTGCTTAGACTGAGCCTCCTGCGCAGCAAGACTTGGGCATATGAGCGACCTTCACCACCTGGGAGCGGGCCAGGGCTCCCTCCACTTTCCCATTCACCATCAGGATGCAGCTATAGCCCAGCAAGCTGCTCAGGAGCTGGAAATAAACATGCTGCCTAAAGTTTGGGGCTGAGGGATGCCCTCCACAAGCTGAAGGGGATCTAGCATGTCTCTCTGGCAATGGATGTGGTTGCCATGGTAACTTCGGGACTGCACACATCAACAGATTTTAACATCTTGGCAGTTTGGGAAGTGACTGTTTAGGCATTCCAATTAGGCCGGATATTTACACGTTTAAAGGTATCACACGCTTCAAATAAAAATTAAAAAAAACCCAAGAAGATCTATGTGAGAGAGCCTAAGCAGTGCCAAATTAGAAAACAAACCCTAAATATAGCTCCAACAGAGGCACATTTGAAAAACAATGTCTAAACACAAGGAGGAAAGAGGAGCAGAGAAGGAAAACGAAACTCCCATTGAAAACAAACAAGCCATCGCCCACGGCTTGGCAGCAGGTGATACCGCTCTGACCTGTCCCCTGCCCCGGGTCCAGATCTGACCCCGGTTCAGGAGACAGCCACAGCCAGGGCCATTTTCGGTGCACCACAAGCATCAAGATAGACTGTATATACGGGAGTGCTTGGGAAGAGAATGTGGGTTGTGACATTGGAGGTGGAGGCATTAAATAGGGGGCTTCATCTCCTGGGGTGGCAGCGTGAAGCTCCCAACCTGAGCCTTCAGCTAAAATCAGCTGTGAACCACACAATGCTGACTTTTAAATCACTCTTTTAAGTGTCAGGCTTAACCACTCCTGGAGGCATATAAAAAACAGTTCACACCTCTCAAACCTTTTGTTTCACATAATCATGTTTACACCTAATTCAGATTTCCAAGGTGTTTATTTACAACAGGATAAAGCTAGACATGTGGAGACAGACCCACAAAATATAAAGTGATACTAATTAAAAAGGACCCTTGCAAGCTTTGATCCCAGAGCACCATCATGTTTTGAAAGCTTGCAAGCTCTGTGCCTGCGGAGTATGACAGCGCTCCTGCTGCAATTAAGAGGGATGACTGTGCACACTGTTGCTGAGGAAGAGGAAACTGCTTCCAAATCAAGGAAATCTGAAGTAATTGAATCACACAGGGTTAGCATTTCCACACAGGCAGGGGAGAGAAAAGATCCATGGCCACAGACATCAGCTTCAAATTTGTGACTGCTTTTCTCCCAGCCTTGTTCCTATGCCAGTCCTCATTTTGGCAGTCTCCTCTCATCCTGATGCATAGGCAGATCCCACAAACCCGCCATGTGTTTTCCCTAGACATTATCTCCCTTCCCTCCCACCACTGCAAATTCACAGTATCTATTCATGCCTTTCCCCCCCATTTATCTTAAGTCCAGATCTAACACCCCCATCCCATGGCCACTTAGTACTCCTGGCCACTGCTCATGCTCTTGCATTGCCCCCTCCCTCCAAACTCCCTTCTAGGTGGCTGTGGCACATCCCTCTCCCAAATCCTCCCATATCCCCTCCCATCTCTTAATGTCAGTGATCTTCCCATCTAGGTCACTCCCCTACTCAACTCGACTGGATACTGCACAATGCCAGTTGCTCCTTCACCTCACTCCTCCACCCACCTCTCAAACCCTCCCTTCCTCTTGCCATTCAGCATCTCAGTCCAGCCTCCTTGGAGGTGAAAACAGAGCAGCTTTTCAACCATCTGACCTTCCCTTCTGCCTCCTCCTCTGTAACCTCTTGTCTTCCAAAACACAGGAGTGTTTCATCTCCCTGCTGGCCCCTCCATCCATCTCATCTATCCTCTTCTCACAGTTCTCTGACTCTATTCTCTCCCTGCACAAAGATGACCCCACCTTAGAAAAGACCTTTACTCTTCCCTGCTCTTCAAAATAGACTCACCTATATCCAGCCAACCACTACCTGAAACTGTTTTCTTCTAATTGTGTCTTGGATGCTCTCCTGCCTTGTACTCAATAGAAACCTTTTTCACAGAGTTTCTAACTACCTCGTTTTGGCCAAAGGTTTGGTTGCTGCTTCATCTTGAGCTTCCTTGGCCTATAATCCATACATAAATCACATGACTGAGGGCAATTCACAGATCAGTATCTATTGTCTCAGTCTGCCAACCTCACAACTGCCCCCACCTTGCCTCTACACCTCTTTATCTACCATTTCAAAGTCAACTGGGTTTAAACAGTACAGTTCCTTAACCCTTTTGTTAGTCTCTTTTGGTTTTCTCTAATTATTGCCGTGTTAGCCTATGCTCAGTCCTCTCTGCTTCTGTCTGTGCATTCTGTTCTGCATATGTCACTCTTCATATTCTTTTTTCTTGCTTGTGGCCAAGTCATGTGCTTTGTCTTTCCATGGTATCTCTGTGTCATGCCATGCTGCTAAAATTCTCATTCCCCTGCATGTGCATCACTGCGACACCCTTTTAATGTGCTCCTCATTCTTACTGACCCAGGATGTTCCTAGGGAGACAGGGATCCTTGCCCATTACTTTGATCCCATACCTGTTTCCATTTCTCAGTTGCATTGAATGTGTCCTGTCTGTCTTAAATGTTCAGGCTGACCACCCTCATACTAATGCTCAGTATAAGAACACAGCAAATTGTCAAATCAGCACTCATTCCAGGATTTCCTTCTCCAGCAAAAAAGTGTCTGCACTTACATGTCATTAGCCCTCTTCTAGACTTTGAAACTCTTCCTTATCATGGTATTTATGCAAAACATGGTAAATGTTAGACTGTGGTTGAGATCAGCAGCAAATCCTGCTGACTGATACCATGCAGTGGTTTGTGTGGGCTCCACCATCTGACTCTATCTGACTTGCCTTGCATGCACAGCATCAGCTTCTCAGGGCAGTGGCAATCTTTTGACTTGAGGCAGACTGACCTTAGCTACCTGTGGTTTTCACCTGTAGGAATTTATGCTGCAACAGCTCTCTCTCACCACCTTCACATAAAAGCACAAGGCCTGACCTTAATATTAGTATAATCTGTCTAACTGGCATGAAAATAATTTAATTAGATTTGTGAAGAAAAGAAGATGTAAAATCAAAATGTTCCATATTTTTATCAAATATCTATAAACAGAATAAATGTATTAAATTATTCATTAACCCGTTATACTCTAAAACGAGATCCTTCTTTCTACATGCTTTTCCTACTTAATTAACTACCATATCAATAAACCAATGAAATCAGGGAAAGGTGGATTTACATAATCAAATTTATATCAAATCAATGTAACTAAGTCAGTGCACACTTATAATGTAGACATTTAAACCAGTGTAATCCTTACACACACTGCTTTTAGCTAGCATTGATGAATCACAGTAAACTGATTTAAGCAAAGGGTTAAATTAGTTTATGTACATCTAATTAAGATGTTTGTACGTTTTAACGAGATCTGTGTTAAACTGAATTCTTGAAAGTGGTGTAAGATTTTTGTATAATCAAAGTTTTGGCCTCCTTTCCCTTCAGTTCCCTTGCAAGTCCCAAGCCATGGTCTGCAGGCCATTCACTGATAGGGTCTGAAGAACCGACAGATCCCATGGTGCTACTGACCTCCAGATCATTTCCAGGCTTTCAGCCTCTTTATTGCTCAGAGGAACTTCAGGTCAGTAAAAACAGCAGGAGACAAGGAGGAGTAGCCAACCTCAGCTGACCTCTCTCTCACGTACTCACCCTTCTAGTGAGGCTGCATGAGTGAGCACCTCTCCCAACATCTCTTAGTACTCATCATCCCACAGCTCTCAGATCCTCTCCCGTGAGAATTCCTTATGAATCAGTTGAATTGTGGGATGGCTCATTTAATATCAGAATGGCACTGCGCTCATGTCCTGGGTTGCAGTGTATTCTATTACCATCCCCATCAGCTGTTGAAACCAGGTGGGGCAGTGTTTCCTTGCCTCCTCCCCCCAGACTATCTTTCTGTTAATGGCCCATCATTGTCCTGCTGCATGACTCAGAGGTAACTCCCTCCGGACTATCTTCTGTTAATGAGCCTAATCAACACTTGGCCTCATGACTCATTACCCCATTGTGAGATGCTCCACCCAGAGGGAGGAACCAAGCATCCCATCGTGGATATAATCTGGGACTCTGACCACCAGAGACAACCTTTCCCACTGGATTTCCAGAGGACAGGAGCTACACAGCCACCATTGGACTTTCTGAGGAAGAGCAGACCCTTTTACTACAGGTTTACTGCTTCACAGGACTGCAGCCACCATTTTACCAGGCTGCTACCACCACCCTGCCTAACAGGGTGTCAGGTTGTACCTTGACTCTGTCAGTTTGACAGTGTTTTCTTTTACTTTTTTTTTCCTTTTCTTGAATTTCCATTAAATTGTTATTCTGACTTGGTGCCTCCCACTGGTTTGTTTTCAAACTAGTACAGCTCATTGCCCGGAAAGCCTTAGGAGAACCCACTCTGCTCCTCCAGATTCAGTGTGCATAAGGACTGCTGTCAGATGAGAAGAGAAAGGCTCTGAAATTTGTAGACTCTGCTTTCAGTGGTTCCTTATGAATATTAAAATACTTCTTTCTCACACTGGGCTGCAGGTCCACTGAACACTTTCAAATTTATCTTTTTAATTCCGAGATCAATTCAACTGCAGTTCAATTCAATTTTTGTAGGTTAAAAAAAAAGAAGCCAATTTTGGGACAGTATCTTCTTATTACACTATCTTAGCTATTATATTTCATTTGTATTATCCTGCATCTAAGGGCTTTGTTAGACCCAGCTGTAACCTTTCAGAGCTTCTGAATGAAGACAAGGAAAGTCAGGGATTAATCTTTATGCTAAAGCTTTTTTAAGCCATTTCAATTGCTTAACCTGTAATTTGGGATAATATTGTTGGGTGCGTCATGCTGTGGAACTAACTGTTCTTAAATTATTCTATTTTAACAAGCAAATTTCTCCATTTTAAGGTTATGTCATGGTGAAAGACAGTCTTAATTTTAATGAAACAAATATTTTTCTCTCTCTGTGTTTCTATGGTTAATGTATCAGCCTGAAGCCTTGAGGGTGCCGCTCTGTCTTGCAACAGAATGTCTCAGTCATAATTTAATCATTTGGTTGCATAGAGTAAATCTGTAGCCCAAATTACTCTGAAGTGGCTGCCTAGCAGGAGGGACATTTATGTCCATTACACTTTCTTATCCAAGCAATGGCACAACTAGGGGATGATACACAATTTTGTTGCTTTAGCTTTTAGGAAGGACACTAGACTGAGCAAAGAACACAAAAATGATGAAAAGGTGAATGTTGGATCCCCTTCCATTTGTCAAATGGAATATTTGTCAAAATATGGCTACCACTATTATTTCCCGGAGAAAACCTGCAAGTTGCACAAAACCGTGAGTTCATAGGCCAAAAGTATTTTCTTCTAAACTGTCTTAGTCTTAGAGTGCATGACACTTCTAATGCATTTGCCACCATGTGCTTAATGCAAAATGATCTGAAGAGCTTTTTAGCCTGTTGCTTTCCACGCAAGCAGAGATTAATGTCTGCAGAACACAAAATCCTCTATGATGGCAAATGTCTTGTGCCATTAAATGGGCTGTTGAACATTGCTGAACTTACTTGGAAGGAGTTAAACCCCCTTTGATGCTTACTGTGATTCATTACAATGATTAATTCCATCTTCCTTGAACTTTTTTTTCCCCAGGAGAGGGTTTTTAGACCTAAAAGCCAACAGGTGATGGAACCTGGAAATTAGATAATCGAAACATAAATTTAATCCTACTATGAAGAAAATGACTGTATTTTTGAGTCTGTTCTATCCATGGCAGCAATCTTCAGCTCTATACCCAAGCACAGAATACTCACTGATCCACATGTACTTGCAATGTTTTAAAATTCCCCCAGCTGCATGCTAACAAATGTCATCAGATTCAACAGACGGCAAATCAGGTAGGCAAAACACAGAAACCGTTTTGAAAATCTGCCAAAACAGAATCATCTCGAGATCCAGCTGCCATTTAGCACGCAGACTATTCTGTGTGACAGGGATGCAGACAAAACCAGGCAAAGTGAACTGCTTCATCTGGATACATTTCTAATCAATTCATCTGAATCCTCAATTGTAGTTGAAGTTAGCAGAGTCCTCGACAAAGATAAATACAGATCAATAAAACATCCTATAAATGGTGACATACGTCTTAGCAGGGAATCTAGATTTATGCTAATCTGAAAGGGCTCAGCAAGTATGCTTTCATACTCATTGCCCGTTTTTTAAGGGTACATTTTATAATACCCCTTTATAAAAAGAAAAGCCAAGATCGCTGGTGGGAGCAAAGTCCTTCCCCTGTACTCATCTCACAGAAAGATGTTACTTACCTCTGCTTCAGTACTTCAGAGTTACACAATATTTAGAAATGTCACCTGCAGTTACCAAAACCTGCTGATCTTAAGCCCAATGGTTTATTTGGAGAATTTTTCCATTGAAAAATGTCTCTATATTGATGGCTATGGATATATCTTGGCTAGGATAGAGTGCTTTCAAAAAATGTATTTAAGTACCATTTTAAACCACTAGTCTAGGCAGAATAAGCTACTTTTTGATGTGATGAATATGCATCATAGAAGCTATGGCATATAAACAATACCTATACAAATAATTCGTATCGATATTTATGTATGTAAAAATATAAACATATGAATTTTCTAAATAAGCATATACACAGATACATATGTAGAGAGAGAGATAAAAATACTTACTATTAAAAACAAACAGAAAGCTCTATGAATTTGGTGCACCACTATGCAGGTACTTTGTGTTCCAAGTGCTGCTCAAAGGTGTGAAACTTTGTCACTGTGATTTATCTGGGGAATAAAACATGCTGTTCATCTCATCTTGTGCAATTTTTCCCTGCTCTACCCACTCCTCAGTGCCGCCCCTAACCCCCAGTAGCCTAGACACTATTTTACTGTCCCCTAGCCTTCAGATCCTGAGTTTATTACAATAATTTGCCTCCTGGCTCACTGCCATAGCCTCTGTGCAACTCAATAACCCTATTTCACTGATACCTCTGGGAGGTTTTTTGCAGACAGGGGCACTGAAAATCCCCCATACAGTAAGCTTTCTTTCAATGCTGGAGCATCTGAAATTTCAGTACTTTATCTCAAACCTAGAATCTTTCAGGACTAAAAGCCATTTGGCTTGTTTGTTTATTTTTTTTGGGTTGGGGGTTTTTTGTGTGTGGTTTTGGTGGGGTTTTTTGTTTTGTTTTTTTGGGGGTTTTTTTGGTTTGGTGGTGTGCTTTTCATTTTTAACTCTCCTTATGGCTGTTGCTGGATGGTTCAGTGGAAAGGGATAAGAAAACTCCTATTGTCTAATCCAGCCTCTCTGAAGATGTCAGCCTGACTCCAGGCTTGTTAGAGAGCAGTTGAAGCCACAGGATCCTAAAGCTTTACATTCCTGCCGGGGAGCATGAGCTTTAAGCATAACCTCCCTTGATAGTCTTTTACACATAAATGTGCAATCCCTATCTGAAAGTTGCTGAATTACTGACCTTTGTGATTTCTCAAGTAACCAAATTTTCACTTCCTGTTTATGGGAAAAAACCCTTTTACCATTTTTGAATTTACCACCTTTTCATTTCAATGACTCTTTCAGTAGTTTTATTTTAGCAGATCAGGAAGAGATGTTCCCATTTAAATTTTTCTGTGCTGTTCATTCCTTCATAGACTTTTCTCTTGAGCTCTCTTTTTTATCTTCTTTCCAAGTGAAACAAACTCGGTCTTTTCCATTTCAAGCACGTAATGTTACACTATTTACACTAAGACCAGCATCTATCTAAGCAGCGGCAGATATAAAACATGAAAAAGAATCCTGAACTTAAATACAGTCTGCATCATCTGCCATAAATCCTAAGAAGTCAATTAAAAAGTTCTTTAGCCAGTATCAGTGATGTGTAATGGGAGCATTTACTTGATTGCTAATGGCTGGGTTTACATGATGTCTCAAAGCATCAGTTGTGAGGGTTGGCAGCAGCACAGCATTAGGACTGTGATCATCACTATAAATTAAGTTTATGTTGATATAATTAGCAGTTGCAAGCTAACGTAATATTTATATTGATCCTAGTAAAATCAATGCTGCACCAGTGAAAACATACTCCAAAAGTTCATGTGGCTTGTGACATGGGATCCAGCTGTTTTGCTTGTTTCAAAAGACAGGAAGATGGAGAAACCCAGAAGTTTGGCTGGTGCTCAGGACCTCTGTGGGGGCAAAGCCTGCTCTTGAGTCCTTTTTCTGGGTGGGGTGAATGTGGAAATCCCCAGGGGAATCCAGACCCGAATATGATGAAGAACTGTACAAACAGCAGGGAGTGATGTTTATGAGCATTTACTTTAGTCCTTCTCTGACATTCATTTACAGAGTGGTGACTATGTTGATTTTGGTGTATTAAAACACAGCAAGTTGTTTTCTCAAAGCCTGCTACGCAAAGATTAGGAATAAGGCAGCCTGCAGCTGGCTGGGAGCACACAGACAAGACAAGATGGCTATGCTCCTGTCTCTGGCTTACACTTAGGTTTAGCTTGCTCACAAGATAGCTACTTCTCCAAACAGGGTTGTTTCCTATATGTTTTGCTTAACCTCTCTGAGAAAGCTGTCTCTTCGTTTAATGGGAGTTTAAAACTCTGTGCTTCTGGTTCTCAAAAATACCTCACAAGATGTCCTTTCACTTTGGTACCTAACCCAGTGCTGGCAGCAGTTTACATTAAACCTCTGCTTAATTGCACTGTGTAAATAACATTTATACTGCAGGAATAGCTACAGGCCCCAACTAAGCTGGGACCCTCAGGTGCCAGCCCCTGTACAAGGAGTGACTTAATAACAGCCCCTGGAGCAAACATCTTTAGTGTCTTAATGCCAGGTACCTGAGGGATGGGGCTTGCCCTGGCAAGTCGCGAGTTACGTTTCTGCCACTCTTTGAAGGGCTGAAAGGAGGGTTTCTGGGGGGCTGCTGTGCCACTAGAAAACCCAGCTGAGCACCCAGGGTCTCCTGCAAGAACCAGCTGCAGACTCGTCCCTGGGCTGGTAAAGTGGGCACCTACCTGGGCAGCAGGTCACGCCAAGCTGTGTTCAGCCTGGGCTAAGCCTTGCCTTTGGATGAGACCTCGAGTTTCATAACTCCGGAACAAAGGAGGGGATATGGAGCAATACCATCCCTTTTTTTTTTTTGTTTCTGACTGCTACAAACAAAGTGATGTGTGAAGAAGAATTTACAAAAAAAAACCCCAAAACAAAACAACCAAACAAAAACAACAAACCCCAACCAACTCACAACACATAATTATTTTAAATTAAAACAGCTAACTAGCAAAACAGCAACAACAATTGGGCTGAGCATAGTCTTCGATTTGGAACAAAAACAGGAAGCTAAACTCTCTGCTGGCTGAACTCCACTGAAGCCAATGTTTTGCTAGCAAAGAACTTGGCTCCGAGTTTCCCAACAGCAATAATAAAGCGGTAGATTTATTGCCTAAGTAAAAGAGCAGACACTGCTCTCTGTATTTCAGTGCCCTTCTCCCAAAGCTTTCCTCCAGGTGAGCCAGCGTGATGATATGCTGCTAGTCCCTACGGAATGTGCTGATGAAGGGTAAGAGAACCAAACCAGTAAAATTAACTTCAGCAAAACAGAGAAAAAATCTGCAATTAAAATTCCAGGTAAATCCACGGTGACAATGAAAGGACTTACAGTGTTCCTACCAGTTTTTCCTGTGTGTGGCAGAGAGAAGAGTGTGATTTGGATGAAGGGATGCCATCTACCTCTAACCAACAAAATCAGAAATAATCACCTTTTCCATGATGTGCCTGCAGAGGTGCAACTCAGGTTGCACTCACAGAATCAGCTCTAACAGGAGCCCAGAGTCCATGTCACCAGCCCCCTTGCACAGCCTACATAATGAGGTTTTTTGCCTGTATCTGCTCCTCCACTTGGCATGCAGATCTGTTGTTTCACTGTACACTGCTGTTTGGAGACTTTGAGCTTCACTCAGGTGTCCTGAGGATCTTGCATTGCTGTTTGGTGTGTGAACTGCCAGAACATGGGGCAAGGAGAGGTCTTTGGTGAAAATACAGCACTTCTGATCCGTTTTCACCTAGAGAGATATCAATAACTGAGCAGCTGCCCCTGCGTGCAGGAATGCAAACACTAATTCCCACCTCATGGAAGTTACTGAACTTCTTGGAGGCAGCAAAGGGGGTGTAATTTGTGGGTGTGTGGAATCAGCTCAAGCAGGAACCTGGCAGTGCCATGGCCCCCGAGGCTCAGATGGAAGCACAAGGAGCCAAAATGCCATTTGGCCACTGTACCACCCTGTCAGCTGTAACCCCCTCTGGAGTAGGGGTGCTGCTGATCACAGCCTCTGCTTTCTCAGAACAACAAGGCTGCAGATAATATTGGAAAATTATGATTTCAGCTGTTTCAAGTTCTATAGCATTTTATTCCCTCTCTTAAAACGTAACCAGGGGAATCAGGGGAGCCATTCTGAGCCTTGTTAATCAGAAAAGGCCTTTTAAAGTGTTGCACTGTCAATATATAACTTTTATGAAACTGCATTATAAATGCCAGTTTTAGACAACTAGCATATTTGAATAATGTTTTTAAATGCAATGTTACTTTCACACCTGCTAACAAAAGGCTGATAACTGAGGATGGACCAAGTCATAAAGAGATGGGGAGATATGACCCTCTCCTATGGGGCTGGAGATAGCCCTTCAGCAACAATCCCCCTCTGTAGCCAGAAGGCCTGGCCCTACGCTGGCTGCCAGCTTCTGTGTCTCCAACAAGAGCCACGAGAGGGGTAACAGGCTACTTAATGGGTATATAATCTTTCCATGAGCAAAGGGATTTGCCAGAATTTAAAAGGGACTTTTAGGTGTTATGGCCAATGAAAAGCGTTTTTAGCTCTCTCAGGATCCCTTGCTGCAGTAGCTGAGGTATTTCAGATTCCAAGCTAGCGGTTACACTGCTCAGCAGAGTCTCACACAGACCCTGCCTGGTTGCAGCCTGTATTCAAAGGCTGTCTCCTAACACAGCAAATTAGACCTCTCCCTCTGCCAGTAAACCAGCAGCAGCAGAGGGTGGCAAACATGCTCTGCTGCACAAGGCAGCATGGTGCTCCTGCACCCCTGTGAACCAGCCTTTCTCAGTGCTCTGAGCTGGGAACCACCTGGGTTTTGCGCAGCGATGCCTGCAGCGTTCCCTGCAATCCCTATGTCTATCCAATGTGCAATTCAGAAGTTCCTGTGCTCTGTGTGGGGAAATACCTCTGAGTGGAAGCAGTAGGTCTCCACGGTTTAGCATATTATTCCTGCGCAACAAATACATGATAAAAGCTTTATACTGATATGAAAAAAACCGAGGCTAATCAGAAAGTACTTCCTGCTTAGGAAGAAGTTGGAAGGAAGTCTGTAAACAGAGACAAGCGTGACCCCAGTGTCCTTTACTCTCCCCACAAATCTCAGAGGTGAGACATGATACACTCCAGGGATGGAAAATGAGGAGAATACATAAGCATGAACACACACATACACAACTCATCATGCAGGAAACTTTACGGGTATATAGTGTTTTCTATGGTTAAAAAGTGTGGAGGTCAATTTAGGATTGAAATAAGTTTTGATTTCAAAATAACATGCACTGATTTCTAAATAAAATGCCCAACCCCATGCAGAGAAACAGGTTCCTGTCTAAATAGGGATGAACAGAAAGAACCAAGGCAAACTGCTGAGAGCTTCACGTGGCAGCTGGTAGCCGCAGTCAGGCGGAGGCTCTGTTGCTGTGCAGATTATCTACCCAGAGGATGTTCCTGAGCCTCTCTAAGGATCTGTTTACTCTTGGAAGGTGTTATTGCACATCTCTGGATTAAATTTGATTTTGTGTGGGGATAAAAAGCTGTTTCCTTCCAAATCACAAGTATCATACTTCTTTCCTCATTTTTTCTTCCCTCAGATGATCTGGCAGTTCCAGCCTTCTCTAGCTTACTGTTAGAAATAGATGTATTTCAGCTTGGAAAAAGGCTGGAGATGGGACACTGCTCCATTTCCTGCAAATGGCTTTGCTCCTGGCAGCCATCCCTCTGCCATTGCACACTGCCCTGGGCTCTCCTGGCATGTTTGTCTCCTGTGCTTTGAAGCTCGAGTGATGAGGAAGGGCTGCACAAGGAGGAAGAAATGGAAGGCTGGAGGGCTTGTAGAGGGTGCTGGGGGCTTTGTCATCAGGAGCAGTGGAGTGTGTTATTTCCACCCCTTTCCCCCCCATCTGCCTTTACATAAGACCCCTCTTCCCAGGAGGGTGAAAGGGCATTTTATAAATACAATTACAAAACTGTTGGGATCAATACCACAAGGCAGACGGATAGCTCAGCAGAAACAGATAGATTAGATGGTGAGATAAAATAGATTAGTCAAATTGATCCAGGACTGGTGAGATAAGGTCCTTCCTGAGCAGGTGACAATGGTGCATGTGAATATGTCTCTGTGACCCCCACACCCCTCCACTGCTTTCCCATCTCTTCTCTCTTCATCCCGCTTCATGTTACACTGAACCAGAAGAACAAAACCAAACAAACACAAACAAACAAACAAGCAAACAGAAAGAAAAAACAGAGATAAACACTACTAGGTGACTCAAAGCCCTCTCCTCCCCATCCTCCCCACTTCCCAGCCACGAGCAGGATCTTTCAGCTGGGTGCTTTTCGTCTCCTTTCTATATCAGGAACCCAAAGTTTGCCACTGACAAAAGGAACAACAGAAGGAGCTGGGAGCTGTGGAATTGGATTCGACAAAAATGGGGCCTGCTGCCTAATGCTCCTTTCCCAAGAATAAGTGTGATATAAGAATACTTGAATTATCTGGGTAAATCCAGGAGAACTGCATGAAACCTTGTCCACCTAGGAGGCTTGGTGGAGAGGTGTATATTGTATACACATATTATAAGCATACTAGCCTTTGGTTTTCATTGCAACATATCTGCCCACACACATTCCTCTAGCAAGACAGTTGGAAATGACAAATCTACCCCAAACCACACCTGTCCATCAAAATCTAAGGAAATTATAGCAAATGCTACTTGTGTATCACATAGCAAATTTACCATTGCAGGAGAAATCTTAACTTTGGGAACACTTTTGAATGCTAAATTTCACAATATCTATGGCTTTATATTTAAATTCCTTCTACTCCTTTTATTTTTTTTTTTCCCCTGAGGGAAAAAAGAGGAGAAAATGAAAAATCCAGAGACACACTGGTTTTATAAATGCAGTTCCATCAGCAGCACTGGTAATTTCTTTTACCTTTGGCTATTTGGCTCACATGACTGACACGCCACATGTTACAAAAAAGCTACTCTCCAGAGGAGAGCAAACATGCCACTTTTTTCAGTCCCAAACTGCCTCTGCCCTATGTCTTGTGCCAGAGCCAGGAATAAATGGATGGGCATTCAGTGAATCTGGGGGGAGACAGACTCCCAGCCTTGCTTTATGCCCCGAAGGAATGAGACCTTCACATGCAGATTTTGCCAAAAGGTCAGGGCCCAATCTTCCTAACAGATTTAATGAAGTGCCCTATTTTATGTTACAGCAGTCCATGGAGTGGCATCCCTCTCTCCATCCTCCATGTTCTTCATGTCTGCAGGCTGTTCTTTCTTTTGACCTCATGGCAAGCTGGTTTAAGGGGCTCAGGTGGGAGAAAACTAACTGTACTGCAAGCAGAGAGTCAGCCCACTGAGATGGCTCACTGCTGGCTCAGACAGAAACAGATGGGAGGGAACAGATAGCCAGGGACAAAAGAGGTAAGGGAGGAGTAACATTGACCCTTTGAGCAGTCAGAGGTGATTAGTTCAGCTTAGCTAGAGCCTTAAATGACACTCTGAGCCTTAAAGGGCCCAAACCACTTGTCTGACAAGAGGAATTGATAAACTCAATCTCTAGTCTTGCAGTGGGATTTTTTATTCCCTCATAAAACAGCACCAGTTAGAAAAATTGAAGTCTGCTTATAACTAATTTTCTTACCAAGAAAAATTGAATTTGTCAAAGTTTTCCTTTGAAAGGAAAGACCAGACAAAAAAAAAGTTCTAAATCAAAATATTTCTACCCAGAAATCTTAAAACTGCAGAATTTCATGGCGCT
Organism: Corvus cornix cornix; assembly: GCF_000738735.6. Classification (NCBI taxonomy): domain Eukaryota; kingdom Metazoa; phylum Chordata; class Aves; order Passeriformes; family Corvidae; genus Corvus; species Corvus cornix. The sequence goes on from NC_046333.1 coordinate 63,146,999, forward strand.
CAAGAGACCCTTGTCCATAGCCTTGCCCCCAAGGCAGGATCAGCTGTGCTCAGTCTTCCCTGATAAACATTTTTCTGGCCTCCAGTGGTGAAAATGTTGCCCTAGTAAGAGGTTAGCCAAAAGTCTCATGCTTCCATTCTCCCCCACGGCTTAGGCTGTTCAGACCCCATCTCCCAAAATATATGCAGTTGCTGTAAGTAGAGACAGGAACTAGTTTGATCAGGAAAAGTCTGTGAAGAACATCACACAAAAACCAGTACCTCTTGATATTCAAAGCCCCACAGCAGCACATGCACACAGAGAAAATCACAATGTGTCAGAGCAGGCACAGTGAAGTACATCTGGACGATTGGTCTAAATATTTTTTGATTTTGGCACCCAACTCTGCTTTTCCAGTGTTAACTGTCTCAGCTGTGTCTAACAGGTAGGCACACGTAGGATGCCCATAGCAATCACCTTATCTCACCCATATGGATTGCCACAGTCTCCTGCTGGTGGAGAAGTTAATGGATCAGTAATTTCAGTTACTGGCTGACGTGGAGAGCAGAAGGTATGGAAATTGGCTTTTGCCCCTGGGTATAGCACAAATATGCAATGAGTCTGTGCATGATCAGCCCAGTTGCTTCTTGGCTGCTGTTGACTTTGAGAGCAAAAGGAGGGCTAAGGAGAACCTCCATCCTTTCTTGGATGCAGCAGGAAACATAGTGACAAAGGATGAGGATAAAGGCTGAGGTACTTAATGCCTTCTTTAACAGTAACAGCAGTTGTTTTCCAGGTACCCAATCCTCTGAGCGGGAGGACAGGGACTGGTAGCAGGCTGAAGCCTCCATAATGCCAGGGAAAATGGTCAGTGACCTGTTACACCATTTAAGACACACACACACAAAAGTCAATAGAGCCAGATCAGATCCACCCAAGGAGAGGGAGGGAAGTGCTGCTGGAAGTGCTCACTGAGCCACTTTCCACCATTTACCAGCAACCCTGGCTAACGGGGGAGGTCCCATTGACTGGAGGTTACCAAATGTGACAGCCATCTATGAAAAGGGCTGTAAAGAGGATCTGTGGAGCTACAGGCCTGTCAGCCTGACCTTGGTGCTGGGGAAGGTCACGGAATTGATCATCCCAAGTGCCATCATGGGCACATGCAGGACAACCAGGTGATCAGGCCCAGAGAATGGTGATGAAGAGAGTTACATCCTGGGGGTGTCCGGTCACAAGTGCTGTTCCACAGAGCTCAGCACCAGGGACAGTCCTGCTTAATATCATTATCAACAACCTGAATGAGGGGATTGAGTGCATCCTCAGTCAGTTTGCAGACAACACCAAGCTGGGCAGGAGTGTTGATCTGTTGGAGGGCAGGGGGGCTCTATGGAGGGATCTGGACAGGCTGGAATGGGGGCTGGGGCCAATAGTATGAGGTTCAATATGGCAAAGTGCCAGATCCTACACTTGGGCCACAACAATCCCATGCAACACCACAGGGTTGGGGAAGAGGGGCTGGAAAGCTGCCCAGTGGAAAAGGACCCGGTGAGGCTGCTTGACAGCAGCTGAACACGGGCCAGAGTGTGTCCAAGTGGCCAGGAAGGCCAAGGGCATCTTGGCCTGTATCAGCAATAGTGTGGCCAGCAGGGTCAGGGCAGTGATTGTCCCTCTGTACTCAGCACTGGTGACACCACACCTCAGCTGCTGTGTTCAGTTTTGGGCCCCTCACCACAAGAAAGACACCGAGGTGCTGGAGCACGTCCAGAGAAGGGCAATGGAGCTGGGAAAGGGTCTGGAGCACAAGTCCTGTGAGGAGCAGCTGAGTGAGCTGGGGGTGTTCAGCCTGGAGAAAAGGAGGCTCAGGAGGGACCTTATCACTCACTACAGCTGCCTGAAAGGAGAGTGTAGCCAGGTGGGGGTCAGTCTCTTCTCACAGGTAACAAATGAAAGGACCAGAGAAAGTGGCATTGAGTTGCACCAAGGAAGGTTTAGATTGGATATTAAGAAAAGTTTCTTCACAGAAAGGGTTGTCAAGTATTGAAACAGGCTGACCAAGAAAGTGCTTGAGTCACAGTCCTTGAAGGTATTTAAAACACATGCGGATGTGGCACTCAGGGACATGATTTAGTGGTGGACTTGGCAGTGCTGGGTTAATGACTGGACTTGATGATCTTAAAGGTCTTTTCTGACCTAAGAAATGTTATGATTCTATTCTATAATTCTGTGAATGGCAGAGAAGATTTTTGTTCTCAAGAATATAAATTGCAGAGAATTTGAGCCATTATATTAACAATATTATTCATATCTGGTTATATAATAAATTGAAAACAAATGTGGCTTCCATCTGATTTGCAGCAGTTAATATACAGAAAAAGTTATATTAAGGGAAAAAAGAAGGGCTAGTCAGCTGTTCAAAGGTGTGACATCTATGAAAGAAGCCAAGTCAGAGAAGTGTAAGTGATTAAAGTGGCCAAGCTAAACAAGATACAATTAAAGCCACTGCTTCCCCACCATCTCCCCAAAATTTCCAAATAAGGGTTTATGAATCCTAGGAGACCAGGTCAGCCCTAATTGTGTCTTGTTTGACTTGGCCAATTAAACAGCAAACTCTTCTCAGAGCTGGCACTGCCTGCAGATATCACACCTTCTTTGCTTCTGACTGCTTTCTTCAGTTTTTGAAGCATATATACCATATATTTTTATTAGCTCTTGGGAATGTGTTTCTAAAATTGCCCTTTGGTTCATACCCATTGCAACTATATGAACAGTCTTTTCTACCATATGCCATTTCCATGGAATAGTGGGAATTGTCACCTTGTGCTGTGATACCCTTACCTGCAGACTCTTTAAAGAGTGAACATTGACTTTTCAGAAGGATTTGGGAGAAGACCAAAAACACCTCTTGCCTCAAGACCCTATTCACAGCAGGCTGGAACTGAGGTGCATGGGAGGACAGTGAACTGGCCCTGTAGATATTTAGGATGGAGAGAACTGCTGCTTTTCAGAGGAGACAAAGTCTAACACCTGAGTGGAAGAAGAGGGGACTGCACTTCCTCTGGGATAAGTGAGCAAGCAAGAGAATGAAATGGCCTCCTACCCCTATATATTATCAAAAGATGGAAGGGAAATGATGAATTTGTTACTGCTTTTCAATAATTATTTATACTCAAAATTTGGGATTGTATATGCCTCTACCTAAATTAATAAAACATACAAAATATTTTCAGAGGCCAACTGGTCTTCTGCCTGCAACAAGATTCTTTGTTTTGTTTCAACCTATTTTAAAATGAAGGAAACAGTCACTGCAGTTATGTGAACATCTCAGGCAAGGATCTGAAGCTTCAGAGGGTCACTCAGTGCTAAATTTTACTAGTAGCTACTACACTTTTGCATGAGGACTGCACTTAAGACCATCCTCAAAAGACTCCCAGGTTGGGAGAAACTTCTAATTGTCTATCAAATAAAATTACACACAAATACTTAATTATTACAGAAGAACCAAACAATCATTATTCTTACTTCTGAGAGGGGAAAACGGGAAAAGTAACCATAAAACCTGACAAGAGAGGCATGCCGAGCCCCAAAGCAGCATTACACCGCATAATGTCACTAAAGTGCCCAACCTGAGGGACAGCATGTGCAGTTCTCAGGCGGGAAAAGAGAAACAGACATCCACAGCTCTAACTCCAGCTCTGTTCAAGATGCATCTCAAACAAGCATCTCCAATTAATTTTCCCATAAGTAAAACAGGGACCAGGCTTCTCTAATTCACTGAGAAGTGGTAGCCAATAATGTTCTTTTATCACCTTGAAAGAGTCAGGTGCCATGCAGAAGCATATGGGATGCTAACAACACACCTACAGCACTTTGTGGGTCCCAAGAAGAGCACATATCTTTGTCCAGGGGTGCAGCACCAGCACAATCAGGCTTCTGATGAATTATAAATGATTAGGAAACACTTTTTTCTTTGCTTTACCTTCAATTTCTTAAAATCAAACTGCTACTGATAAACTTGATTAAGAGTACATTTGGAAAATGTTTTGATTGCCATTTGTTGAAATTTCCTACGCATTAAAATGCTAAAGAGGTAAAAAAAAAAAATCAGCATGAGACTCAGGATACTAAGTAATGCAGAGCAGTAATAACAGTGATGAGCGAAATTCACACGCTTGTATGCGGGAATCACCAGATGGCACTGTAACAACACATAGTTTTCCAAATTCTTTCTCCAGCTGGGCAAGAACTGCTGGGTTAATGAAGAAACAATACCTTCTTGTTGTTATTGTGAATAAGCCATTTTGGGGTAGTGGGGAGGGGGGAAGGCATGAGAGATAGTTGCTGCTTCACCTAAAAACTCATGTTGATCTATGAACTGTTACTTCATACTGCCTGGATGCTACCTGAATAGCTCTGGCTTATGTGTACAGTTAAATAAAGAAGGTACGCTAACAAGTGAAGTCTCTAGGTCATCTTCATTTTGTCTTTTACAGCATTTTGAAAAGTTCTTTTAGCAGGAAATTACTACATATTTATATAGCTGTGTATGTATGTACAGATATATACATATGCACATCATTTGAATTAATCAAAACACAGAAACTTCCCTAAGGTTATGATGCAAGGCAGTGGCAGAGCAAGAAATGGAAGCCAAGAAAACTCTAATAAACAGCTGTAACAGAAGTACCTTATTCATGTGTGTCACTAACACATAATTACTCTGATAACAAATAACACATTCTTGGAGAGTCTCAGTTTTGATTTATGTCACAGTTTCAGTAAATATAGAGGAGCTGCCAAATTTGCCTATATAAATTCCAGTGATCTCATTTATTTTAATCAGAAGTTTTGGAAAAATTAGACAAAAGGAGCTTCCCCCATTCTCCCTTTTTTAAATTTTACCTTATTAATGCAGTGCTCTGGCATGAGGCTCTATTTTGAACTCTTCTGAAGGAACAAGCCTTTCCAAGACCTGTTTATGACAAGATGCAATTAATACCAGGGAGGAATTAAAGGAGATTTAGACAAAAAAATACTGTACACATTTGGAGTTAAATAACAATTTGGCTTCATTAAAACAGGTATTCACTTGCGACTAATTTTATTCCTGGTTACAAAGGCCATCATTTGTCTGAGCAAAGATGAAAAAGTAGCTGTTAACATAGTGCAAATGAGAGTGAAATTGGAAGGGACATGTATGTTAATGAGCATCCGAGTGCCCTACAGTGAGCAAAAGCGAGCAGAGAAAAAAAACCAGATTCCCCTGATATTGTTGAAAAGCTAATGATTATTTGACGTGGCGAGGAATGCCCTGGACCTGCAAGCTGCTTTACATGAAGATACAGTTGTTTGCAGGACCAGGTGCTACCTCAAAACACTTTGAGGACAATACTAATTTCTTGATAGGATATTAATTATTCATTTGCAGTTTTGGAAATAATTTCATTTCCTTGCAAGGGAAGATCTGGCAAGAAGTAGCATTAACTGTGCACTTAGAACCTGCCCTGGGTGTGTGAGCTCTGGCATCTGTATGTGGTGATGCACTCAGCTAAATCCCTGGATGTATATGCAAGTTGTTGATTCTCTCCCTCAGTGCAAAATGTATCACTGGGCTTGTGAATAAGGAGACAGAGTGAGCCATGTTTCATGCAGATTTATGCAGTATGCACACTTATGAAAGCCAGAATGACCACATTTTCCTAAAGCCTAAGCAGAATTTGGCCTATCAGACTTGCATTAAAACTGTAATGAACAGTTTTGCGTATGGGATTCCAAAAATCAGTATTGAAACTTCCTCTTAGTTAAAGATAACTAATTGAAAGCATAGACACTTGAGTCCTCTCCCATCAACAGCCTGAGCACTTGGACATCAAAGAAAAGAGAAGCTTGGTCCCGTCACAGTGATTTAAACAGTAATAGACCTGTCCCTTTTGAATGGAGACCCCACAAACAGGAGGGCAGAGTTGAAGGCAAAACATGTGCAGGAGAGACACCATGTGCTGGTCCCAGCAACAAATGCCATTTGTTCTGTGAGTACGCAGAACAGTGCTATGTACTCCTAAGTGCTGCCCATGCACCTCAGCTATTTTGTGTGCAGCCTTGTGGGTGCCTTGTACACGTCCACAAACAGTCTGAGCATTTTTGACACCTTTCTGCCCATAGTAAAAACCAAACCATCTCCATGGACTTGGAAAATATGATGGAAAGTTTGTCTCGAGACGCTGGCCAAAAGTGTTTGCAACAGCCTGAATTTGCAATGGATCTCTTGTCTGGGGCACCTTCTGTCTGCTGCAAGAGCAAGAAAGTGGCACTCTGAGCTCAAAAAAACCAAACTTGGGCAGGATTTAAGCCTGCAAAGGCATTTCTACTTCCTCCCAAGTGGTTCTGCAAGCATAGAAAGAGCTCTTGGACACATATCCAACCTAAAAAAAGCACTATTATCTCTAAAGCAACCGTTTTGCCTTGTTGCTGAAAATCTAAATGGGGTTCAGTAATGTCTCAATACAAAACATTCTATTGTTTTAAACATTGCTGTGTTTATTTCACCCTTTCCCATTCATTATGCAAAGAAACATTGCGAGATAAACAAGAAGCATGAATAGTTGCATGGAGCCTGCCAGAATTCCCAAATATTTCATATTTTGGCCCCCGGGATGAATTCAGTCTCCAGACCACCTAACTAGAGAACGAGCTGGATGTTGTAAATGTGTTTGGCCAAGATTACAAAAACTTCTGAGTTAAATCATTTTGCACTGCTCTGCTAACAAAATTTCTTCAGTATCCTCCTATTTTTTTAGATCACACCTTGCCAGGGTGGTCTTGTGCTTGCACACCAGCCATCAGCCCATGGAAATACTGATTCAGTGATGATATTTGCAGTGTTTTCCAGACATGGAGCCTTTAGAAACCCCTCTGGGTAGCCCTCGAAATTTGCCATAACTTTGCAAAGGATTTGGAGATAGAGAGCCAGGGTCAAAAGGGGTTTAATTAACACTGCTCACAAACAATTGTGCAATGAAATGGCCTTTCTTTGAGCTTCATCATCTATAACATGCAATTATTGAACACCTGAGTGTGGCACAGACAACTGATCCATGCAACAGAATCCAGGCAAGTCAGTCATTTGCTAGAACACATATTTTAGCCATGTAAACTATGGGGTATTTTTCCGAAGGATCACATCCACAAGACATCAGTCTTACCAGCGTGGCATTAGAAGTATTGCTGAGACAACTGTGGGTTTTTTGCCTTTTCCTTTTTTACCTCCCTTTCTCCTCCGCTTTTATCATCACTGCTTCCTCTGTGCAGGTGTAGTTTGCCAGGCTGCTTCATCCTGTCCCCAATGTGAAATTAATTCTTGCCTTCAGCAGAGTCCACAGACCTGATCTTCCTTCCCTTTTTTTCCTGGTTTCTTATTCAGTCATCCTACCACAGCTACTCTCTAGCAGACTTATTTTAGATGTTTTTATTTTGGTTTTTTTTTCTGTGTTCATTGGATTTTTTGCACTGGCTAGGCAGAAATACCCCACATATTCTGATTCATAGTGTTGTCTTACATTCTCTCCAGATTACATGTTTTTATAAAGCAATAGACCATTAAAGTTGCTGTATCTGAAAATATGAGCTCTTCTTTCATTCAGCTGTCTGCCTGGACATACAGTTCCCTAACTCTGCTAAAGGACTCAAAGAGATGATGTCAATCAAATGCGGATGGCACATCTTCATGGCAATTATTTTACTGTGAACATAACTGTTGTACATAGTGCCCATGTTTTAGTCAACATTCACAAAATACTCTGTTTCTATGATGTGTGTTTTCTCATCCTTCCTGGCTGAAAAATGAGAGGAAAAACTCTGGTTATGTTCCCATGCTAAGTTGCAGAAAGACAGTTGTTCCAGTGAACCGAGAGGGAGTTTGCGGCTTCCTCCTGGAGAAAGAGAAAGTGAAGATACATGCCTCTCTCACACTCATTGCTCTCAGTTCTGATTTTCCAGCAGCTGGCAAAGCAAGGCAAGTTATGGTGGAAAAGCTCAGCAGAGAAATAAACTGTTTTAAGACATTCTTTTTTCACTGTGAAAATACTGATAGTCACTGATAGCTACTCCCGCAGCAGACAGCACTCGCTCATAGGTTGCAGCAACACAGCACCACACTAGCAGATCTACAAAGGACTTTAAAGGAGTTGGCACAGTGAGCTTAGAGCCTAAACACCAAACAAAGAACCAAACAAAAAAGCAAAACAAAGCCTTAAGGGGAAGAGATGGTGTGGTCATGGGCCATACTTTCTACCATTCTGTCTCACTGAGAAACTGAAGCTGTCTTAACTTGCTTTTCAGCCAAGATGTCAGAAATCATATTAGGCATTCCCCTAAACACTAATTGTTGCCTTTCACCTTAGTTTTTGCAGATGAACAAGAAAAGAAAAGATATATTACAGGTATTTATGCCATTACCATCACCACATATACTAGAATTGGAGAGTCCAGGAGGTTTTCCCACGGAAACAAACAGTTTCCACAGATCTGCACCAAATACTTTTGTGCTAAACCCACCTCTCCACCTTCAGCCTCCCTCCCCTCCTGTAGTCATATGGCAATGCATGTGCACAGCTGAGGGTCCTGCTCTGACAAGGAAAAATAAAAACCAAAACCAAACCAGTTTTCACTTCAGCTTGGCATTGCAATTTGTCTTTCAATTGTTAGACAGCAGCATGCAAAACATTGCTCTGATTCAGCAGAAGCTCTTCGCAGCCAGAGCATGAAGCCCTTGCTTGAGCCTCAGAGGGAGGAAGGAGGGGTTTCAGCTGTGTTGTTTTACGATAGGGCAAGTCTCTCTCCTTTGAAACTTTATATGAAGTTGCCAGGAGAGTAAGAAAAAGGAAAGAGAATCACTAATAACATATTCTCTCTCAAAGGCTCTTTCTCAGCATATTCTTGCCCTGGATGCCCATTCATTTATTTCTCTGACTTTAAAAATTAATACTTTTTCTCAAAGAATTTAGCATCAGGCAAGAATCCTGCTTAGCATTTCCAGAAGTCAGGCAGGTTTACCTTTCTTTCCAGATGACAGGACCAGTCCGGCCAGGGGCCCATGCAAAAGTAATCCAATGTTGTTATTGTTACTAAGTTGTCCTAAAGAAAGTTGGAGGTGGTTTATCTTTTACAGCACTCTTTTCTAATGAATTGGCAACACATATGACTTGGGTCCTTGTATAGGGCCTCCCCTGAGCCCTCTCACCCCTACTTGTTACTGGCTTCCTGCTGATTTACAACAAAACTTTGACATTTGGTCTGCTCCTTAATAAGGGCCTGTGACATTGCCCAGGTATGAAAAAGGAGAATAAAATTATGTGGGTTAAAAATGATATAGCTCTTTGAAGGTGGAGACAGCAGAACAGGGCTTCAAAGTCCAGAGAGAAAAACGATACCCACAGAAGGCTCTTTGTTCGGACGGCTCAGCTGGCATAAATCTCCCAGCTGTGGTTCTTTATACCACCTCTAATTATTTGAAACTCATTTATCATTTGAGCGTCAAATAATTAGAACTAGTGTAGAGAAACAGAGAAGAAGAAGGCGGCAGGCAGGCAGGAAAAAAGGGAACGGAAGGAACAGATACCATAGGCCATTCAATTGGGTGATTTTGAACAGGAAGAGCTTATTGAATTATCTTGATAAGGGGACTTGAATAATTCCTGAATTTCAGGCAAAAGCAAACCAGGCCCCTAGATTGTTTGTATTAGAGGAGTATCAGAAACCCTTTGACTGCAAAGGAGAATACAAAACTAGAAAAGAAGATTCAAATTAAACATCAGAGCAGTGATAACTCCCTGAAATGCCCAATCGAAAAAGCAGCACTGTTTAAGAGCACTGTCTACAATTCAATAAAGTGTTACAGCTCTCGGGTGTCAGAGGCCTGAAAAGGAGTGTAGGTGTTCCTGCGCACAGTAAATGCCAACCTAATTGAGTTCCTGCACTGCAGCATGAGCAATGCAGTGATCAAGCACTTGGTTCAAAATTTCCTGAAGGGCTTAAATCCTGCCCTGACTTCCTTTTTTTTTTTTTTGCAAACCCACCAATTCCAAAAGGATTGCATGGGTTAGCAGCAAAACCAGAGTATTTCTTGCTGGGTGGGACTTTATAGGTCTGGTCAGGAGCCAATACAAAAGTAACCTGGTGTCATTCTTGTTATTCAAATGTTCTGAAGTTCTTATATAGCAATATTCACTTCCCTTACTCTTTGCTTCTTTTATTATTTCTCTGCCTTCTGCAAAAGTTTAATACAAAGTAAATTCAGGCAAGGTAGAGGAAAGACAGCACAACTTTGCTAGATAAAATCTATGCCTCTCTAAATTGTGACCTCTAACCTCTCTAATCTATAAGCTCTGTATCTAGATAAGTGATAAAAAACAATGGATAAAAGCAAGGGTATGTCTGTGTTTTTATTTATGAAAGTTCCCTTACAAGCAAAGAATAGGATGAGAGGGAAAACAGATTAAGGTGAAGGAGAAAAAAAAAAACCAACAACCAATATAAAGCTGGCTGAGAAATAGAAAACACACACGAGAAATTAATTTCCAGAGTTATGCAATAGGATCTGTGTTATCAGGTAGAGGGGTCAACAAACTGTACCTACAGGTGCCAAAGATATCACGCAAAGATTTCCAATGGCCCCCAGGAGGATGGGGAAGGAGGAGCAGACGTGCATCTGTGAGAGGCAGCTGCTCCCTGCTCCCACCAAGCTGAGTCCCAAGGGGAGCTGGGAGCTGAGTGTGCATCTCGCCTGGCCCCTCAGGCAGCATTTTCCCTTGTTGAGCAACACTGTTCACTGCTCACAGAGCTCCGACTGCTGCTTTTAAACTGTAATTTGGGAAAGCTAGTGCCTCCTGGAATGCCATCAAAATCCCGCGGTGCTGGTGACTAGCCTAGAACGGTGACCAAGTTGTGGAAAGACAGAAAAAGGCTTCAGAGCTGGCTATGAGGAGCTGGAGTGGGAATCAGGACAGGAAGCACGCCAATAGAGGAAGACAGGCCTTTTTGAAGGACACCTGCTGGGGCACGAGCAGCAGCCCAGGCCAGTGAAGAGATGCTCAGGTGCTCAAGACAGCAAGGGACCGAGCAGATACCCTGCAGCAGAGGCCTGGGCTCAGCATCGCTTCCAGTGCTGGTCTGAGACCCTGAGTCCCACAGAGGAGCAGCAACCATGCTGGGATCAGGGGCCAGTCCCTGCTGTCCTTGCCCTCCTGTTCGCTGTGCCTCCAGCTTGCCTTGCAAGCACTCCTCCTTACCCTCTTCCTCCATGAAACGACCCCCTGTGCTAAAAATACCCCCCTGCAGCACTTGGTACAATAGATAAGCCTGGCAAAGCTCTTGTGGGAGACGCCGTGGCTTCACATCTGCTTGTTAAAAATATCACATATTATTAAAAAAAAAAAAGTTTCTTGTGACTAATTTCAACAGCAAACCATATGGTCTTTTTACTTCTCCTGCACTCATAATAATTAAATGGCTAATTTCCCCTCTTAAACTACCTTCGGCCCACAGAAAGAAACAAAGGAAATCACAGCTATTCAGCTACAAAACATCTTGTTAAAGCACAGCAAAGAGTTATGCAATTAACCCCACAAAAGCCGGAATTTCACAGTTATATCTAACACTCTGCGTTAACAAGAACAGGCTTTAAATTGAGCCTTTTTTTGTTGTTGTTGCTGTTTGCTGGCACAGCAGTCACAGTTAAGGTCAGGTGTCAGACCAGATTTAAACTATAAATGTCTGTTTCCTTGTGGTTTTTTTGTGAGCCGGAGTCAGCTCCTTATTGTGATTTAAATCAGCCGCTGGGTGCTTTGGAGGAGGCTTCCATTAAACTGGGGAACAAAGAATATGATTGCTTCCACGGCACGGCCGCCTGCGTATCTCCCGCTGCATTGTGCTGGGGCGGGAGCCCTCCGCGCTGGGGTGTGCGGCCGATGTGCTTTGGAGCTTCATTTTGGGGCCATTTCGGGGCAGGTCGGGCCTCGCCGGCTGCCGTCTCCTGCCTGCCGGGGCCAGCCCAGCCCCGCAGTGCTCAGCCGAGCTCTTCTGCGGCCACCTGCACCAGACATGGCCGTCCTCGCAATCCTGTTTGGAGTCCAGCGGGCCGTCGCCCGGGAGCAGCGGAATGCTAGGGGTTTTCAGATTTTATTTGCAAAGCAGCTGGGGCGGTGCTAGAGAGGTTATTAAATGGGCTGGGAGGGTGCTTAAAGCAGAGAAGCCTTCCTACAGGCTACAGACCCCAGGTCCAGCTGCGAAGTGCTGCTGCTCCCAGGTGATGCTGTGAGCGTCATCTCTCATGGGCTGTGGGGCTCAGCGGCTACCCCCAAAGGTGACAACTTTGCTGCCAAGCCAAAAGCACTCGTGCTGTCTTTCAGTCACCTTCCAGTTTGTCCTGTTCCTGTCAAACAACCTCAAGGTCCGTGGTGTGGTACATGCCAGTGGAGCCTGTCCCTGTGAGGGACAGTGGGATGCTGCGCAGGGACACATCTCCAGCACCCAGCCAAGTGATGGGCTCTGCTGGAGGAGCTGCAGAGGAGGGTGCTGGTGGCACAGGATGATGAACAGCACCACAATTGCATTCAATGAGACAGAGCAACGCTCTGAACTGAACTTTTCAGGTTAGGTGAGGGTGCCCATTCACCTGCTGTATTGGAGTGCTCAGATCGGCACTTAGGGGAATAAAATGGGTATTTGAGTGCCTAAATGCCTGCCTGAAAATTAAAACTTAGAACGGGGTGCCTTCATTTAGACAATCAGGTTTCAAAATTAGAGTGAGAGATTGCATGCCTGAGTATAATTTAGAGAGCAGACTCATTATGGATAGTTTTATTGTTTAAGAAAATCCTTCCTGACTGAAAATGAGGCAATGACCAGACTGTAAAGACTGAAGAAAACTGTGATGGTGCTGGGCAATTTTCTTGATAAGATGAGCCACTAGATGACACTTTGCATAGTAACATGATGGACTGAATATTTCCATGCTACATTTTAATTTTCTGTCTTGGTAAAGCCTATTATGGGCTGGTGCCAGGCAGCCCACGAACCATAAAGCTAACTAGGGCCTTCCTAAAATACCTGTCTTCCTGATAAAGCAGGTGGTCTCTAGCTACATTCTCATGCATAAGAGCAGAAGGAAGGAAACTTAAGAGAAGAAAGAAGAAATAAGCAGAGAAAGTAAGATCACAGGACAACAGAGAGAGAGAGAGGGAGGGAGCTGGGAGCAGGCCAGGGCAAGATGTGGTGAAGAGGAGGCATCACGCATCGAGGAAAGTCTATAAGGTGGGACACTAAGAAATCAGGAAGGGTGAACAAAGTAGCAGTGGGATCTGACAAGACAAAAACTGGTGAAAAAATAAGTGTGCGAACTGGGTAGAAAAGTGTAGTGAAGCTCAGGAAGATAGAGCAGAGCAGAGGAGAGAAGAACAGGAGAGGGCCACTTGGGAGGAATTAGAACATAATTATCCACTCATAAATTCATACAATATAAAATAGCGGTATTTCATTCAGAAAGAATGTTCCACGTGTTTTCCCAAGCAGCAGCCTTCAAAGCCAAGAGAGAAGAAAGAACAGGGGAGAGCAAACAACACAACTGTATGTTTCAAGTTGGCTTCTTGTATTTCAGAGATTTTATGTATCTGGCATTAAATATGAAAACATAGAATCATGTCTTTTGTTTGTGCTATGAGGTACAGTTTCCACTGATTAAAGAATTGAATTTAGAAGGAGATGTAGCTCTCTGTCCAAACAGAAAATAGCGGATATAGATTTCTTACATTACACTATTTATCTATCTCTGTTTAAGAAAACAAATACACACATCTACCGGAATTTTCTTGACCATTTATCAGCATTTCTCCCTGTGATACGGATCTAAATGCTGCCTTTTTCCTGGGCTTTCTTCCTTTATGTTTCAGCTGGAGAATGACCAAGAATGTAAGACTTATCACAAAATACTGCAACGTGCAAGTTACTTGCACCAGCATATTTTGCGTTGGGTTGGGGTTCTTGGGATTTGTTTTTTTGGCATTTTGTAGTTTGTTTGGTTTGGTTTTGTTTTAATTAATTTTTTGAATTACTTGTTAGTTTTTAGTGAAAACAACTAATTCCAGTTAAGTTGATGTTTTGCATGAGAGTGCATAACAGCCATGCCCAGTGGAACTGCAGGTGTCAGGGGAAGCTTCACTTCATCCTGCCAGCCAGCAGCCTGTTTGCAACTGCTGGTGTTTAACCAGTGCTGACTGGCTGGTGTTGCGTCTCCACCGCAGCATCCACGCAGCTCAAGTCACTAAAATACCTAGATCTGGCAGCTCCGTGATGATTTCACTCCCAGTCTGCTTGAGCAGCCCTGAGTGTAACCCCAAAAAGTGCATGTCTGCATAGATGGTATTTGCCTTTCTTTTGTAAAAGCAGATAAATAGGGGAGATAGTTACACTGGGGCAAAAAAAAAGGATGTTCCCTTGTCCTGTTCTTCCATGCCTTCAGACTCAAAAATCTCTAAACCTTAGGAAGAGGGTCCAACAGATTTTCAGGAGCAGATGTACATGAGGAAATACAAAAGAAGCAGATAAATACTGAGGAACCTTTTTCTTCCTTTGCTTACTACCTTTTGTTGCTACCTTTGCCTAACGTCAGCAAAGCCTGGTTTAATATTACAACACAAGACAGTGGTCATAGAGGTGCTGTGTAGGTAATGCTTACTGATGACTTCTGGCCGGCAAGCAAAGTGAACTAGTCTGAGCACAAAGAGAATTTTTAGCCTTTTTCTACTGCTGAGGTGGCCTATGTTTCTGCTGTGGCTCTTGGGAATATTCTGCTTAGAAACCAGTCACATAATGATGCCAGAAACAAATGACTTGAGGAGTGTGAAGACTCAAAGAATTAGTAAATGTGTAAACCCACAGGATGGTGGAAATGCAGAACACTTTACTGTCACTTACAAACGATAACAGAAAATTACTGGGTGCAAATGGATCTCTAATTATAGCCCACTCCCCCACAGCTAGCATATTGTTAGCATCATCTTCACAAAACATTTACGCTTTCCCTTAGGGATACCTACTTCTCTTTCGGAAAAAGAAATCGCAATTGCTTGGAATCTAGAACACAGCAAAGTCATAACAGCAGAACAAATTAATCTAATTTAGCAATAAGATTGGTCATTTTTTAAAGGTGAAAATCAGCTTACAATTTCCATCTGCTCCCATGGAAGTCAAAATATATTTTGACTTTCATAGCTGGGTCTGACAATCACAATCCATAATACAAATGGTAATAAAATTTCCTGTGACAAAAAGGTACCTAGAAATACAAGCAAGCATTTATCAGATCCCTCTCTCACTTCACCAAATGTGGATGTTTAAAGTCAGATACTTCTGCCCAAACTTGCCATAGATGAGCCCTGCAGCATCGAAATGCATTTCCTCTTTTAAAATGTGATTTTAGGTTCCCAGCTGCAGGTTCTTGACTTGGAAAACTGGGAACATGTCACTGTCATGCAAATAGAACATTTGGCTTCTTCTCCAAGGCTTGGTGTCTGATTTCTGTGCATAAAGTGAGGCAAGTAGCTTCACAGCCTTTCCCTGCAGCCATTTAGTGGCCTCTCCAAACTGCTACCTGTTTTAAAGTAGCTGGAAGCTGTACATACAGCCACTCCCCGGAAACGGTGAGGAAAAAGCGCTCCACTTTGCTGCAAAAACAGGTACAGAGCTTTATCCTAGGAAGTGCTACTAATCCTCTGCTTCTATCAGCAGTTGGATTTGCACACAAACCACAAGACTAAGTGGTGAGGTGAAAGACATAACTCAGGCATATCCTACTCAGCTCCAGCCATAGAAAGTGCCAGTAGAAAAACCTTGGAATTCCTAAGCTGATTTTTTCTTACCAAATCAAGCTTTACAATTTTATTTTTATATTGATTGCCTCTTGCATGCTGAGGTCCTTGAATGAAGGGCATTTTATAAATGTAAATTTGATGGACTGATGCATGTATATTCATGAGAATGTAGCTGGAACTGAGTAGGTTAGTGTTAGTTTACACTCCAATTTTGTCAATAAGAATCAGGAAAAGGAGGGATTAATGGCTCACTCTTGTAATCTAATCATATCAATGCCATCCACTAACCTGGGCAACGCAAGAACATGTCTATTATGTCAGCCCTGCATTAACAGTGATTTTCCAAATCTACAGTTAACATTTAGAACATGTTGTGTGGGTTCTGGCACTTGTTTCCATCTACCATTTTCTGCAGAAGCATTTATGTATAGCAACATGCAAACAATTCAATGTTCATATCACAGAGGGAATACACTATGAACATGAAAAGATGGATAAACTACATGATTGAGCTATGGGTAGACAGCAGCTATTCATGGCCATAAAGAAATATAAAATGAGAAACAGAATTGTAATGCAGCAGGGTTCAAGCATGTTTGCTGAGGTAAGGCTAACAGAAAAGTGCATTTATGCCTCTTGCTAAGCCCTATGGTAAGCATGGTAACACCCCCAGCAGCAAAATCTGTGCTGAGGGCCTTCCACAGTACAGAGCTTCTCTGGTGGTCCATCATCAGCACTCACCGTAGGAGCACTGACATACACTGTACATCGATGTCTTATCACCCAGACATCTAACATCTGTCTAATCTTATCTGGAGCAGAGGCACAGTGATAATATGAATGGCTGCTGGCACCCTGACGGTGTTACTGCCCAATGCCTGTGTGGTGGCCCTGCCTCTGATTGCCCCAGTGCTGCCATCAGTGGCAGTAGAACAACAGCAGGAGGTGTCTCAAGCAGTATTATCCCACTACTCAACCTCCAGACTGTCCGTTTTCCTCAGGGCAAGTCTGTTTTTTGGTTGGTTGGGTTTTTTTTAAATTGAACTAGCATTTAACCCAACTTCCCCTGAAGTTCTCTGGTAGGAGAGATCTGTTGGCTCCAGCCAGAGATAATGCTTTGACCACTGTGGAGAGGAAGTGTGCATCGAGCTTGACATCTGTCAGAGCCTGTAGCCCTTCACTTGTCTCTGCCAGGAAATGCAGTCCAATTTCTACGTTCCTGTGGTCTAACTGACAAGCTGATTTCTCAAGCTCCTTCATAACCCTTGATGCTAACATCCTTCTTTCTCAGGGACATTTCTTACAAATCAAAGTGATATTGCAAGTCCCAAAGCTGGCATTGTAAATGTGACAGGGGTTCTTGTTCTTATGTTTTTGGTCCCAGTTTTCACAAAGGCATGAGGGACATGAGTCACAGCAGGCGTTGCTGCTGCTGCTACTACGGTCATCAACACATAGACCGGAAAATGGCTGGAGTTAGATGACACCACAACCTCAGGCCTCTGAGAACCACTGCCAACTGCACAGCTAGATGAGAATTAATGGAATAGTGGGAAATGAATGTCCGCGTGCCTCTAGTATTGTATTATATTACATTAGTGTAAAAATGGCCTGAGTGACCTCATGGAGCACTTGTATGATGAGAACACCCATGTGAAGCTGCAGCTGTTTTGAACTATTAAACGTTCATAAGCCAGACATGATTTTCCTTGCAATGCTTCTGCTAAATGAGTGGCTACGTATTGCATTAGCATTCCCAGATGCCCTCCCTCGGCTCAAGCAGCCTGGGGGTAAAAAGGCAGGAAGGCTCTGGGATGCACTTCTGCGCCTGAGAACTGCAGCGCAAATCACCCTAATTGTTTGTTAGATGAACAATGATCACTAATTAACATTGTTAAAATGTCATCAATGATCACTAATTAACATTGTTAAAAAATTGTTAACAAAGGAAATTTAACAATATCTTAATTAGGAAGGATTTCTAATTTGTGATATAGAGCATGTTAGACAAACAAGGCACAACTCTCCCTTTGTTTTTCAACTCTGCAGCAGGAGAGATTACATGATATGACACAACACACTCTGTATTTGCCGTTTATCATTCTGCGTCCTCGGCACAATTCTGCTATATAATTACGGCCGGGGCTAATTTTACCTGTGTTATTGTTTGCCCTGTAATTTAGAGAGAATGGGCCGTGTTGGCGCTATGTGATTTACTCTGGGGCAGTCAATTGGCTTTTTGCCACAGGACTACTGCTCACATGTTACTGCAATGAAGTCCATGCATTGCAAAATGAAAAGAACCTTTTCAGTGTTTTAATTTACTTAATAATACAGTGTAAGTGTAGCGGCTTTCTTCAGGTTTTCTTTTTTGAAATGTAATTTATCCACAGCCACTAACCTTTCAGTGCTGTATTCTACTTCAAAGCCACTGTACATTGTTGGAAAAAGTCCCCTTCTATTATATATTACTTAATTATTAAAAAGCGTCTACTCTGTTTTCATAAATTATCTATGTATCAGGGATGTTGGCTTATGAGGAGGAAAGACACACACACCCACATGCATGCAGGCTTGGGGAGGTTACGAAGTTAATTATCGCTGATGGAAATTCAGTAATGAATAAAAAACCCCTGATTTTATTTCGCACAGTCCTGGAGTCAGAGAGTGAAAATGTTTTGGGAACTTCCAGAGCAAATTATCTTTAAAAGTAGCACAGATAAATTGGCAAGCTCACCTCGGTTACGCTCTGCCTGGCAGAATATTCCAAATATCAGACATCGTTCCTGAAGGGAGTGTATTTATTGCATAATACCAAAGTCTTGTCTCTATTGGACTCCTGTCATTGGAGCAGGGAATTTGCCTATTCATGCCTATTTTGCTGATATCTTACCTAAACCTCCCCTGACTCAGCTTCATGACATTCCCTTGAATCCTGTCACTGGTCACCACAGAGAAGAGCTCAGTGCCTGCCCCTGCTCTTCCCCTCATGAGGAAGCTGTAACTGCAATGAGGTCTCCCCTCAGTCTCCTCCAGGCTGAACAGACCAAGTGACCTCAGCCGCTCCTCACACAGCTTCCCCTCAGGGCCCTTCACCATCCTCATGGCCCTCCTTTGGACACTCTCTAATAAACTCTCTAATAGTTTCATGTCTTTTTTACATTGTGGCACCCAAAGCCACAAATCGCACTCATGGTGAGGCCGCCCCAGTGCAGAGCAGAGCAGAACAATTCCCTCCCTTGCCCGGCTCTAATGCTGTGCCCGATGCCCCCCAGGACAGGATTGGCCCTCCTGGCTGCCTAGTCTGACAGCTGGAGCACCTTTCTGAAAAATGACAAACATGGTTTCAAATTGGTGCAAGGGAAGTCAAGCTTCTGCCATTCCCTTTTGCTTTCCTTACACACGTCAAGTGCTGTGTCTGGGGTCACACCAAAGGTTTCTTGTCCCATGGTTTGTTTTCAGAGTTTGGTTTAGCAAGTAGAGAAAAAAAAAAAAAACAACTTAAAATTCTGTCCAATGTTATTTTGTGGTTTTTTGTCCAATGTTATTTTTTTGTGTTTTAATTCCTTGCTTGCTTGGGGAATAAAACTATCAAAAGTAATTATTCTCAAGGTCTTGTCTTGCCTTCCTAAAGTGCTATTGAAAATTCAGTAACACTTGTTTTCTTAGGAGTTACATTGTTTGGCTCCAGTTACATAGGGACACTTACTTTGTCCCTTCTCTCCGTGCTTGTCGTTCCCTCATGAAACACATTGCCTTAATGCATAAAGCCATTCTGATATTTGTTCTCAGTCAGGTTTTGGAAAAAAGAGCCTGCCTTTTTTAAAGTTACATTGTTAAAGTGGCAGTCTGATGTACTTTGTCTGGAAGGTTCAATTTTTCAAGCTTAGTTGGCCATGTAAGTACTAAAACCAGTATGTATATTTGCTTTAATTTGGCCTCTGAAAATAGTTTTAATTTTTTTTGGTGTGAAAACTATATAATTTAAAACTCTGATCTTGACTTATCCTGTTTGCCAGCTGCTTATTTTCTTGTTCAGGTGCTACAATTATCTTCTGAGATTCTTGTGAGAGGATATTCCAAAATTTTAATTTTACTGTAACTATGAAAAGGGTCCTTCACACACCAGACCACATACTCCTTATTTTTATTCCTATCAGGTTCACCACTCCCTTTTATATATCTCAAAATGCTCTACCTGGCTTCCAAAGCTCTCCTGACTCCCTGTGTTAGTCTTTTTCACATGCCCCTCATTGTGTTCTGCAGCTGAGACTGTCACCTCTTTGATGATGGTGAAGATACCCACAAGTGTGATGAAGATACCCATCTTTCCAGCTAGATGAGCTGCCTTTACTTAAACAGCACATAAGGTCCTCTTTTTTTTAAATTTTATTTTATTTTACACTGAATATTCACACTTTTGCCAAAGAGTAGGTGTGTTGGGTCCTAAGGACTCAGAAGAACGTCCTCCTTGTTCCTCCTTATGGAAACCATAATCCAGTTTCACTGGCCTATTCATATCTACCCTACCCTGGCTATAGATGTCAAAGCCAGCAGCAAAAAGCAGTTTTGAGAAAATATGCACACTTTTTTTCTCCCTATACCTATGCCTTGGGCTTGATACAGAAATAAAGGGAAATTTGACCAAAAAAAAGAATAAACTGCTATGTGAAATACACTATCGCAGTATAGTCACTGAAGAGATATTCAGAATATGGTTTTAAATTAGACTTTCCTTCTGCATGTTCAGTTATTATTTTTTATGGTTACCACATCAAATTGAGTTACTTTTTTTCAAAATCCTGTTATATTGTCATTCCAATTCCTGTATGAAACAGATGAAATTTAATGCTGACTCTTAATATGACACTACACTAACTACAGTATTAACAACACATAAAAGTGCACAGAGGCACCTGTGAACATCATACTTACTTTCCAGAATTTTTCTATTGAAACTTGAGTGTTTACAGTGGCTATATTATTAGCTTTCTATAAAACACCCTTGCTTTTTTTGTTTATATATGAACCCTATAATACTTTATATTTTCAAGATTTTACTTTCCCTTCCCTTATTTTAGTGACCAAAAGCACCCCTGAGCTACTTAGTGTGCTATTTTATACAGCACTGCTAAATCTACAGAATACAGTACACACTGTTCAGGAAATAAATAAAAGATTATTTTTAAAAGCAAGTAACTACAGTAGCTTTCAGTTTTCTCCCCTCACGTTCAAATAGGGAAGAGAACAGGAAAAACATGAGATCTTTCTTTCTCCCACAGTGTCAACATTTCCAGAAATTTAAAATAATTATAGTTTACCAGGTAGAGGTGAGTGAGAGTGCTGGGTAAGGGTGGGTTGTGCCGGGATTAGGATCAGCACTCCCCCAGCCAGTACTGATACACAGCTTCTTAAGGGAAATCCGTAGTAGCAAAGCCACCATTTGCAAACTATTATTTCAACAGGAAGTAAGGGAAATATACTTCAACTCCTTTCACCAAACTCCCTAATGCATCCCATATACATTTATCACCATAGAAATATATTGAAATAAAAGATAGTATGAACACAATGGTTAATTATAAGCCACTGAAGTGACATAAGAATAAATACAGGGCAGTAATAATGTACCTGAAAGAAACATAATGTTATGTGTAATACACATATTGCAGACAGATGGGAGATACCATTAAAACTACTGGGTGCTGATGTAGGATGGCAATAAAGGTTCATCTGGGTCATCATCAGGCACAGATGGTGTAGGAACAGGGAAGAAAAACAGTTTCAGGTGCAACAGGTTGAATTCCACTTAGAACAGGAAAGGCAACTCCAGTGGGTCTGTGGGTTCTTAAGAAAAACTCCATGAAGCTAATTATTTTGTTCGCTTTTTGTGTTCACGTATTTCTCGATGAACTGCAACAACATTGGTAATCTTTGTATTCAAGCTTCAGTTTATGTTCAGATCTAACACAAAGAGAATTAGCAATAGATCTTGTGTAAGATCAATTTAGAAAGTTTTAAAACTTTTCACTGTCATTCCACATTTGTAGCGCCTTCTCTCTTCATCTTCTGCTCTTTTTCAGTGGGTTCAGCTTCAGGTAACTCTCTTAAATAGCCATCTCATTTCTTTCATCCAAGACTTATTCTTTGAGATACATGAACACCTTCTTCCTCAGACCCTCCAGATCTGCGAGTGCACTCCTTCTGCATGGCTTTCCAAACACCATTGATTGTCTGGCTGGTTATTGAGTCCCACGCAGCAAGAATGTTTTCCAAGACACATCAGATGTTGAAACTCTTCCAAAAACCCGCTTGACTGGTGTCCTGCTTGCCTTGTCCATCACGCCAAGTAGTTGCATCATTTTTTGTCATAAATAAAACATTTTAGAATTAGTAATCACTCCTCGGGCTGGTGCTTGCACAACTGGGGTGGTGGCAAAAATGCAACTTGAGCATGTGGATGCTAATTACCTGGGCGAGATAAATGGATAAGTGTGTTCCTGAGGATCACCAAGGCTTGTAATAATGAAAATGCTGGAAACCACCCTTGCCCTTTTATTTGAGAGCTAGTGAGCACGTGGCCCACGTAGGTC
Organism: Corvus cornix cornix; assembly: GCF_000738735.6. Lineage (NCBI taxonomy): Eukaryota > Metazoa > Chordata > Aves > Passeriformes > Corvidae > Corvus > Corvus cornix. The sequence goes on from NC_046333.1 coordinate 63,169,434, forward strand.
ACGTAGGCCTGAAATACCCTCAGGTTTTGTGGGTGGGAGCCAGCAGCATCACCCTAAAATACATAAGCTGGGCTGTGCTTTGCACCCTTGAGTCCTGGCACTCCTCCCCTGAAGGGATAAAGGTTCTTTGTGGTGTGAGTTTCCAGAAGAATCCTCCTTCAGCTCTGTTGACCACCCGCTGCTGTTGGTAGCAATGCTGTGTAAATTTCAAATTGCTTCTGCCAAATACTACCAGAGTATAGTGGGAGAGAGCTCTGATTTTTATCCTCCATATGCACTGAGCATATTTTTTTAATCAATGTCTTCCATCAGTTATCTTCCTGGATAAAGCACTTGAATTTTATGCTGGGTTTTAATGAGTCGGTGTTTCAGTTTATTGATCTATGTTAGATTCATCCTCTTTTACGCACAAGCAAGAGATGAAGCAGATTCACCATTTGTCTGTGTTCTTTGCACCTCTACCTTTTTTTCTGAGGATAATAGCCTTCCTGGACTTTATATTGATACATTCCCTTAAGGTTTAAACACACTTTTTCAATGCCCCTGGGCTTTTGGAGATCATAGAAATGTAGAATGGTTTGGGTTGGAAGGAACCTTAAACGTCATCTTGTTCCAACCCCCATGCCATGAGCAGGGACACCTTTCACTAGACCAGGCTGCTCAGAGCCCCATCCAGCCTCACCTTGAACACTTCTAGGGATGGGGCATCCACAACCTCTCTGGGCAGCCTGTGCCAGTCTCTCACCACTCTCATAGTGAAGAATTTCTTCCTGATATCTAATCTAAACCCACCCTCTTTCAGTTTGAAGGCATTATCTCTTGTCCTGTCACTACGTGCCCTTGTAAAAAGTACCTCTACAGATCTCCTTCAGGCCCCTTCAGTGTAATGTAATGCTGCTCTAAAGTTTCCCTGGAGCCTTTTCTTCTCCAGGCTGAACAACCTCAACTGTCTCAGGCTGTCTTCATAGAAGGGGTGCTCCAGCCCCCTGATCATTCTTGTGGCCCTCCTCTGGAGATGCTCCAGCAGGTCAGTGTCCTTCCTGTGTTGGGGACCCCAGAGGTGGATGCATCACTCCAGATGGGGTGTGAGAGAGGGAGAATCATCTCCCTCCACCTGCTAGCCACACCTCTTTTGATGCAGCTCCGGTTGTGTGCTGGAAGACTGTAAAGTAGAAGAAATCTCCTAGACTGCATGAACACATGACTTGAACTCCTGCAGCTCTGTCAAATTCACAGGTAGCCCACAGTCCATCTTACACTGCAGCTGGAGTACACAGTGTGCACTGCCATGCTATTGCAATTATTTGCAATTTCTACCTTTTTTATTGCTTGGTGGTTTTTTTCACCTAAACAATTACTAAATCCTATTCAATGTTTCTGAGTTTGGTATCAGGGAAGGGAAAAGAGCTTAAAAAATAAATTGTGCAGGTATGAAATTAGCAATGAGGAGACTGTTTTTTGGAAGGATGTCTGTGAGAGCTGTTCAGACATGAGTGAGGTGACAGGTTTGCTGAGCACACAGCTCTTGCATGCCATTCAGGTGGGTTGGTGAATGTGCAGGATGATTCAATGAACAAAGAGCAGAGAGTGCAAGAGGGAGAGATATGCCTCATTTCCTAGGGCACCTGGAAAAAGTTAGGTTGAGAGCTGGTAGCAAACTGTCCAGTTGTGCTTCCAGATCAGCATTGCTGACCTGGTGCTGTGTGGCAGAATGAGCTCCCACTGAAATCCTGGAGCTGGGTCCCAGCCTTTTGAAATTAAACCCCAAAGGGAGCCTGCTCCCTGGTCTTCTCCCAATAACAAGAAACAAACCTAAAGGCAAGCCTGTGTGATGGTGTCACTTTCCATATTTAATTCACATCCTTTTAAACAAACTAAAACTTGATTTGCAACTGAAAAACCAAAGTGAAGCTTGGGGGAGTGTTGCTACCACTGGAAGAGATACCTGAACTTTTAGAAACTTCCCCACACTCTTCCAAAACAATCATTTTCTGATGATGCAGGAACCTCTCCACTGGGGATAATTTAAAGTGTTTTTTCAGGAAAGAAAACCCAACCAATGTAGCAGCAGAGAAGAAATATTACTTACAAAAATAATATATGTCTTCTGCATTTTACATGTTGAAAAGGTAAATTCCACTTCTGACATTCATCCCAGAGCCACTTTAAAGGCTACCCACAGACTCAACAGGGAGAGAGAAAACACTAAATCATAATTACCTCATAAAAGGGGAGTCTGTTTCTCTGAATGCCTGAGATCTGGTTTTGCTTCACAAAAAATATCATAAATCTATTGTGTTCTACTCACATTTATTTAAGGCCAATTAGTGCTTGTATTAAAAAGAGTAAGAAAGAAAAACAGAAACACCACCTTCCAAACTTTGTTGTCATTCGTCTAGATCTGAAACTCTGATTCTCTGCTCTCATTAAGGAGCTGTTCATTAGAGGACAGCCTGTTCCACAAGAGCTGAGGTCTTACATTAACAGTGAACTATGGAAAATCTTTCCCATTTGGCAGCCCACATTAACATTTCTTCTGCAAAGGGATTTCTTTTAATGCAATCTAGTGCTGTATGTGTTATTGTACAGAAGGAAAAAAAATATTTTTCAGCACAATCTTGACTTGGCTTTAATATCCCACAGGGTGACATCTGACACTGTACTGAGAGGATAACACCTCTCTGGGTAATCTTTCCAACAGAGCTTGAAAATGAGCAGTCTGTGCCATTAATATGGCAAATGTAATTAGCAGAGCAGTATGACTGATCTTTTTTTCTTTTTTTTTTTTAAATCATCATTTCCTAAAGCTATTCCTCTAACCGAAGTTACTCTAGCCAGTGGTGCCAGGGAAAGCTAAACTTGAGTGTGCCCAAATAGGTTGTTGTTTTGAAGCACAGGTAGGGGAGATCAAAGGTAACATAGCTGCCTGTTTTGGACCTGATTTCTTAAAAAAGTTAATCATCCAGTCAGTTACCAAGAATTTAAAAAAAAAAAATCTAGGTGAAATTAGTCATGCCACAATAATGTTTTAAGGCAAGCAGACTTTTTTTTTTTTTTTTTTTTGCTTTAAGAAATAAAATGAAAGGAGTTTGAGTGGTGCTTCTTTGACAGTAGAGAGCCAAAACTCCAAGGGAAGAGTGCCCATGTTGTATGTTCAGATATGCTGGGACTCTTGTTTTGACTGCTTTGGATATAATCACACAATTATCACACCTCTGTTTATTCTGGTCGTGTTGGAAGGGCCCTTCTCTTTGCAGGTGAGCCTGAAGTCAGAGAGACCAGTGGCACAGCCATATCCCATCACACTGTTAGAAGTCATCAGAGATGCCTTCAGGAAGAGCTGGGACCTGCCACTGGCATTTGCCTGAACACAGCTGGTCTTCTTAGGCAGGGCTGTGATAGGAAAGGGAATTGGTGAAGAGGATGATTACTGTTGAAACAAGAAAGACTGGATGTGGCCAGTCACAGAATCACAGAATCATTAAGGTTGAAAAAGACCTCCAAGACCCTGGAGTCCAACCTTTGACTGAACACCAGCATGCCAACTTAACCACAGCAGTAAATGCCACATCCAGTAATTCCTCGGACACTTCCAGAGATGGTGACTCTACCACCTCCCTCAGCAGGCCATGCCAGTGCTTAACCACCCTTCTGGGAGGATAAAGGATTGGCAGCAGCACATCCTGGTATGTTGAAACCACACTGGTTCTGTGCTAATGAGACAGTCCTGTTCCCTTACAAAACACAGGTGCTGGCAGGGAGGTGAGGTGTCCTGCCTTTTAAAAAATATCTGAGACCCTGGGGATTGCACTGCTATTCCACAAGCAGTGTAGTTGATTCAAGACTCAGACATTTAGAAGCACAAAGGCATGAATTTAATGTTGAAACACAACTAGTGAGAGATACTGTACTCACCTAGATGAATGCAAAAGCCTTGGCTGAGGAGTAGATTATCACAGCAAAAAGAAAAACCTGGTAAATTGTTCATACATTACTAATAATTGCTCCCTCTTTCCACTGGGAGAAGTGATCATAAGTACCTTCTACATTGCAAATACCTAGAGCACAGAGGCTAAGGGAGCAACATCATTAGGACTGTACTGATCATTACACCTGAGCATTGTCCTGCAGGAGTACCAATTCAAGACATCTGGATTGAACAGCCTTTTAAAAAAGCTGAGAAAAAGAAAACAGTGGTTGAAAACAGCGGCATACAAGATGTATTTTAAAATGTAGGATGGATTTGGGACTGGCATAATAATAAGGAAGGTTCAGTGTGCCACTGAGAGCAAACAGAGAGCAGCGAGCCAAGCCCTTGGCACTTTGGAGTCAAGGGCTGCAACCTCCTTAGCAGAGTTGCAGCAAAATCTGGTGAGTCCAAGGTGGGATCAGCAGGAGTGAAGTCCACAGGTCTGATGGACTGTTCCCAGGTACAGAGTCAAGGCGGGTGGTTTCACTGAAGTCCCGCAGGTGGATGGATTTGGATGTAATTTTCCTTATACTTTTGATTTGGTAGAAAAATCTGTTTAACCACTCTGCCTATAAAATTAGTGTATTTCCTGTCACATACAACTTTTAGACAAGCTTTGATGGATTTCCTCATATGTGAGCAAATTTTCAGTCTCATGAAGACAGACTGTACAGCCTTTAATCTCTGATCTTTTGTTATGCAAGCTGTGGTGTCTGCTGATTTCCAGATGAAGGAAAACTGTGTGCTTTGATCCTTGATTATGGCAATTCTAGGTCCCAAAAATTAAGTATAACAATTAGGCTGAAATTAACTTCTATCTCTTTCAAAAATAATTTTTAAAAGTTTGTGCGAAGTTTAATTACCTCAATTCAGCAGTAACACAATAAAGCAAGTTACATTTAAGCTGCAGTAAATGCCATATTCTTATTTTCCTTCCTTTATTGCTCCTTAAAAGGGTGCAGCAGAGAGGAAAAACTTATCATTTTTCTCAGCAACAATATAAATCTTTATCTGTTAATGTTTTAATGTTTATCAGTTAATTATAGATCTTTATCCACATAATCTTTATCAATTAAGCATTCCAAATGCAAAAAGTATTAGCACATATTCAAATTGCCACACATTAATATGTAACCTCTCCCAAAAGATAAATTTTCAACATTTTCATTTAAAGAAAAATTATCAAACACCATCAATATCATATTTGCTGTAATTAAAGTCCTTGGTTTGCAACAGCCAAGGGACTACCAGCAGTCTTAGAGCTGCCATCCTGGCACTGAAGGCATGTGGAGGGGTAGAGAGGGTGAGGAGGAAGAAGGGTAAAGAGCAAAGGAAGTATCCATTTGTGAGGAAAAAAAATAGCATAATCAGATAAAAGAAAAAAGGCTGTGCAAATACGTACTTAGCACCAGAGAAAAAAAAATAAATGCTTTGCTGTATTCAGCTTCTGTCAGAGGAGTGACAGAACAGTGAGTAATTACTTAATGAGCTTAAGGAAAATGTACCAAACTAACAAATAATAATTCTAAGAAATATACCCAATTAATGTTGACCTGCCCTGATCATTAAGATGCAGGTGAGAAGAAACTGAGACTGCCTACATCCATATGCATAATATTTCCTTCAGAAGGCCCTGCACAGGAAAAATGCCATCAAGTTAGTTTGTAGGCAGGTACCTGCCTGCAGATAGGGCACAGTGTTTGTATGCTCTACAAAAACATAAACAACCCCAGATAAAGGTCACAGGATCATAATTCAGGGTGATGGAATCTAGAAGACGCCTGGTCTAACCCCGTGCTCAGTTGTGGTCATCAATGGGATCAGACCAGTTTGCTCAGGGCTTTGTCCAATCTGGCCTTGAGAACTTCTGAAGATGGAGACTGCATAGCCTCTGTGAGCAAGCTCTTCCACTGCTTGGCTGTCCTCAGGGAAAACGATGCTCCCTTAGGATGCAAGATCTTCAGGCTACTAGTGTTTTTTAAGTGCCTGGAATAACAGTGTCCTTGTGTACACTCAGGATCTACCACTTCCACAGTAAACCAAGGCAAAATGCCAGTGATGATGGCAGAAATGTCCACTGATAACACTATTCTGCTGTGGAGCTGAGCCCTCATCCTCTTTGCAGGGGCAGGAAAAAGCGATTGAGTCTTGTTTGCCTGGAAGATTCGAGTGTGAGAACAAGGGCTTGGAGTCCCCAGCACAGCTCCAGCACCTCTCCTGCTGTTTGTCTTTTGGCACACTCATCACACTCACTGTGCACACCGGCTCCTTGCTCACTCACTCCCAGCCGTGGCATCACGCTGTACCCTGGTCCCTCACACTGAACCCTTGCTCCTTTACCTGCTTTTGGAGGACAATCCAGAGGGAAATATGCTTCTGCCATCCCAGTGGATACAAGAATTGGCTTAAGTACCAAGACGTAAGAGCTCAGTAATGCTCACTTGGTGGCTCGTGTTGTGGGCAACCAACACTTAATGATAACAACAACTAATTATTTCACTGCTAATCACAGCATAAGCCTTCTGAAAGCCTTATCCATTGAAACTGAGTTTCTTAAGAACTAGAGGATGATGCTACCCCCACTGGTATGTGGCTGTTATCTCTGATAGGTTTTCCAGAATTGTGCTTACCTCAAATTATTTCAAGCAATTAAGTTCCACAAGTTGTCTTATGTCTTCCAGAACTAAATTGATTTTTCTATCACATCAGTTCCTAGGGGTCATAATCAGGAGAGATAACTATTCCTCCAGGCACCACACAACTTCCAAGAGTTATCCTCTCTGGAGAGCTGTGTGATCCACACCTTTGTGTATTTCAACTAACAAACAGCCATGCTAGAGACCATGCAAAAAGGGCCAGGTACTGAGCAGGTTCATCTAGCGCAGTTGCAAACCCAGTACCACACTTTCCTTGATCCAGCAGCGTGACTAACACATAGAGTGTCCTCATTTACCGAGGGAGGACCCATCTGTACTAACACAGACACAAGAATTACAAGCTGCTGGAGTACAATGCCCCGATGTAATTAGCTCACTTGTAGCTGGCCCCTTGGTTAACTAATTGCTCTCAGTTATACCCACTGGCCCCAAGCAGTTCCCCCAGAAGGAAGCAGCCACTGGGGCAGATCCTGACCTGCCGTGTGCATCCCAGGCGAGTGGCAGCACTGTGCCCTCCCACTCCTCTGTGGGGTCGTGGGAGCAAGTGTCCCAGCCTCTGGTCCCCACGTCCCCTCCCAGCTGAGCTGATCCAGCAGGCATCCTTCCTCATTCCCATGTGAGGCTGACAGATCAGGCACTCTGCCAGCATCTGAGACACAATTACGGTCACACATGCTGGAAGTTGAGAGAAAATGTGTGGGATTTATTTTATTTTTTGGGGGGGAAGAGAGGCAGGAGAGGGACTGGAAGGCTTTTAAGCAGTCAAGGCCTCTGACAAAACAGGATTGAAAGCTATGCACCGTATTTCATATAATTCAAGGCTGGACCGCATGCATGTGTTATTAGTTCTCAAAACCATTGTGTATGGCTATTTCTCCATCCTCAGTGAGCTTCTCTGACTGGGAGGCCAAAGGAATAGTTGGTACCAAGCCAAAGCAGTTTAGGAATTTTTTCTGAAGGAGGGAGGAAGAAATGTGAAGCAGAAAGCAAGGGTTCTTTAAGGGCACGAGAGCCTCTTCTAATGTTTCCTAAACTTTCCGGTATCTTCCCCTCAAAATTCTCTCTTTTCATAGTGAAACCTCCCCTTCCCCTCCTTCCAGTTCAGCGACAAATTAACATAGGGACAAAGTGGTCTGTGTCCCAGCGGTGCCTGACTCTCACCTTCTGGAGCAGCCATCACCCAGCAACAGGACTGCAGCAGCCAGGGATGCTCTGACAGATTCCTGGGGTCCTCCTGGAGCAGCAGAAATAAGCTACCACAGCTTTGACAGATATCTTACACTCATCTCTTCAGCTTAGGAGGGAGGTGAGGGAGGAGGAAAAACAAGGAGGAGGAGAGCTGAAAGCTTTACAAAGACTATTCAAGCAGGGGCTGCTTTTTTTTTTTTTTAACAAGGCAAGAAATTAAGTGGGGAAAATACTTGAAATCAAAACGTTTATAAATGTATAGCTTCACTTTAACCACAGCTTTACTTCTCTGTCTGTCTCACACCATGTTTCCATTATTGTCAGGAGAATGAACTGCATGCATGCCAAATCAGGTCATTCACAAATATAGAACGAACGTCTGTCATTACAGATTTACCACTCCAACAATGGCATATCCCTTCTGTCTATAAAAATCCTGGTCCATTAGCAGGGCAAGCTCTTTGCATGTCAGCCCTTTAACACTCCATGCACCTCAACAAACTGGACGTACAGCATTCCTTCAGAATGCCAGCCTGTGCATTTGCTCCAAAACAATGACAGGACGTGTGGGTGATGTCCATCAATTCAGCAACAAAGCCAAATTTATTCATGCAAAAATTCACAGCACGCTGAATCCTGAGTGAGCTCTGCACAGATTCAGGGTAAGACCCAAACCCACAGCGACCGTCACCCTCTCACCTTCTTTGGAGATGATGTAAAGTGGCTGATGCACAGAGAGAACCATGTCTCCAAGTGTGACATCTACATATCTTTTGAATCCCTCCAGGGATGGTGACTCAACCACTTCCCTGGGCGGCCTGTTTCAATGCTTGACAACCCTTTCAGGGAAGAAATTTCTCCTAATATCCAATTCAAACTTCCCTTGAGTTGTGGCCTTGACCTGAGGCCACAGTCACCTCAGTTCCACTGCAGAGTGAAGGAGAACCCAGGTCTCTGGACTGCCAGGTCTCTGCTTTAGCTTTGACTGCCTCAAGTGGTGCCAGTGCTAGTGCAGTGTTAGGTGCTTCCCCTATTCAGCTTCAGGATGAACCTGTGCTGCCTAAATATTCTCTCACAACCTGCTTTGCCATCATGGAGAATTTTAAAATTACCCTAAACCAACAACATCTGGGAATTCTTTAAAACAAAGCATTGCCTCAGTGCAAAGCCTGATCTTTCACTGTGGAACCCTGTCCATTTTATGCTGGACAAAGCAAACTGTTCATATGGGGAACTTAGGCAAGGAGAGATGAGGCCGATTTCCAGACCTCTCAAGAACTAACCCTAAGTCTTGCTGAAATACCCAAAGATATATTCATATTCCAATATCAAGATTAATGCCCAGATGACTAAACTGGCCTCTCCCCTCTGGTCACATCAGCTTCTCACAGTGATGCCCCAACTAATTTCTCACAGTGTAGAGTATCTGATTTCCATTTTGGACCAACAAATATTCTTTTGACAAGTACCCTACCCCAGTTAGATAAAACAAATAAATAAATACGAATAAAAATAGAAAATACATTGCTTTTCCAGGAAATTGGTAGCACATTTGAATCTGTGATGTGGAGATAGTGCTGTTCATCCTACAATGCAGCTAGTCTGAAATCCAAATTTTAACTTGAAAATCTTCACGGATTTATTTGCCATCATGGGAAGCAATTAGGCTTTCTCCAGTGGACAAAGCATCACTGTGAGATTGTCACAAAAGCTAGAAGCCACATTTCAAAGAGAACAGCGGATAAAGCACCTGTTTAAGGCACTGCCATTAAACCTTTGTGGATTTGTAGTTTTATTTTAGAGCTTCAAGGGATTTTTCATTTTTAAAAGGAAAAGAAGAAAGCAAGAAGCCCAGGTAAAGTATGCATTTACTGACAACAATGAAGTTGACAATGTACAATGCTAGAGCTAAAGCTAAGCCTCTCTACAAATCACTTATAATCTAATAGGCAGATGTGCAGAATACAGAAGGGGAAGGGGGTGAGCAGAGCACTCAAGAACTTACTCAAGTTTGTTCCATTTCCTGAGGAAATCACAGGAGAATGTGACTCTTTAGTGAGGATTAAAAGGGAACGAACAGTAGCATGGCAACTAAGGAGAGAGGCAAATACTGCACATGGAGTCAGCATTACAGAAAAAGGCAAGGGGAAGGCAAATAGCCATGGTGTTGTCTGGGTAGCAATACCGTGTATGGCCATGTGTGACAGAGCCCAGAGAAAGCCTTTGGGTTTCTTCCACCCCTTTCCTTCTTGTCTGCCAGGAATTATTAATGTGGTTGCTCTCATGGCTGTCCAGCAGTTCCTCAAGCTCTCCCACCAGCTGATTCATACTGAGAGATAGGTTTCAGGACAGACTGTATTTGGTAGGTCCCCATACACAGACACAGTAACCTCCATGAACACAGACCATGGAGCAAGCTTGGCTCTGAGTTCAATGTTCAGTACTGGAGAGAAGAGGGGAGGGCAGAAATGCTGTAGGAATGGACCCTAGCAGGATGCACTGGTTTAAATGCCCTGATGCTTGCCAGAGGAGAAGGGAACCTGAAATACGAATTCTTTGTAGAAATTATATGAGCAAGTCTCCTTAGATACAAAAAACGTCATATAATAAACCCACCACAGCTGAAGAACTCAAAGGTTGCCCTGCATTCCTGAGTGGGAAAATACAAAGATAAGGGGAGGAGCAAAGGACAGAGCCTTCAGCTGCATCTTCGCAAGACTTGATTTTGTACTTCCATGCCAATGCCACTCTTATGTGACAGCCTTTGAAAAGCCACTAGTTTTCAGATTGCTTATCAGTATTTCTGATTAAACAACAAAGTACAGTAAACAATACTAGTAAGATGTTTAAGCCAGCTGCAGCACTGTTAGGCTTATGAATATAAACAGGCACACCTCTAAACCAACTAGAGGAGATCTTCCACCAAGGTAAATGGGTGCTGCCTAGAGCTCATGACAGATGGTTTTAGAGCAGGTCAGGCATGTGGTATCTATGTAGCATCTTGTATCATATGGAAAGCAAATTTTCTTTCACACAGTTTACTCCAGATGAAGAAAAAGAAATCCTCTTTGATTTTATCGCCACACCATCTTCTGATCCCCAAAGGTGACAACGAATTAGCATAATTTCCTTCTGATCCACAGTGATAACCTTCCTCAGAAACACAGGAATGGGCGGTGAAAGTCTGAAGTCTTTATTGAGAGCAGACATTTTAGTTTACTTGCAAATGGCTCTGCTTATGAACAACCCTCTCAGTCTAGCATAGTCTCCCACTCTTCATCATGTCCCTCATAGCCCAAGGCTGTGCAAGTTAACTTTGATACTGGTGACAGATAGAGAGCAGCAGTGGTGGAGAACACATCTGCATATTACGCATATTATGCTCACACCGCCTGGCCACTCTGCCCTGACACCGTCTCTGAAAGGACACGATCTAGCTGTGGGTGTCTTTGCAGCACCCTGAGAGAGCGTTTGGTAAAGCAAAATTTTGTGTTGGGAAGCCATGAGATATCTGTTTGGTAGGGACTGGAAAGGAGATCCCTAACTCGTTTCAGATGCTAATGATGTTCAGCCAGTATTAGCCCAGGTCAGCGATTGTTGGGGTCCCTCCCCACTGCAACAAGCGATGAACTCCTGACCTGGAGGGGAAAGACTCTGCTGCTGGTTTGCAATCCCTCGAGCTGCTCAATCCCATGATAATGTCTTTTCTGTAACAGCGCCAATGGAGCATAAAAGCAGCAGGCAGGACAGAAGGCATCAAATGCTAATAGCCACTCCTTAACAGAAGAAAGAGTCTAATCCCTGGCTTTGAAAAGCACTCAGCCCCCACATGCTAAAAAGAGGCATGTGGGAGAGCTCTACCCTGAGTGTGCCAGAGGACGTGGGACAGCAGATGCACATGTACCTGCGAATATACTTTTTCTGAATGCATGAGGAAACCTTATGTTCCCAGGCTTCCCAAGGCACAATTAAACCAGACCTTTATTTCAAGGGCACTGCCAAATAAGTGGCTTGTTTGAACTTGACTCAATCAGGAATTGAAAACACGGAAAGAAAATAGGAGCAAGCAACCGGATGAGGCTCTGCAAGAGAATTCACGTCTGACAGATTTATGGAAACCTTGTTTCCATATGGATCTGTTCTGCTGCCTCCAGAGCTCCAGCAGCAGCAATCAATGAGAACAATGCTAGCTCCGGCGGATGTCTGCATGGTGAAAAAAACCCCTCATATATATGTTTTTACATAGAAGCTAAGAAAATAGAAGTGCAGAACTCGGGTGGCTTCCTTGTTCGTTTGCCACAGCTGGCGTCCCACGCAGGGGGACGGGGGCTCCGCTCTGATGTACAGCTGCACTGGTGGGAGGAATCAAAAGAGTGAGCTGATTTACCCAGTTATGAAACAGTGACACACTCTGCGTGGAAATGAAAGGAAATATATCCATGCAGGCAGCAAGAGCAAGGCTATGGGGGTCGGGTGGGAAAGCCAGCATCATTATTGGTATGGTCATACAAAGTCAAATGGATTTACATGGAGGGTGAGAACTCATGTCCTGCTGCTGTATAAATATCAAGCTGTCTGTAACCCTATTACACCTAAACACCTGGTAGTGATTGGAGTAACGAAACATACTGCTGTCTCCATAAATCCCTCTCTGTGTGTGCATACACGCACATATGTACCTCTGCTAATTATAGATCTTCAGCAAGTAACCGTGATGAGGCTAAATTTGAGTGTGGAACAAATTCTGGTGACATCAGTGGTCTAATACTGAGAATAAAGCTGGAAAGGACCGTGGTGTTCCCCTCCGTCATCCACACCTGGGGGGATAAATTGCAGCCAAAAATGGGCATGGCATGTGCTCTTCCTCCATTTGCCCTTTCCTGAACTGAGCATCTGAAAGCTTCAAAGAGGAAGGAAATTTAGTTTCTACTGGTTGGTCTGCTGAGTAAGAGGGAAAATTTGCAACTGAAGCAGAAGATAAAGCAAAAAAAAAGGGTGGAACAACTTGATTTCCAAGCAATGCAGGAAATCAGATTTTAGGAAAATGCATCATCTTTGCAGAGAAAAGCACTTCCTTCTTTATCTAGATCTTTAATCATGTCCCTATTCCCCACCCTTGGCATCTGGCCGTGTCTTATCCTGCATGAAAGGAAGTTCTGCTTCTTCTAAGAACACTTCCTCCTCCTGATTAATTCGACAGTGCATCCATGACTTTCCCTGGAGTTTTTCCACAGGAAAACTAGGCTCAGAGATAACTAATGCATCTCTGGCTCTGTATAAATCGGAAGCTGGACATCCACAGCTGATTTAGAAAAGCAGGCAAATCCAACAGTAAACAAAGCATAAGGAATGATGCACATAACTCTAAACAGGCATTAAGAAGGCACCCAAGCATGCATTTGTTTTGCATAAAGTTTTCAATCTGTTACAAAATGCAAAGCAAACCAAACCAAATGAACCAACAGAATTTGTATCCATAGCTCTGTCCAGTGATGGAAATGTCAAAACTTGTGACCCATCCCTCCCCTGCAGAGTACTGGCAAAAGCTGAGTAGAACATACTGAACACAGTGTCTTCCTCTAAGAGTTGGTGTCTAATGACAAGGTCAATGCTTAGAGCTGGCATTGCAGAAGCCAAACTGGGATCTGCCAATTTCTGCTGCTTAAGTGTTTGACAGATTTCACACACCCTGGCAGAGAGGGTAACAGAGGTCCAACAGACAACAGACTTAGTTTGGGTTTTCAGAGAGCCAGGATGAACTTCTTGAGATGTGGGCAGCTAGCTCAAATCCCCCAGGGCTCTTTTTGCCCTGAGAAAACTGGGAACAGTTGCAATTCTCTTCCTTAAAAGCACGTTGAAATGATGACACAGTATAAATTGGGATACGATTATGGGTATGAGGGCCATCTGATAGGCAGGCATAAGAGATAGTCAGGCACCCAATACATCTCTCTAGCTTATATAAATGGATCCCTGAGGGCAATGAGCATGAATAACTTATGAACTGCCAATGCATCTGCTCCATAAAGAGAAAATACCATGACTTTGCCTCGCTGTCACCTCCAGAGTCACTATTCATGTACACACCACTGGTCCAGTTAGTAATGGGGAAAATAGCTTGTAGGTGGACATATGACAGTGGAAAAAGTTGAATAAAGGGGATAGGAAAATAGGAATCCCCACCTGTATTTCAAATGGGAGAAGAGTCTTATATTCCCTGTTTTGGATTGCCTTAAATGGTGTTGCAAGATGCAGCTTCAGGACTGTTTGTCCTGAAAGTAAATCCAGGTAAACCTGTGACAGCAACATATGCATATAAATGCAGATGCAGACACAGAATTGACAGGAAAGGAGGAAAATAATCCACATTTCTGAAGTGTCCCCCTTCCTCTCCTCCACAATTATATTTTCATATGGTGGTTTTGCATCCATCTAATTCAAACATGTGCAAATGGGATAGGCCCTAAGGCTCTAAGATAACCCGAGTGGAACAAAAACATATGAATGCACATGCAAATGCTATGGTAAGTAGCATATGTTTCAGATACTGCTGAGATCGTATGTTGAGATGAAGTAAGGGAAACCTCTGCTTTCCATCGCAGGCTGTACTCACTACTCACAGGTAATCTATATAAAAATATGGCATGGTTTAGTTCCATATGAAACACATGTCATTTGCACATGGCAAATATTCAGAGAGGGGAAAGGTTAAAGACAGAACATACATGGAATCACAGAGACAAAATGGTTTTCCCTTTGCAGCATCCTCACTTGCTTTTCCCTCCTCTGGTAGAGCACATCAGGTTCTGCTACTTGTGTAAGGTTACAGTTGCTTTTTTAAAAAGTGTATTTATTTATTAACGGCTGGCTATACTCCCTGAAGTCTGAGAATAGAAAAGTCCAGGGCAAGTCGCAAAGCAGGGAGTTGTAGCCCAGTGCCAACTAAGGGAGGGAGAAAATACAGATTCAGGGAAGCAGCATCACTTCCACACAGAAGGCTGAATGCTGCTTGTGTGCACATAGTTCAGTACAGTCACTGGAGCTTGCTCAAACCTAGCAAGGATGGCTTGATTGCTAAACTTCTACTGAAAGAAATTTTTTTTCTTCTCTGGGTGCTAGAGAATGTCAGAAAAATAATCTGAGCTTGATCACAAACAGAATTTAGATTTCAGATCCAAACAGCTCCAGCTTTTGTGAGGTATCTGGCTTTAGCTCCAGATCTCTCCCAGCAGTCAGTGCTGCAGTCATAGTGCTATGATGAAATAGAGCTGTTTGAAGAGGTTTGTATGGAGCCTTTTTCCACTGGAACCTGCAGATCTGTAAAATCAAAATGCTTTACAGAATCAAGTAATATTTTAAAATTACAGTCAAGAATAAAAACAAGACTTGTGACAGTCTCCAAGGAAGCTGCTTAGACCTCTTGGAGGAAACTGTTACCTTCAGAAATCCTGAATTTTCTTTATGAATGTTTTCCTGCTCTGCAGGACTAAGTCTCAAAATCCTTTGTGAAACAGCATATGTATCTTCTATCCACTTCTAAGAGAAGAATAAAAAATGCTGCAAAGAACATATTTGTGCCTGCTTATATAATATACAAAATTTGGAACTCAGGAAAAGATAAATTAATATGACACTACTGGAAAAGAATGAAAGATCTTTCACTGCTTTGAAGTTAGTAAGAGGCTATATGTGTATTTTTTTTCTAGCTGAGGTTATGTTACATAAAAGTATATTAAAACATTACATCAAATGCTCATTTTTTAATTTAGGAGAGATGGGTGTAGGCCTTTTGAAGCAATATTTGGAAAAACAGTGTTCCCAAATATCATACTCTAGTGATTCCAGTTGCATTTTGCTATCTTCTACTATTCAACAAACAGATCTATAGTATATGTGACAGCATTTTCGTCTGCTTTCAAAAACCACATAGAACCTTGAGCCTAAGCTGTAGCATGTGCTTACTCTACCCTGATCATCTCCTCAAAACTAATATTTTACTAAATGAACAGTCAGAAACAGACCCTCAGCTAGTGCCAAACAGTACTCTTTTCATGATCTTTAATAATTTTCATTTTTTGGCACCCCAAAATGGTCTAGTGGAGAAAGTCCCATGGATTCACAATTCAAAGCCTATTGACATTAGGGTTTGCTTTTTTTAGTTACCTTTTGCAGATCTTTTCAGAGCAGTCCACAGACGCCTTGGGATTGACAGACCACAGGCTGAAAACCGCATTTCAGTAGAGCTGCACCAATTTACAGCAGATTAAAACCCCAGGTTTTAAAGCTGGCCAATGGCAATCAAATTAAATAGCTGAACAGGAAGCGCTGCAGGAGGATTGCACAGCTGGCACACAGAGGGCTTTGCCCAGCACAGGTTTATGTTGGAAGGGTGGAACACTGTTCCATCCCTCTTCTTGCCTGGGGCAATAAAAAAGTTCCTGCAAAACCAGAAGCTCTAATTTAAAATAAATTTGAGGTATAGTCATTCCTTGCCCAGACTAATGCCTGTGAGCTCCAACAGAGTTGGAATGAGCAGCCCAATACAGGTAATGGTCTTTAAGTTTATTGCCCTTCTTGCTGTGAAGACATTCTTTGAAGGCATCAGCCAAGCGTGCCACAGTGCTGAGGCTGCGTGAAAGCAATTAAAAAGACACTGATGTCCAGGAGCTGCAGAAAAAGCAGCTGCTGCAGTGTTTACTGATGAGTTAACAGTCAGGGCCATAGGTATGAGATCCACACTTTCCTCTCCCCTCTATTTTTCCATGCTCAGCCCTCACTGGCTGAGGTCTAGTATACCACATCACTCTCAGTTTTTTATTGTTACCAGTTTCAGTGGTTCTCCTCAGATCCTGCCTAAATCGCATGGCCAGGTCTAGTTTCACAGCATCAGTCTCTGTTCCCACCCTGCTTTTTGCGGTGGCAGTGGGGACAGTGAGGCTTATGGTGGGACTCGCTTCTTTGTTCTAATCCTCATCCTTCCTCCCTTTTGCCTTGTCTCTGGCTGCAGCCTGGCATTTGGCCGGCCCTGGTTTCTGGCAGGAAACTCATCTCTGCTCACACTCAACTGCTCTTGCAGAATACATGACTGCTCTTCAAGGAGGACCCAAATTGTCTGAGGGGAGTCATGATTCGGGAAGAACCTAGAGTAGAAAACAATAACCAGAGAAAAGAAATTCAAATGGGAAAGGTGAAACATATTTCACAGAAGGAGATCTGGCTTCCAGAAAGATAAGGTAAAAGCCATTGCTAGAGGAAAGAGAGCAGTAGCTGCCTCAACAGCACTGATGATCTCCCTTATCTGGGAGGTGAGAAGGTTTGATGTGAGGGAAAAAGAGACACCCAGCTAAGGGGGAAGCAGACAGGCAGGAGGGGTGACCTGACAAGGGAGAGAGGGGTCTGTGCATGGGAAGCAGAAGTACTAATTAATGGGAAATGATGGCCAGGGAGGAATGGCACAGTGTTTGTGCCAGAGCAAATGGTACATGAGGGGGAAAAAGCAGGAGGCAGCATCGCTGAAATGATGGAGGCCAAGCCGCCCTGACGCAGCCACGCTCATGGGCAAGATCTGCCCCAACAGGCTCCCAAAAAAGCACCTGGCCTTTCCAGAGCTGTGCAGCATGGAAGGATTTCCTAGTAATAGCACAAATTCAGGAGACAAATACCTCACCATTATTCTAGCATTTTTCACACCCAAGAGGATCTTTAGCTGTGGACCAGCAGTGGCACGGACTCTCGCTTTTTGATTAATCTTTCATACCATCTGCTCTCCCTCCACCTATCCATCATTTTGCTGCCTGACTGATGATTACTTCAGAGTGCAAATCACCTAACATCATTCTGGCTGATAAATTATATATGAAGGACGGGGCATGGTGACTAAGACTGAACCCAGTGACATCAGTTTATGTCTGGGGATAAGCACGGGTGTTCAGATACCCTAATGCCCAGCACACTTGAAAATAGGCAGATTAGATCAGATGAAGAGGCTCCAGTGGAGTTAGTCCAGATTTACACAGGTGTAAGTGAGATCAGAATTGGCCTTCATTCTGTGGAAAAATATCACCTGTTTATGAAAGGAAATTTCATGCACACGGAAAAGATCCTATCCTTAATTAATCACATGGAAAAATACTAAAAATATGGACTAACTAGCAACAATGCAGCTTCTTTCTACACTAGTATAATCTTTGATGTATACACCTGCTTGGCAGCTACTGGTGTTGGTTAATCACCTTTCAGTCTGGGGAAAACAAGTCAACTCCATTTGTTTTGCTTTTTCCCATTAACTGCATAAATGAAAAAAACATGTGAAAGAACAGCTTAAGCTGAACTGCAGGCTGAGTGAAGGGAATTCCTGACAAGAAGCTCTGAAGATGAGCCCCTTGCATGGCAGTGGCGAGTGCCACCCCTTCCCAGGTGTCTGCAGAGAGAGCTGAGTGAGTTTGTGGGCAACAGATGCTGGCTGGAGGTGAGTACCCACAGAACACACTCCATGGGTATGGTGGCTTTGCAAGGCAAAGATGCTCACAGAAAATATTCTGCTGCGGATTTATCTGCTTGCCATCACCCAAATGCACTGGTAAAGGATGGAGCTGGAGAAAACAAGGAGTTCTTCCATCGGAAGGAGAATAAGAAACAAGAACTGAACAAGGTTGTTACCATTTCTGATGCCTCTGCACCAAGCCCAAGCCACAGGCAACCTCCCAAGATGTTTATCTCCTTGCTTTGCTTTTCTCCACGTTTCAAGGCTAACCTTTCTCTTGTTTTAAATACTTTCCAACATTTTTTTTCTCCTTCGGAAATAATGTACAGGGTGTAAAATAAATTGCAGAGGCTGAAAATGAACACTATAACACCCCCCAGAGACATGAAGTAAAGCACGCTCCCCACTGCTGCCACCTGCAGCTCACCCCGGGCGCGAGTGGAAGGGCTCGCGGAGGGCAGACAACCCATCGCACACCTCAGGGAGCAGCCGCAGCAAGTGCAAGGCCCCAGCAAGCTTCCACCCCGCTGGCTGCAGGTGGCTGGGCTGCTCCCTCCACCATTATCTGTGCGTGGCTGGCTGAGCCAGTTGGTAATTCAGGGGGTTTTCAGAGCCCGTGGTGACTCCATTGTCTTCAGGCAGCCTCTAATAGAGTGAATAACACACCTTTGCCACCTAATCCACAAACTATGGCCATGCTGCTGATCAAGAACCTCCTGGCCCACCAAAAGACGCATTTTGTGCGCCACGTTATCGCACATTTTCTTGCCAACGTTGGCTAGGGCAGCAACCAAACCTGCCGGCTGGTCTGTAAAGTCATATGCCATAAAATTTCTAATCACATCTGTCATCCTTTTCGGGGCACTGTCCCAGTGTGAGAGTCAGACTTGCCTGGAGCAGATGCAAGGGAACTGCACTGCTCTAAGTTGCCTTGTCTACCTCCTGGGGGAAGCTGTAGACTGTTCAGGCAACAGACCTTTAGGAGAGTCCATCCAACACTGGGAAAATAAACTTCAGAGGGGACTAAGGACCAGCACTAGTCTTATTCCTTTGCCTTCTCAAATGTGACTTATTACAAATTAGTATTAACTAAAGGAAACAAAAGACATGGAGCTAAAATTTTCCTAATCCCCCTTTCCTCTCTAGCCCAAGAACAAAGCCCACCTCCATACATTCAGGTCTCCCACTGGGCAAACGAAAGGAAGGGCACATCGTGGCTGTGGCCACAATATTTAATGCATTAGTGGAAGAAGTTTAGATGAACCACAGCTCTGAGAAATATCTAGTAATTCATTCTGGAAGAAAGCAATATTCACACAATCTCTGTGCTAAGTACAAGCCGCTTTTGTGGGGGAATGGTGGGAAAGGAAACCTGAAATTAGGCGAATTATTCAAAATACTACATCCTTCAGAACTCGAGTGAGATACAGAATGAGGGGAAGAAAAACCCACTGTGGCTTATTCCTGCTTCTCCTGAAAACAAGAAGCATCCCTGGATGCCTGCACTCTGGCTTTACACTTTCCTGAGAAGGAAGAGTGTGCGTTCAGGGATGTTCTGACAACAGTGGGAGTCCATTTTACACTACTCCGAGAGAACAAGGGAGGCTTTCTATGTCTAATCACATGGGAGGGATCTGTTCCTACATCCTGAAATGCTTCAAATAGTGGTTGTTTCTAATGGTATATACACTGGGTACAATTAATGTGTCTTATTGCAACACTTCAGTAAATCCCACCTCAAAGCTTGACTTGTGCCATTTACAAGAGAATTGTGAATAAGAAATGAAAACAAGTAGATGTTTTCTTCCAATTCTCTTCTTCTGCCCTAAGTAAAATTATGAAACTAAAACTATGTGAAAAATATTGCTATCTGAACATCAGGCTCAAATTTTCTTGAATAATTGAAACCAGCATATCTGAAAATATTCAAAGTAAGTAAAACACATTTCAAATTCTGCAGTAGATGAAATCCTCAATCTATTTTTGTTTTAAATACCATTCAGATGGTTTTATTTTTCCAACTGAAGAAAAAAATATGAACTTCATTATTTAAGCTTCTGGTATCCAAAACTACCATAAAGAGTCATCTGCTTAGGACTTGCATTGCCAGTAGTTTGGGACCTTAGCCAAAATCACAGATTACCAAGAGAAATCTAGCCCTGCATGGGACAGAATGGAATGGTTCACTTTGAGAAAACATGTTGGTCTCTCATTCCACTAAGTGTTAAAAAAACCATCCCTGATTCACAAACACCCTACAATTACAGAGTGTCCCAAACAGACCTTTAGTTTCGTTTCAGAAACTTCAAGGCGGGGTGCCTGGAACATTCTGTTTGGAGGCAGGGGGTGTTGGAAGCTTTTGTCACATCAAATATTTGCATCAGACATGGATTGCTAGCCCCATTAGCTTCAGCATTCTTTCCTCTACTTGCTTGTAGCTATGCATAGGATAGAGTTTCTCAAAGCCTATGGTTTAATAGGAAAAAGGCCCATATCATATCAAGTTATGGGGCCACCAGAAAGAGAGAATAACTATGGGATTTTTCAGCTTGCTCTTATTTACTGAGAATAACCCATGGCATCCTAGTTTCCTCCTCAAGAAATGAATGTAAAGACATCCATCTTTTTACAGCCCTCTGGGAAGGACAGAGTTTGCTTGTGGGACACTTTATTTTTGAGAATAGTGCTGCTGTTAGGGTGACTGCTGAAGGAGAGAGTTGGAGGTGTGTTTTACATTAAGCACTTGATCTGGCATGAGTAGAGATTGTTTCATTTTGCCTGACTTTGCATCCTGTAGCCCTGGCCTGGCTTGTGTAGATGCTGGCCTTCTCCTCCTTTCTGACACCTTTATTCTTCCAGCAAAGTGAAGCTGTCACAAGAGGCCATTGCTAGGGAAGGAGGAGGAACTCTCAGGCGGTTGGGATCCGACAGAACAAGACAGACAAGTGCTGTCTGCTTCCCCCTCACATGGGAGCCAGTCTCAGGAGTAACAGGCACTGAATTAGCAGAAACCTCATCTTTCAGTTCATGTTGTCTAATGCAAGACCAGTGGGGCATAAAGTTTCTATTATCTATGTTTTAATAATGGATGAACCTCCCCTCCTCCTGCTCCAAAAAGCCCTACGTATAACGCACACTAGGCAGACAGTGCAGCTGGTCCTTTGTCTGCTCACTGCTTCCAGATGGGTATCCAGTGCCACTGGAGATGGGTGGGCTCAGGGCGCATTTTGTTACTTGCATTTGATTTCAGACACTGGAGGCTTCCCATTCTGAGCTCAGTTCTATTTAAGAGTGTTCATGTTGCATTTGTGTTACCCCTGAGAAAGACCAGGGGATAAAACATGTGCTACCAAACCTCTGCATTTTCAACTTCACTACCTAAAATATCACTTACCTGTTGACCAACTATCAGGGATGCCAAGGAGTATTATTATTCTGACATGGACGGAAGTCCATTCAGACAATAGGTCCTCAGGTTTGGATGTCCAAATATGGCCTCAATTCAAGCAACTTCCAGGTTGCAGAAGGATGAATATTGAAGCCATTACTCTAAGGGGCTGGTCACTTTCTGGGCTTTCTGACTGCTTTTATCAGGACCAGGACACTCCTATGACACAGTTAATTTGGATGTCCAGGTTATTGGTATAATGTTAAGGAAATGCTAGAAATAGTTGAGCAATTCATCATTATTTCATAAAAGTGTTACAGTACCAAAGAAAATTATGTGCAAATTTTTAACTGAACAAATGCAAAACAGGCACAGAAGCATAGAGAGTTGGAATAGAAGGGTTAAGGTTGGCCTGTGGAGAATGAGTGGGAATGGTGAGGTGGGAAAGCACCAGAAGGAACGACAGAAGGTTTTGCTGGTACCCAGCCCTGCAGGTCATCAAAATCACAGCACAGCCATGTGCAACTTCTGAAGAGACCAAGGTAGGGAAAACAATGGACTGCCGAAAAAGAGGGACAGCAGTTAAGAGACTGTGATGAAGAAGATGAAGAAGGTTGGAGCTTTAAGCACCCAGACACAGAGATGAAAAATTATGAGAAAACCATAATGACTCTCAGAGGCAGGAAAAGATACAGACACAAAAGTTCCTATTCACTGTAAGCTCCTGAAGAGTTCAAAAGGCTTGTGAATATGCAAGTAGGGGAGTGTGAGCAAGTAAAATCTGCTTGTTTTATAATAAAATCACCTTTCTCTTCTGTAAAATCTAACTTTGAGCTTTGCTACAATTGCAACACTGCTTGCCACAGAAAAACAGCTAATACACTCCCAGCTAAGGCAGAACTCAAGATAATGTGGTGGGTTGGGTACATTTACAAAACTATTTCTGAATGTTTAGAGCTTGTTCAAGTATCTGTGCAATAAAACTCCAACCTCCACCACCTAAAATTTCTAGGCAAAATACCCCACCATCTAAGAATAAAGCAGTCCTCAAATGACAAAGAAACACAATAGGACTTCATTTTTTCTTGATTATACTTGATGGGAACAAGCCATGAACTTCATTTTGAGGCTCCAAAATCACTTCTTTATCTTGGGCCATACATCGCTTAAACAAAAACACTTTCACTGCTGCCCTAACAGCTGTGAATTTCTAGTCCTGGGAAAACACCAGAACATTTTCTACTCAACAGTTCATCCAAAAACACAAATAAAACTCATTTATTTGGTTCAGGAATGTCAATCAAGAAAAGAATTATAGACCTGTCTTGTTTTCAAATACAATCTGTATGACAGAGAATTAATCAATAGCCTACCATTCCCAAAGCACAGTGCTGAAATCATGTCCAATTTTCTGACTCTCAGAGAAAAAATTGTACACAGTCAATTTTAATAGTGAAATGACTATACTTATCTCTTCCAAACAAGATTATATTATCAAAGGAATATAGAGAAGACAGAAATTGAACTCCTCTCAAGAAAAGCAGGACAGAAGGGAAATGGAACATGGCCAGCAGGAGATGTTACAACCTTAGTCCATCTGCACTCAAGAAAGTGACCTCCTTCCCTAGGATGCTGGATGTGTTCCACAGATACTGTCAACAATAAGGTCTAGACAGAAATCCTCCTTCTTTAATTCCCAGAGCTTCAATTTGCAATGAAGCAAATGTGACAACTATTGGATAAATGGTAAAGTGGCTCTAGTATAAAGTGCAAGCTCAGGTTGTTTTCCCCTGCCTTCTGCTGGAAAATGCCACACATCTGTTCAGAAGGAATTAAAAGCTTCAGCTGTCTGTTACAGCTGAAGGCACTGCTCCCTGTGCTCCTGGCATAGGCTGATACCTACAATCCATTGTGTGGGAAGAAGTCAGACACAGTTTGCATCCCTAGCAGCAGT
This sequence comes from Corvus cornix cornix, assembly GCF_000738735.6. Classification (NCBI taxonomy): domain Eukaryota; kingdom Metazoa; phylum Chordata; class Aves; order Passeriformes; family Corvidae; genus Corvus; species Corvus cornix. Next base: position 63,193,074 of record NC_046333.1, read on the forward strand.
GCTACCACAAAAACAGTGGAAGTACAGAACCTTTTTTAATGGAACATAAGAACCAGAAACCTGCAAAGAGTGTTGCACTTCACTCAAAGAGAACCTATGACCATGCTGGTTCTCAAGGCAAATCAACAGCAAATGCATTTAGAAAAAGGAAAATCATTAAACATATTCTATTCTCTCATTTAGTAGTGCAATTTACAGGGAATTGTATACACATTTCAATTGGTTTTTACTTTTGTGTTTTCATGAGATGGGCCTGTGCTCTGCAGCTGGATATCAGTGGCTGAACAAGCTTTTCACCCATTTCTCCAGCCACCCACATTGAACATCTGAACAGGTTCAGATTTCACTTTGTCCAGTAAACGAGGATAGCTGAAAAATTTAACAATGACAAACTGGAGCAATGTCCCTTCTTGGTTCTATTAATTATTTTTCCTTCAGTAGAAAATTCCAGGCTTATCTTGTATTTTGTTGATTTTACATAAGTTCAAGGGGGAGATGCAGTTATTATTTAAGAGGCTTATAAGGAAAATATTTACAGGTTGTCTCCCTGTGAAGAGGAGCCAAATTAGAAATTTAATGGAGACATTCTCACAAGAGAGACAAAAGTTAGTGGTACAGTCAGTCATAAACTCAAATTTATCTACTTTCCTCTATGTGAATGAACAGGTAGGTTTGGTCATCTTTATATTTACCGCTACATGACCAAATTTGTTGAATTCATCTGTGTCTCACAGTAGAAACATCTTGCTCTAATGCTGCAGAACTAAGTACTTACAAACATGACTTAGAAAAATCAGATGCTTGGAATATGTAAATTCTGAGCATTTATACAAGTCAGTAACTGCCAAAGCCAAATTACTATCTTACATCTGCTGTAGGCTTGTCCTCGTTACTCCGGATGTCCTCGCACTGCAAAGTTGTGGGACAGCTACCTAGAATTTTTTTAAGAGGTGCCTGCCTTTTAAGTTAATGGAAATGCTGTTAAGCAGGAAATGTAGTCAGTTCTTTCTTTCCTTAGCAGTCCAGGAAAACAAGGACAACTTATTGATGTTCACAGCCTCACTCAGAACTGTATAACTCTCCAGAAAGTCTGTAGGAGTTATGAGTGTGCAATAATTACATGGCTGGGACTTTATGAAGAGAGCAGTAACATTAGTAAAACAGCAAGGCTAATTTGCTATTCAGGGATTTTTTTCCTAAGTCATATTTAATTACTATCCTTGTTTCCTTGCCCACCACTCTTTCCCCTCTCCCTTCCTCTCTGTAGAGCTGTGGAATTTGAACGCCAAAGGAGAAGCTGATTATGCTGCACGCTGGCACCGAGCTGTCCAGGCTATACACAAAAGATCATGAATAGGCAGGCGTGTACTTGCTCTAAATATAGTTCAGACGCTACTTAGGCATTTAGAATCAAAGATCTGCTACTAGCAACAAGTCCTCCAGAAGCGTGCGATTTGGCATGCCTGGAGCTGTTAAGTGGATGCAGGCAAAAAACTGCTGAAGTTATGGGGAAAGAACATGAAGGGTGCTAATTGCCATCTGCCAATGCCTCAGAAAAAAAGTCTTTGCGATAGACTTTCAGCATGGGAAAATGTAATAGCAGCAACAAAGTGTTTACAGGAGAATACATCTAACAAAGCAAGAAGTGCTCAGACTTAAGAGACACCTGGCAGCAGAGGAAAATGCTTCTGTGCTATAAATCAAACATTAATGCTTCTGCTCCAGTGTGCATCTGTTACTTTTTATTCTTGAGGCCCCACAGTTATATGGTCCCCTCTCTGAAATAATAATTGGTGAAATAACAACAAGAGGATTGTTTTCTACATCTCTACATCTACATGGTTGGATCTGAACAGTGACAAACAGCAAGATGCTCTGTGCCCGTCCTAGACCTCGGCTCTGACAGCCTTGCCACAAACTGGATAGCCTGTACACCAATCACTGCTTTTCCTCAGTGAAATAAGAATATTTTATGCTGTCTGAAGTATACTCCTGATAGCAGTGATTGGCCTTTAAAATAACTGGTAGGGATATTACCCTTTCCATGCAGGAACTGCTGGGTGCCTCAACCAGTCACATAGGCATGCTGCAGGGTGTAGGAAAGGAAAGACAAGATCAGCTGGAGACGTTTGCCAGACATTCTCCTTAAAAGATTAAAGAGTGTCTTGGCTTATTACGTAACAAAATTACCTCAGAAATACAAGACTGTCATTCAGCTTTTGCCCCTGACTCACAGAAATATTTGTGTAGCTTTTTAATTTATTACAAATAATGTGGACCTTTAGTTTCAAAACTACGAGGTATTTCCCAGGTGGAAACGTGCTCAAGCTCTAAGTAGCACACACACAAGGATTCACATGATTTTCAGACTGTCAGATTGACATGTTCGTTAAGTGTGCTCCTTTTTTTATATGCTTAGTAGGTGTTTGTCAGAACAGCCACCTGAAAGATGGACCACTTCTACCCTGGTGCCATTTTCAGGCAGAAATTCAGAGAACCTTAATACTTCTGGGACTGGTGACTTGAGAAATCATATTCTCGTTGCATTAAAGCATTGCATAGTCATAGCTACATGCACTCAGGCACCTGAGGTCCTCATGAGCTCCAGTGCCGTCCACCAAGAAAGCCAGCAGCTGCCTGTTCTTCACATAGGCCAACCCAGATCCAGCTGAAGCCTTGGAGCAGCTGGCCCAGCCCTCACAGGGTGGAGAAGAGTGTGCCACGGCAGCAGTTCCCACAGCCTGCTTGCTGCCTCCATCTCCAGGGGTAGCCAAGTCATCTGAGAACTTGCCCAAAGGAGATGGAGGACACAAAGACCTGTCCTTTTTTCCTGGACACAGCTTGGAAGGCTTTTTTCTCCACCAAGCTGAAGGACGGGCTGATTATATGGAGATTATCAAGCAAAGCCGAATTTGTTGGTTTTATCTGATGGCTATCCCAGGTTTTTCTTGACTGAAGGAGTGGGACTCATGGAGCAAGAAAGGCAACAAAGACAGGCTGTTGGGACATTTAAGAACCATGGGATGAGTATGGCATAGGGGCCAAGATGGATCAGATGAGATAAAACAGGCTGGATCACAAACTATTGGAGAAAAGAGAGGATCTGAGGCAAGTCTGGGAAAACAGCCTAGAAAAAAAACAAGTTCTAGCATAGCTATGCTTTATCTGAACAAAAACTATTTCACAGAAGAGGAGATTGCCTTGCAATTGTCTTGAATGCATAAAGAATGGGCAGATCACAGCTGAGCCTTTAGAAAATGCTTTAGACGTTTTCTGAGCTGAAGACAGACAAATGTAGACAAACCTGAAGTCTGATACCCAAATACTTCTCCCTCTCTCATCACCAAGCCTTTAACAATGCAAACGGAATGGATGCAAATGCTATGACTGCTACATGAAACTCATATTTAAAATACCTTAAATTCCAATTTCCCTAGGAGGATTTAACCAACTCCCACTATTAAGTTCCTGGATCTTGAATTTGGGAAATATTATAGACAGGTTCAAACTTTATGATTTAAGTCCACATCTTGCTATAAGGAAAATTCTCTGTTTTCAAATGTTTTCACCACTGGAAGATACAAAGGTCAATTGTTATTGAATCAACATGAAAAATACTATTTTCCTCCATAACAGCATAAGCCAATTGAATCAACCATTCTAGTTTTGGTATTAAGTTAAGAAAATTAAGTTTATTTTAGATCAAGAGGGAAACAAAGACATTAATTCTTCAGTGAGGTATAGCTGGCATTTTATTTGACTTTACAGTTGCTTTTCTCCTGTCTTTTTGAGAGGCATAGGAGTTTTAGGGATGAAGAAAATCAAGCCTCACTTCCTGTAACAGAAGTACCATCCAGTATCTTCTTAAGGAGCAAAATAACCTGTATCTGGCTACAGCATATTTCCCATGAAGATATACAGACCTGAAGATGAACATGAAGGGGGTACAAAGCAGTTCCTGCCTACTCCATCATTTGAGGAACTTGTGGTCTTGACATCCCTCCAGCTCAGCAAGGCTGGGAGGAAAGACAGGTGGGAGGGCAGAAACAGGTGCATCTTTCATATGAAAATAGAGCTTGTAGTTGAAGAAAGCAGCTTCTAGGAGATGCTGCAGCAGTCCTATGTATTTTCTCAAGTGAAGATCTTACATAGTTTTTTGACACACTGGGGTTTTCCTAAAGCTGATTCAAATGTTGAAGCCTCAGCTCTGGATATGGTTGCATTTTTACACCTGGCTTCACAAACAGGTGTGATCTTTTTTTTATTGGTCTCAGGGCACTTCATCAAAGCCTTTGTCACCTGCAGGTTAAACTAATGCAGTACATCATAAAAGGCTGTTAAATTCAGTCATCCTCCAGAAACATCTTTTAGCACCTGATACTGACATCAGGCCTTGTTTCACACAGAGTGTATTGTACAGTCATGATCTACAGCCGGGTTTCTGGTGGTTCCTAAGGTAAAATAGCATCCAGTACATTGGCATATAAGCTCCTAAACAATTTGGGACATGGTGGCCAAAGAACTTGCCTTCTCTAAACTTCATTTGCTGCTATAGCAGCTGTCACCTCTGCTGGTACATATAAATAGGCCAGGGACCTGTGTGACATGAACTGGCCCTATGGGGTTTCTAGACACCTTTTGGAGGCCCCCTGACACTGGGACATATTCTGCGTTGTGTGAATGAGGAGTGGGATTACTTCAAAAATGTTGGTAGTGCTGGGAGTGTTACTGCCTCCCTGAGCAGTATTTTCACAGCATGGGTATGTGCTGCATACATGGCAGCGGGGCATCAAAGCTTGTCAAAACAAGGTTTTAAGATGCAAGGCCCCCCAGGATAGCACTGAAGGATATGTGGAGCAGAGGGAGCCAACCCTGCACAGCCTGGCCCATACAACCTCTACACATATTGGGAATAGTCCTAGAGCCCTGAACAACAGTAGAAGGTTACACCTCATGAGTTTGCTCCCCAGTTGTTTCAGTGATGTGGGTTCTGGCGATGTTTTCACTTGCAGACGTCTTTGTTCAAGGTGGCTTAATCTCATCAATTTTTTAAAAGAGGCTTGCAACCCTCAAGCAAAGCAGAGTCCTTGATCCATCACAGAATGTTCACTTTTACAGCTGACCAGAACTGAACACAGGATTTGAGATGTGACCTCACTGGTGACAAGTACAGGGGGACAATCACTGCCCTGGTCCTGCTGGCCACACTACTGCTGATAAAGGCCAGGATGCTGTTGGCCTTCTTGGCCACCTGGGCATATTCTGGTTGATGTTCAGCAGCTGTCAACCAGCATCCCCAGGTCCTTTTCTGCTGGGAAAACAAGAGTTTGCTTCCAGTGAGACCCAGCTGGATTCCTGTCCTTCTATTTGGCTTTGCCAGACAGGCAAGACAGCAAAAGATGACAACAAATCTTATGTGAAAAGCTTGCAGATAAGAGAAAGATTTAGGGAAAGTGATGTACAAATGAAGATGACAAGTCACTCACACAGTAACCTCTGCAAAACAGCATTTAAATATGATTAAAAATGCAGTCACATGTATTCTCTAGGCATAGAAAATAAAGGCCACATCCCATTTGAATGCTCAGGTATGGGTAACTTTGCTGGTAAATGAAGATGGGTTCACAGAAAAGCATTGGAAAATAAATCTACTTTAAAGATACATGGACCTCAATCAATTTAGCTTAGAATAGGTGGAGGGGGTGAGATCAGTCAATAGCCAAAGAGAAATTTAGCAAGAGAGGCCACAGGCCAGAACAAAGTCTCAAAGGTGTGACTAGACACAGCAGCACTAAAACTAAGATTCAAGTTTCAGAGGCGAAATATTATATCCATGTATAGATATATCTTACACACAAAATGGACCATATTGCAAGTTAGAAGAAGTAATCAAGGCAAGGCTTATGGTCATCTTAGATTATCACACAAACTCCCATCTGGCTTTATAACCTGGGGATGGCAACAGTGGGCAATCATTGAAGAGCAAATCAGCTGTGGCTGGTTGCGTTATTTTACTGCAGGCACTCTGAGTCACACTTCTGACCATATCCATGCCCAGGCTGCCAGTTACTGCTTTGAAGAGATGCAAAGAAGTATTGATAGATACTGGGAAGGTGTTAGGGGGCAAATTGCACTTTTTGTTGCTGTGGTATGACAAAGTGCTACACAAGACACTGGCCCTAATGAGTCAGACATCGTGTATGTGTTGTGCAAGAGCTGAGCTTAGCCTAAAACTTTAAAAAGGTGGGTGGGTCAAGAACAGGACAGGTGGACATCCTCTCATTGCAGATGGAAAAACAAACTGCAGGGCAAGGCCAAAGTCAAAGTGTGTGGTGGATGGAGTAAACCAGCACAGATTTCTCTCCTTTCCCAGCTTCATGCTTACACTCATCACCTAATGCAGGCTGATGGACAACCTGCCCTGATGCTTAGCAAGCAAAGGTCTCCCATGAGCAGAGTTTTGTTGTCCCTCCCCTCTTTAATGCTAACATTTCCCCACAACACCCTTGGGACAAAAACACTGCCCTCACACAGGAGACTGCAAAGCACAGATGGGCACTGCTCCACCACTGCACCTCAGGGCTCTAAGAGCACTTTCCACCCTGCTCTGGAGGCTGATCTTATTTATTCTGCCTGACTTTGAATCACACAAACGCACTTGATCTCCCTCCCACAGTGCATGCTTCATTCAAACTCCTTAAAGACGGTTGTTAACGCAAGTGGCATTTTTAGAACTGCACTGTATGGGCGGTGTGTGCTCCTCCAGCACATGAGCTGCTTATCAATCACTTAATTGGGATGTCTTGGTCTTCACCCAGATGGTCCCTTTCAGCAGATAGCATTGTGTTTTAAAACTTTGGATAATTATAGCCCTGTAAATGGAGAGTGCAAGATTTGTTGGCTGCAGCCAGCTCATCTTTCTTCTGTAACAGCCTCATTGTCTAGTCATTGCCATATTCACAATGGGACAAGATCCTTGCAAATGGAGACACCCATTTAAAGACTCCTCAGCTGGGTAAACAGTAGCAGGAGCCTAGCTGATAGTAACTCCAGGAAGGATTAAAATCTATTAGTAAGTTTGGCTCTGCTGTTTATCTTTCCCTCCTTCCCTGGGCACACAAAGTGGAAGGGAATGAATCTAGCATCTATGTTGCTCTGTTAGCTGATTTAAAACATATTTAAAACCTGATTACGCTGGCCAACAATACCCTGTCAGCACTTTGCTTTTTATTCTTTTTAAACAAAACCAATTAACAACGGTCCTGAGGGAAACGGGCCCATCATTTCTCTGTGGTGAAAATGCAGCTTCAAGCAGCACTCAGGCATTTTTGCCAGCACATTGCCTTCTCCCCTCGATCAGCCGGCAGCTCAGCTCCACTCAGGCCCTCCGGGCTTGCTCCCTCCTGGCTTCCCTCATCCGGGGGGCTGCAGCAGCTCTGCTGTGCCTGGCCAATGCCACTTTCCTCCCCTGTCCCCTGGGCACCAGCAGCGACTCCTTGGAGCCACTGCTGCTTCGTGTCAGCTCACATCCTCTGCACCGCATCACAGCACAGAGCGGCTGCCTGGCTCTGAAGTTTAAAAATTACCTTTGTCAAAAAGGAAGACTAATCTCTAAACAAATGGACGGGAGGCAATAGTAGAGTGCTGACATGGCGTATGTCTTTCAAAGGCAGAGTTAATGCACACAAGTAAAAACAACTGCTATTCAGATTCTGCGGAGCACTCCAGCAAGGGAGGTCTGGCACCCTGGGCTACCCTGGACACAGGGTGCCTTTGTTTAAGGACGCCTCAGTTAAAGGAAAAACTCAAAAACAGAAAACAAAAATTTTATTTTTATTAGAGATGTATTTATTTATTTTAAATTTTTATTTAATCTATTAATTAATTTATTACATTTATTAGACATTTTTCTTTTTTATTAGAAATTTTTATTAGAAAATAAAACATTTTGCTCATTTCATTAAAAAATAAATCAGAATTCTTACTTCTTACAGAGGTTTGATAGACCAGGAAAAAAATGGATGTGCTGCTTTTTTATTGCTTCGCAAGCCAGATTTTCTGATTTCCCGTAAGACACCATGGACGGCTGGAGAACAGGCTGTACCATGGGAGTCAGAAGGAAAGTAATTTTTCATCAGCCTCCATCTTTGTTTACAATTTAATTTGTTTAGGAAAACACCTATCCATAAAAACATCCACATAACAGAATTAGCATTTCATTTGTTTATGAGACAAGAAACCCCAAAGCTCACTTCTGAAACCTTAATGAAAAACCACAGGACGTGAGAATCAACACAGATATTTTTAAAGTTTAAATAAAATGTTTGTTTTGTTTTGGAACATATGCAAAATTACAGGCCCTGCTTGCCACTTACGCAGAAGGTTTAAAAAGCACATTTTCCCCTCCCATTTAATGCACTGCAAGAAAAGGTTACTTAATTTAGGCATTGACTTTTTCAAGAACTTGTAGATAAAGCTATGAGTTAACCACAGTGTTTAAGTGGCAATAAAGTATACTCAGAAATTATGTATTAGGGCTGGGCATGAGAATGTTAACAGCACTTTCCATTCAAATTTCTTTCAGCAAAACCTTCTCAGAAAAGCTGCGTGCACAAATTAACAATAGGTGGCTTTTGAGGCAACAGTTTGGAAGGTCACCAGAAAGGTACCCGACTTCACAAAGACTCAAGTGTATGAGTAACTCCTCTGAGTCAGTGTCTTGTCACACAATGCACCGTGCTAAATTTAGGCAGGAACTGGGTTACAGGCTTCAGATTTTTAAAGAGTTTCAGCATGATCCATCTCTATTCCCGCTGTCACAAGTGACCACACTGACTGCACCTTCTTGGCAGGTTCATGTGAAACACTAAGAGCAAAACTTGAGTGATTGCTCAGATCCATGGGTTCCTGCATGGCATTTATCTAAGCAGCATCTTGATGCCTCCCACCAGTGTATTAAGCTACATGACTAACATCAGTCACATATCTACTCCCATCATCTTTTTCCTGAGGTAGAAGTGCTCACAGAAGACTGTTTCATTCTGGACTATGTGTGCATGTGCACGCACTTGCACTCATGCCTGGATACAGCTAACCGATGCTGCTTGCGTGAGAGACTGAAATCCAGAAAGTGGGGAGCAGACTGCAACATCAGTTGTGATTTCTCAACTATGTCAAGGACTTAGCTGGAGTTGTTGCATGGAGGAAGCCTGCGGGCCTGTTTATTACTGTTCTGACTTCAGTGGGGCTGGTTACCACACTTAAGTCTTTGTGAAATTGCAACCTTGCTTCTGAACTTTGTGGCTCATGCCACATTTCTGAAACTGAAAATAATCACTGTGTTATCTTTTGCATAGTATTGTTTCACAGTTACAGTATCTTTATTACATATGTTATTTATTTCCACCGGTAGAGGAAAAAGGAAAGTTAAGGTTTCCCCCCACTATTGTTCCTGATTAAACTATTTGTTTACATAACATTTGAAAACTGTAACAAAATCAACTAGGAAAAACAAGCTGCTCCAAATGAAAATACAGCTTTTTCCTTAATCTCAGGATTACATTTAATTTACTTGATTTAAACAGACATGCTTTACTAGGAGCAACACAGTGAAATTTGTTCATGGCACATGCTAAACAAAACGAGCTCCCTGTAGGATAAAGAAAAAATGTTTATCTAAAAACAAAGGGTTTTTTATTGTTGCTCAGTCAGTTCAAACAGCAATAAGTTTAAACAAACATAGCATTGACATCGCTTGCTACTCATAAAATGTTGATGTTTGTCCTGATAGCCAATTAATAGAATAAAATCCCTGTGTTTGCTTGATCACTCAGTGCATTTTCAAACATCTTTTTTTCTCAGTGATGAAGTTGCTCCCAAACTAATGGAGATACTTTATTACATTTTGAATACAATAATGTTAGACTAATAATGTCAGTAATTGAGAGTGGCAGCTGAGGATATTGGATAGTTGCATGCAATTATATAACTTTTTAATAGATCAGAATTTTATCAACAGTAGCACGTATTTCATTTAATCCTATCCTGATTGGTTTATATTTCACCTTAAATACGCAACACAAGCTTTTGGTTACTATTGCTTTAAAGTACTTCTGCAGACTGCAAATTCGTGACTGTTCACTAAAACACGCAGCTCACCCATAATTTGGCTTGGATTTTAATCCTTCTAAACTGATACAGCTCTCACACACCGTATCTGTAAGCAAACAGAAGAATCCCAAGATATCATCACAGGAAACAACCTGGACTGAAAAGAAAACCAGGAGAATTTAGCAAACCCTTGCTATTCTCCAGCACTAATGAGGTAGATTCTCCTCCAAATTAATAAGTAATGGTTGACTGTCTGGAAAAGAAGAGGGAAGAAGAAAGGTGGGGGCAGAGTCTGCTTTTCTTAAGCAGGCTGAGACCAACCACTATTTTGCAAAAGTGTGCCAGAACTGACAGCTTTCAGCTTGACACCTTTGCATTTGCAGGAGGGTACTGGTCTGAAGCTCCAGCTCCGATCATTCCCTACGAACTCAATCAGGCACATACCCCTGCCCATCATTTTGATTTTCAGTTTCATGAATTAAAAATGCTTCAGGGACTTAAAGGCTTTTTAAAACCTTTTGCAGCCATGAGATCTGCTAGATACAGTCAGGCTGACCATTGACTCGGGCAGACCAGAGTTCAGCATTCAGACTGCATGGGAGTATTGCTCTCACGTGTGGTACATGCAAAGCTTGTCAGAGCTTCCCTGCTCTGCTCCCTCCTCACATCCCAGACCTCGACTGCCCTTCCCTGACTCACCCTTGCAGGAGGCCCTTGTAAACAGAGATAAGCAAACTTCAAAAAGTCCAGATTCTGTTTGGGTAAGTGCCTGAAAGTTCAGAAACTGGCTTGGAAACACAGTGAGAATTGGCTGTCTTGGGAGGCAGCCAAACATTCTCTAGCGAGGCTGGGCTATAAACACTTCAAGAATAGCCTCTCTCATCGTATTTTGGTGGTATTTGTTTCTCATCCTGTCTGGCTGGGAAAAGAGAGTATCACAAAAACAAAAGGGCCCAGGAATAAATCTGCAGGCCTGCTTCTCTCTGGTCTTGTGCCCGAGCCCTGGGCAATGCAGGAGCAGCGCTTTCTGCCAGCTTTGCCCACGTTGCGCACACCGTGCAAGTGCAGGCGGCAGTGACATGGTGAGGGCCCCTGTTTTGGAACAGTGAGTACATGTTATGGCTACGCCAACCAAAGGTGTCTGCCACCCAGGACAGGCCTCATTCCCCTTCACCTCATGCCTGATACCAAAGCTAAATCAACAGAAAACTGAGATTGCGGAAAATTAAAGAAGAAGGGGACAATTTTTGCCATGTCAAATTCCCTAGGTCAGTTCACTTTGGTGGTCAGACATGCATCGGGGCAGGGGCAGGACTTTGCAAGGCTGGGGACAGGAGAGGAAGGGGGATTTATCCTGCTCAGCAGCAGCCAGGTATATATGTGAAACCGCAGCCAGAGACCCTGAACGGAGTTAAAGCATCTTCGCATTGTATAGAAACAAACTTCTTTCTTTTAGGAACTCGGATGAGTCACCGTATTCATTCAGCCTACAGTCAAAACGAGCTTTCCTTTCTGAAGTTCACTCCCAGCTCGATCTAGGGCATCATCAGCTCAGAGCACTTATTCTGGCATGGGCAATGATCCGGACAAGTGTAACCACATCACTCCACCTTGGGGCAAGTCACACCATGTCCCCTGCCCATGGCACACATTCACCATGACTGGCAGCACACCAGGGAGGACGCAGCTGTCACCATGGAAGAGGCCAAGGCAGGCCTGCAGAGCAAACAGAGCAAACAACAGCCCTGGACAACAACGCAAACACTTGCAGGAAGAGGGGAGCGTATGAAACCTGTCTGGTGTGTCTCACGCTTGGTTGGCACCAGAAGTTGAGCAAGACGCCTGCGAAGCACACACCTGCAATCAGTGCATGGTTTCTCAGCAGTCTGGAGTCTCTGCAACCACCCAGAGAGGTGCAAGCATGTGTGGGGAGGATGTCACTCTTGTACTGTTTCACCCCAAAATGGGGCCTGCCCTCCCCTTCTCTCCTTGCTCCAGACCTAAGGCTCATTTGACCCTCTCATCTCAGGCAATCTGACTTGGAAATCTGGAAGAAAACAACTAAGTCAAAAAAAGCCCCAGAAAAAAGCAGTTTTCTGACAGTTTGAACCTTTGGCTCTCCCCCCGTAGTCAGGGCATGCATGTGTGCTCTGGCATACCCTCTGGACAGTCCACTGTCCCATCTGGAGTGAAGAGGGCCATGGCACCCACTCCAGGGCAGCCAGGTCCCAGAGACAGTGGGACTGTGGCCTTCCTGGGATGTTTTTCCCAAGCTGTGTGCAAGATGCTGACAGAAACATGAGGGCCATGGACAGCAGTGTTGCCCTGCTTCCATCAGTGGGATGTGGAAGCGAAGCATTCCTGCTGGCAGTTCTCATCCTCTGCTCTTGACATAAGCATTACCTCCTGGGTGACAAGCAAGGTGGTTTTGGGCTTCTGGACGCTGCATTCTCTGCCAGGAAGCCAACTGGAGGCTCAGGCACATAGGGTGCCAGCACCCCAGTGATGGCACCCACTCATCACCTCTGCTGGGACACTCGGCCCTTCAAAACAAGATCCTAATCTCGCCTGCCTCTTCTGAAGTGAGTGCTCGAGCTTACGGACGGACGAGAGGAGCTTGTGGTGAGGTTATTTATAGCTGCAGCAGCTTCCGCAACAGCAAATAGTAACAGTGCAATGTGAAACCGAGCCAAGCAAAAGTATTTTTCATTGAAAAATAGATGACAGCTTGTTGATACTATCAGACGGGAAAGGACTATGAAAACAAGTGGCGGTGGCAGCAGGTTTTCAAAGAGCAGTGTCTTGACTTGGGTTGTTGGCCTTCATTTGGGGCACCTGCCAGTAGTCCACAGCAGCAGGAGTCCAAATTTTTGTCAGCTCTGAGCAGTGAGCCCCATAGTATATGTGGTATAGAGAGTGGGGTCTCTCAGCATGGCTTTGCCACCCCAAAGAGCACTTACAGGAGGTTGTGGTGCACACAGAGGGTCTCAGCCCTGTCTCTGACCCACCACAGGAACGTCAGCGTTGGCCCTTTCATGCAGCCCATAAGGCTCTCTGCACAAAGGAACATCCCTGTTCCAGGACAAAGATGTTCCCCAGCTGCATTTGCAGGCAGAAGGCTGCTGATCTTGGCCAGCCATCTCTGCACCTCTGCTATCTCCAGGTAACATCTACAGTGACGGCAGAAGCACATCTGCCCCTGCCTTTATCAGCTCCTCTCTTAAACAAGGCTGTTTACTCTCTCCTGCCTCTGCAGCACTGGGATGCTTCAAGATCTGTGGTTATCAACACTACGCAGGCAAGTGGCAAGGGTTAGTTCATTACTTTTTCATTCCTTGATTTAGCAACCTTCTCTTTATTTGAATTCACAGTCCTGGAAGATGGCTTACCAGGCCATCTTATGAGGAACACAACAGTAAGATAATACCATCACAGCACTACTCCCCCTTCCCTCCCTCACACACACGAGGCCATGTGAGAGGAAGCAGGGTTGCTCACACTCCTTCAGCTGAGTCAGGCATGGACTGCCCCCATGCCTGCGCCCACCCGGCATCACTCGCCCACCTGGCACCACCCCATGGAGGTGAGAGGCTTCTGCACCTACAGAAAGGAGAGTGAGGCTGAGCACTTCTCCATAAGAGGAAAAACTATGCACAGATTTAACAAATCTCTTCAACTGACACCAAGGGAGGGATCTATTTTCTGTCACCTTGTAGGCTTCTGTGCTCAGTGCACTGCTGTCAGAGCCCTCCCCAAAGCAGCAGAATGACCCAGCCAGCTTCATGCAATGTGGGAGGAACCAGAGGCCAACTAAGAGATTACTTATTTAACCCATGCACCCACCCAAAAAGAATGTAGAGCTAGGGCTGATGCCCTCCCAAACCTTGGAGGGGAAGACCCCACTGAGTCACTGCTGGCCCCAGAGAGAGGCAAGGCTGGGGCCAGGGTCAGGGCTCAGGCTGCAGAGGGGAAACACACCTGAATCCCTAGAAAGGAGGGGGTTCCTCTTATTTGGTAGCCTGTGTGTGAAGTGATGGCACTTTTCCAGTAGCTATTAAGGGAGTTTACAGAAAGGAGACACAAACTGATGTAGAAGCCTTTTTTTTTTTTTCCTTCTCACTGTGGCAGTCATCCTTGTTTCATGAGACACCTTTGAAAATATATTTAGTGTCATATTGCTCTATAAAGTGAGAAAGCATTTATTACCCTCACTTAACAGTCAGGAGTTGAAGGAAGCAAAAGAACAGGTCGTGCTTGTATTTTTTATTTTTAAGTGACTGTCTATTTTGGACATCTCCATCTATGAGGGCCTGGCTTCAGCCAGCTGTCCTATTACAGTTTTTTGGGAAAGGGAAAGGGAAAGGGAAAGGAAAAGGGAAAGGGAAAGGATCACACCTGAGGCAGACAGGAGTACTGACACATCTTCCTGTCCTCCTTCATGAATACCTGCTGTCTGCTTCACAAGGATACTGGACATAGCTAAAAACTCTCCATCATTCCCTAGTCCCTTGTTGCTCTTATGAGGCTGAGATGTGTGTAAGGATTGACCCAGCAGGATTTTATTTCAGTTGGTGTAAGGGAAGGCCATAATGGCTGCAGATCTCACCAAGCACTGCAGAAAATGCTGAGGTCAGTGGAGAAGATACAACACAGTCTATTGATGTGTGGGACAGGCATTCCCAAACTGCAGCTTAAAGCCTGAGAGAGGTCTCCATCAGGGATCCTGATGGACACTATAGAGGGCCTGAAGGATTGCACAAGTGAGGATGTTCCCCCTTGCTCCCACATCCAAATTCTCATGAGAGTGGCTGGGAACACTGTTCTCCAAATCTCCTCTTGTGTTCTCACAGCAAGTAACATCTGTGAAAGCCAGAGGGGAGGCTGTGTGTTAAAGATTAAGGGTACTCCTAAGGCAGTGAGCCTCTCAGACCAGCAGGATTTATGGCATGCTCAGTCACATCCCTGCCAGGCTTTTGACTCCTCCAGACCCCTACAAACAGCCAGATCATCTCCAGATTTTCCATCTGGAATCCAAGGCAAGACTGGTCGTTCCAGTTTAGACCCTCTGGGTCTTACTTTGAATGCTCTGCCACTGCATTTCATTTATGGGAGAGGTAGGAAGGTGATGCCTGCTCCCTGGAGCAAAAAGGGTAAAGGACTGTGAGTCATTCAAAGCCAGTGCACAGTGTAAAAGAAGTTTGAAAACCTCCTGACCCCCAGCATTTATTATCCATTAGAATTTCTCATTTACTCCCACTGGGAAAAGCTCCTCTGACATAAAACACTCCTGTATTTTGAGTAGACACAAATAAAACAACAACTTACCCTGCCCTGAAATGTCTCCTTTTTTTTCTGCAATCTCACAAGCCTTTATTTCTGAAGATAGATTTGCCCTCAAAGCAATAGTACTTTCAATATTGTCCCTAAAGTAGGTTTCTTTCACCCAATGTGACAAAATTCCTAATGCATGTGTGCTGATCTTGATCCAGCTCATTATATTATCATTTACATACAAAAATTTCCATGGAAGTGTCTTTTTAAGTGTTATGCTCATCTAAGGTATCTAGGCTATATTTTCATTCTATCAACTATCACCAAGTTGTTATTTAACCTTATACTCTACTACAAATTCTTTTTCAATCTATTTGAACAATTGGTTGTCAATTAAAAAAGGATTCACAATGTTCTGTTACTGGAGACTCTTCACTTCTCTGTTGCTCTGGCACCCTCGTGTCACGGTTTCAAGACCAACTCTTAGTTGCTGTGAACTTCTTTTGTGGATTTTTAACTTCATGTGACAGCAAAACCAAGTGAGATATTGGTTTGAATTATCACCTCACACCTTTATGAAGCACACAGGATCAGGAAATTCCGTGAACTGAGTTCTGTTTGCTGCTCTGCCAGAAGAAATGCAGCTCAAGTTTCGTTATATGTGTTCACAGCCTGATAAGTCATTATGGGCCAGGGATAATATAAAATAAAACCACAAAGTGATAAACAGTGGAGTAATATAAGTAACACTGAAGCAAAAGAAATACAATATATCAAGAGTAAGACCAGCCTAACAAAAGAGCCCCAATAATGGAAATGACCCGTGAGCTGGCCTATAAGCTCCATACATCTGTGGTCTTCAGAAGTGCAGGAGGGGCCTAGGATCAGCTCCAGTTTCTCAACTCCCAGGTTAACCCACATCATCTGCACAGACAAACCACAGAGGGAAATGAGCCAGGCAACTCCGCAGTGATCCTTCTGGCTGATATATGAGCTGAAGGAGTAGCCACTGAGCAGAGCTGAGTGACAATCGTTTTGTAGGTCCCATTGGAATTGCTGTCATATTTCATATTTATCCCACCTCATAAAGGAGCGGAAGAAAACCAAATCAACAAGCGAAAATTTGAGGACAGGAAAAAGGGAAAGAGATAAGTCAGATCTGCTGAATCCAAATGCTTGGGAGATTTCCAAGTGTTTCCCCTAAAGTATTACAAATGGACAAATTTGTTTTACTGTAAATTAATTTGGAACGTGAAATGGAAAGGCATTTCCAAATTGGAGAAGTAATTTTCAACTTAGCCTTTAAATGAGGCACGTGGTGGTTAAAAAAAACCCAAACCAACATTTTCTTTATCCTGTGTTTTCCCTACGATAAGGAGAATTCAATCCCTATGATATGGAAGAACTCAGCTGTGTATTTGGGACAGACTTGGTCTTTTCCTGTAACCACACTATTTTCCAAAGAATTTCCAATATCAAACACCTTTCAAGAGGTCTTGAAGCCATTGCAGTCTGCTGTCCCTTCACTTGCAGCACCCTGCCCTTTCCTCTCTGGCAACAATGGCCAGATGGGAACTTTTCATGGGCCATCCACGGCACTCTAAACATGAGCCCCTGTGGCTGGCACTGCAGGATGCTGTCAAATCCATGGAGACCAGCCACTACACAGCTGCTTCTCTGACCTGAGAAGTGGTTGCATTTGCAAAGATTGCTGCAGGGAGCAGCTTGTGCACACAGAGAAGGGAAGAGGTGCCCTTTACTTGAAAGAGGATGGACTGTCCTGAGCACAGGGTAGGTCTTGGTGCCTGCAGATGAATGATAAAGTCTTTCACACAGTTTGGAAATGGAGAAACAAGACATCCAGATGCGAGGTCAATATCCAACACATTTGGATGTGTGTAGGAGGCAAGAAAGGTTGTGGAATCCCTTATTCCTAACAAAAGATTGCACTATTCCTGAGGTGAGAGTATAGAGACTCAACCCTGTGGGAGACACTGACCATGAAAGTAACCTGAAAAGCACACCATCAGTGGCCCTTCCCCCCTAGACCCTTCACTGGACGTGCCACAGTTGTCCTTGCAGTGGACCATGGGGCTGCACTGCAGCAGGCACCCTGGTGGCCCCTCATGGCTGGCCATTTGCATCCCATGGCACTTCCCCAAGCATGCAGCCAGATGCAACAGCAACATGCCCTCTTGCAACCTGGCATGTGTCACAAGATGTTGAGAGGCCTTTGTGCAGCCCCAGTCTGTCTTCAGCTGTTATAATCCAGAGCAAAACGTGCACAACAGCATTAACGTCAATAATAAATCAAAATTGGCATCATTTTCATCCTGCTCATGGTAGCAGCAACAAACTAACAAGTAGTAACACCAGAGCTGTGAACATTTTGCTGTTAGCACCACTGGTGATTTATAAGGAAACAAGCAAGATGTTCCTTGTGCTGGGCAGACTCAATGCAGAAACAGAAGATAAAACACATCAGTTTTTATCCAGTATGGCAGGAAGGGGTTGAGGGGGGAAGAAGATATTTTTGCATCGTGGTCATGCGAAAGGCAAATTTCACATGGATTTTCAGGCAGACTCATAAATCAGTCCATGTTCCCTCTAAAAGTTCATGGTCTTTTGCAAACCTCCCAGTGAACCAGGGCTGAGCCTAGAGATTATAAAGAAACCTGAAGCCAAGCAAGTTTCAACTAAATTAATATTTTGCTGTGAACATTTTCTCAGGTCTACCTAGTTTGTTTAGGAGTTTAGGCAAGTACAACCACGTCTTTCAGGAGTAAAAAAAAAAAAAAGTTCTGAGAAATCAAATACACCACACAAAAAATAACTCCAAAAAATCTTTACATAGATCTAAATTGTTCCATGCTCTGTGTTCATTGTATTACTTGCAAAGGTTTCAGTTAAGGCAAGGATTCAGCTTTCATTTCAACACCTGATTTTTATTTGTTCGTGATTTTTTCGCCGCAGAAAATTCAGTGTGCTCGTGTTAGTTGTGGCATGGCTTGCTTGCTTTTGTTCAGGAAGGCATAATGGTTTCAGACCCACATTAATGAAGCAGTCAGAGGAAAATCTTCTCTTTCCTAGTTGCAAAATAAAAATAAAATAATAAACTCACCCCGTAAGAACAATTTAAATATGTTAGATCTTGCAAAAATATTCCTATGCTTTCCATGTTTGCCAGTGCCCACCTCATCTTTCTCATCTTGTAATTACAGTGGGAGTGCTTTGAAGTAGGAGCTGATTTAAGGGTTTAACTCCATGGTGTTTAAAACACAAAAACGCGGTCTGTGCCCACAGCTGTGCCCACATCTGACCTTTCAGGGTGGATCGCCGTTAGGCTGAAGTTCCAGCAGCATTTAACTGGGCAGGTCCGTAACACCAGCACAGATGTCCCCAGGTGCAGCCCCGCTGCACTGCTGGCCCTGCTGCATAGGGGCAGGTCGCTGCCTGCCTCCCTGGTGCAGCTGCAGTGCCTTTGGGGGGGGTCTGGGGTAAACCTCAAGGGCAGAAGTTAATGAAGGGCAGGGAGCCACATGTGTCTGCAGCTCTGGCATGCCCAGTGCTGTGGCCAGGGCAGCAGGATCACAGGTCTAGGTGCCTGCATCATCCCTGACCTCCTTCTAGCCCCAGCACTGAGGAAGCTTGTAGATAAAAATGTTGAAAGCAGTATCATACTGATAAAATATTTTCCTCCTTTAGCAAAGCACAGACCTTGCCACCAACAGCCCAAACACACAGCCCTGGTCCCCCCACCTGCTGCCAAGGTGCACATCAGGTTCCAGCTCTGCAGGATGCTGAGCAGGGCATATCAGGACAGAGAGACAAGGGAAAGAGGCAATGCACACCCTGTGCCCCTTCACCTGCTGGGACTCACCAGCCCAGGCTTTCCGCCCACCCGTCCTCCCTGCACCACATCCCTTTGGGCACCAGATGAAGATGGGGAGGGAGGTGGGCCTCGGCCCTGCTCTGCTGGCGTCTCTGCTGACATGGTGCTTTGGCCTGCTGAGTGTGATGACGGGTGGGTTTCCCCACACCTCCCGCAAAAGTTGTTTTTGCAAAGGCTGCTTTTATTAGCCCGGCCTTTAAAAGCAGAAGTTATCAGGGCATAAATCATCCTGTGACTTGTCGAGAAGCCTGCGAGAGGAGATAAAGGCAAGACAGTTTGACAAACCGTTGGGAGAGGGAGGAGGAGGGAGGGGGAAGGAGGGAAGGGGGGAGCCGAAGGAGGGAGCCAGGGCGCCGACCGATTATGTCACAGGTCAGCCAAAAGGATGCAAAAAAGATCGAGAAGCTGTTTCCAAACTTTCTGAGGCTGGCTCTGACTACACGTACCCACTACAGAGCTGGGTGTAATAAATTTCGCACTCACAGAGAGCATTACATCACGTACAGGGAAAAGCCAGCAGATGAACTCACACCCTAAAACCTTGACTTGGTATGTAGTCAAGCTCGAGCAGACAACCCCGTTATTACGGAGCTGACAGAGCTCTGCACGTTGCTGTGCCTTCACCCTTCCACTTCCTGCCGCCTCCTCCAGCCCAGCCAACACTTCCTCACTCGCCCTCTGTGCTCCCGCAGTCCTGCCAGCGGCCATCCCGGGCACCCGTAGCCAGCCACACAGTGCCAAACAGCAACAGCAAACCAGACATTTGGCAGAGTTTTAAAACATGCTCCTCTATTTCCAGCACACTTTCTTCACAGCAGCTCCAGTTTGTTTTTCTAGTTTTCCTTGTGAATTTGTCAACCATTAATGGCTCTAAAAGACAGACCAAAATTTATAGGCACAGGGGGTCTGATTCTCTTTTACATTAAGGCTCACATATCTGTTGGGCAGCAATGAGAGTCTTAAAGTGGGGCTAAATGTCATTTAGCACACAGAATCCCTTTTACAGCAAAAGAAGGGTAGAGAGTTAAGTCTATGTCTGGTGTCTCCCCAAGGAATTTCCCAATAGCTAATAGAGGCAACGCTGGGGAATACTATAACAGGGAAAATTGGAGTGAGACTCAGATCCCAGCACCCCCAGTCCCTCTTTTCAGAGGCCTTGGTAAAGAGGAGAGGCACAGCAGCTCTTCTCACTACCTGCCCCACCAGCCCAGGAAGGTTGCTGCCAGCAAGCCTCAGCCCCATCACAGGGCTGCAGGCACTGCAGCATTCAGCCTGGTTCAGCCTCAACAACTTACGGTGCTGTGACATGGCTTTCTCCAGGGGTCTTCTGAAAGCAAATGAAATATTGGGCTCAGGATGAGCCAAACTCGCCTGCTGGGGCCTTTTCTGTCTAATGTCTTCATTCTGTCAAAATTATACTTGATCGGGTTTCATTATTGTTGTTTTTAACTTTCACCTCTGCCTCAGCAATTCCATCTGGTAGGTCATATTCCTCTCTCTGATTGCTTTTTGGATAAAAACAGGCTCACTGGGGCTTTCTTGGAATTAGCTTTTCTTTTTATTTCCACTAGTTGCTCAGCTCAACCCCACAGTTTCCTTGACTTAACACAGACGGGGTCAACCCACCTTTGCCTTCCTGGAACATGCATTGAAGTACTGATTCCCATGTGCTACAATAACCCCATTCCATTTCTAACAATCTCCAAGGAGGGTCATTTACAGGGACTTGAACTGAAAAACACAAGTGTCATATCATGCTCTTGCGTGTGCACTAGTGCAGATATTAAATCAGCAATGATAGGAGGGAATTGGCTATGCCTTGGCTATGTCCCCAGGACATTCTTAGAAGACTGATGATGTACATCAGTCTTAACTGTCTGGGTTTGAAATAATTAAAGACCACTTTCCCTTCCATTAATTTCATTGAGTATCTGGAAACACTTTTTTTATTTAGAATTTTGTGCCTGCCTTGTAAGAACACCATCCTCAATAACCTCATTTCCACCTACCATAATTACAGCAACATGACCACTAAGGTATAACGAGAGGCTGAAACACTACTGGCTACTGCACCACTGCTGTTTGTGCTCTCTGGCACTCTGTTATGTTATGCCAGGGTGGAACAAAAAGATTTCCCATCTTGAAAAGACTGCATAAAAGCTCCTGTTTAAGGTTACATCACTGGCTTGCTCTTCATATGGTTGCAACATTCAAGGGTCTGGAGCCTTTCCAGAGTGTGTACAAGCAGGGCAGCAATGCAAACTCTCCTCCAATCATAAAGATGGTAAACTGGCTTGAAGAAAGGAGGACTTGGGCAACAAACCAGTTAAACAACCAGTCAGCCAGTGGATGGGTTAATTACAGATGGTAAACCTAGTAGCTTGTTAGAGCTTTTAAGAAGGCATAGGAAAATGAAACAAAGCAGGAGGTGTTTAAAGATGTTTCTAGCTAGTTAGCTGGTATGTGGCAACCATGTGTCATGGTGGCAGACCCCAGGGAGCCAAAACTGTCACCTGTATGGGAGAGGGAACAACAGCTAGTGGGACCTGTGCAGCTCTGCATTTCCCTCTGTGTGAGCTGGGGCCAAGTTACTGTGTGAGCACTGGCAAAGCTACTGGGCAGTAGGCCTGGACCCCAGCTGAGGTTAAAAGGTATTCTTGCGGAGATCTTAAAAAGAACCCTTTTCTGGTGGGAAACCAGAGAAAAGAGCAGTCTCCCTCTGATCTCTTCTGCTTCTCACTTTGCATTTCTTTCCTCTTTCCTTAGTCTTCTCTGTCATGGGTATTCCTATAGATACCACAGGGAAGAAGGACTACTGCTCACTGTGGTCCCAAAGACCCTCAAATAGAGATGCTGTCTTGGAGAAACAGCAACATGACCCTTCAAACACTTAAAACCTTCTAACTGAAAAAATATTAAATCTTATGTAGACAGGATGCTAGGTAAATGTAGATTTTTTTTTTCAAGCAATAACCTGAAAAATAGCAATCCCTGACCCATTTTTTACTTTGTCTAACTTTTCTTTCCTTGCTTGTACATGTCAATATTTACAAGCTCTACCACTTCTTGGATTATTTATTTTCCCTGGTCTATTTCACTGAGTGAAAAATCTCTCCAGCTCACAACTTGACAGTTTGTTGCTGATATCCATCTTTATTAACTTCACTGCTGCAAAAACCCAACAATAACCATATATAGTCATAAAAAACCCCCACCTCACTCAGGATGATGCTTAAGTCTGGGGGGGGAAGAGGCAGGCCAGTATTCCTCCAAAAATAGCCAGTGGTTTGCACACATTTATTTTTGAATGGATATCACTGAAAGCCACTTCTCCCTCCCCTTCATTAGCAGTCAGTAAACTCACTGACAATCAGCAAGAGAGCTGCTGTCGCCACACCTGGGGGATGACAGGGAGGGTGGCCTTTCTCACCTCCCTATATTGCACCTTTTTCTGCTGAGGGGCAGGACCGAAAGGGTTCAGGGCTATCAGGCTCACTCTCATCAACCCCGGTAAGCTCTGAAACGCCAGAGCCAGGCAGGCAGCAACAACCTTTCCAGATCGCTTTTAAATTTGGCCTTTGAGTGACAATGAACTGCACACTTTTAAAATATTCCCTGGAATGTGTCACACAGGATGATGAAAAATGGTTTTCTGTGTCCATTAGATAGCCTAGAGCTCAGGCCCACCTCCATTTCACAGCTGACCCCCACCAAAGGGCACTTCAAGATGATCTGAACTTCCCACAAGGTGTTTTCAGCATTTCCCAGGTGGAAATTGTTGCTCTTTAAGAGGAGCTACTGGAACAATAGACTGTGCTGGAGGGTCTATCCTCTTCAGCTCAACATCCATCAGCTTGGCTCAAGCAGAGGATTTGGCAAAGCCTTACTGCTTTTGCACCAAAATGAATCAGAGCCCACCCCCGTATTACATCTGCCACTCAAAACGTGGGCAGAGCCATCTCTAATCAATCTGGCTAGATCGAGTCCATCCCTTCGCATTTTCCTGTCCTGCATTTTCAGAGCCAGAGCACAAGCAAGACAGTCTGGCATGCACAGACCTCTTTGGGCCGGCTCTTTTCATCTCTGTGTCCAGGCTTTACAGAGTAATCTAAAAATAAACAAAGCCTCTAGCCCTGATAGTGGCAAAAATAACCTTCCTGCCCTGAGCCACTTCCTAGCCCAGAGGGGTGGGTGCAGCTGGGCAGACGGGGAAGTTAGGGGAGGTGGAGGGGAGCTAGTTGCAGACACCCACTCACAATCTCCTCAAGACCCAGTGGGTCACACTGCAGGGACCGGCTGAGCCCGTAGAGCCACCAAGCACTCCATGTCATGAAAGAGTGGCACCAGACCATTCAGCTGCCTTGATATGAACAGGACTCAAAGACCTGTCTAATCCTAACCGGAAAGACCAGCAGATGGTCAGCAAGCTGGGAGGCAGTAACATGCTCACAGAAACAGCATGCTAGTTTGCTAGCACGGGTCAGCCTTAGCCTTGTGAAAGTAAGCGCTCATTTCTCAGTGTGGGCACACCTGAGAGAGGGTTTGATTAAACCAGCTGGCATCACATTAAGTCTTACATTGCTGCTGCTTTTTTTCTCTCTTGCCCACTTGTACTTAAGCTTATTTGAAAGCAGACACATGCCTGGATAGAAAAAACTTCTCTGTGAGTTCCTGTATTATCCTTTCTTAGCAGCACTGTCTGCACTGTGAGGGACAAAAAGCCAAAGGGTCTGGCTCGCACCCCAGCAGCATGGGCTCATGCAGACTGACAGGTCATAGCACAATGTATATCTTTCAAAGTTTGGCAGACATTCACTCCAAAGGGGTTTCCAAATTTCCTCTCTAGCCTCCTGTGACAGCCTTGGATTAATTTTGTCTGGAACAGAAGATTTATTGCCTTTGAGTCATTGTGGTTCACTTATCTGCTCTACATCTTGAACCGAAAGTTCAGGTGGCATTTAGCTATCACCCTTCTTATCAATTCACTGTGGGAATACCCTTGTGAGACCCTATTTCTTTCCACTGCCAATTGCTTCTTATCTGACTTTCAGCTGAAGCAATCCTACCAGGGGGCCCTTTCAAAAGGATGACTGAGGCTATGTTGGCTGTAGGAGGTTAACAGTATGGGTGGTGAGATTCACAGCATTCCCAGTGCTTCCTCTGAGCATTTCAGGCATGCTAAAGACAAAATATCGGAACAAAAACTTCCAAGCTTTCGAATAAAATCAGCTTGATACTCAAGGGCCTGACTGCCCCAGTGGCTTTAGCTCTGGTTTACAGCCAAAGTTTAGAAAAATCTGTTTTCCACTTCCCATTCAGATGCAGCTGAAATCCCACCAGCATGGTCCATCCTGGGAGCAGGCTGTCTCCACGCCCTAGGACCTGGCACTAGCCCAGATGGCAGGAGCGCTGTGAGAGAGGTTGCTCTTGTGCAGTTCTCATCACTTCGGGCAGAGGTTAGTTCACGGGACTTGGCATCTTCAGCTCTTCAGTCAGACTTAAATCTGTTGCCTAAACCCAATTTGGATCTAATTGTAAATGCCTGTGGACAGCCCTGGAGAGCGTGGGAGATTTTATCCTTTCTGCCTGAGAAAAGCTACTCCAAACATTGTGTTGTCAGGTAGCCCATATGTTTGTTTATTTGCCTGCTCACTTCTTCAGACCTGTCCTGATTAATTTCTTGACAGATAGTTACGCCTGGCTTCAGCGACAGATCCTTCCCACCAGCAGCACTGTTTGGGGACACCCATAAGCTGCTCAGTGGGATGCGTGACTGCAGGGCGGGGAGGAAGGCAGCGACCTAAAGCTCATCCTCCTTCGAGGCTGTGTGGGGCTGCGGAGGAATTTTCCGATGAGCTGGGAAGTGTCCTCACGCTCCGGCAGCGAGTCATCTCGGCAGCACGCAGGGGGAGGACTGGCGGTGAGTCAGAGCTGCGCAGAGCGGAGCAGCTGCGTCCTGGCCGCGGGACCCTGCCTGGGGACAGCCTTGCTCACAGCCACGACACTCATAAAAGCAGGGCACTCGCAAGGGCTGAGGATGCAGCGGGTTGTGGTAAATTAGTGTTTTAAATGGAGAGTTTATTTTGGGAGCTCAGTGTTTAATTTCCCATCCTTTATGACTCATTAAGTCAGGTGAGCTACCTCTATTATTTACTTATACTTTTATATTTCAAGGGCAGGTCCTAAACTGATATTTGTATCAGTTGAGCACCTTCTGAGGCCAAGCTCTCTCATTTATCTGCCTGCTTAGCTAGGAATTTATCTTGTGTTCATACATTTGCCTCCTCCAAAATGGCAGGTTTCTGGGAATTTGCTTCGCAGTCAACATCTAGCTGCTGTGTTCTGTGCTTGTCAATAACTATTGGTGCACTAATAGAAAAGAAAACTTCCACACATCTCGGTTAGTGTCTTTGAAAACACAACTAGAAATGGAAAAAAAGAATACTAAGAAATTTGTGAAGCTTGGGGAGAGGAAATGTTGCCATGTGGCAAAAGGAGACATTGTCCATGCACTGAACAGCTGAGAACAGAGAAAACTACTGAACAAATATTTTAAAAAATCCTAAGATGATGACAAAATGATGGCCAAATAAGACCAGCTAACCCCCACTTCAACTTGCACATTTCCTTCCCACAAAACCATTTGAGAGGAAAGAGGGGGCTTCAGAGATGATATCCTCTCCCCCTGCCTCCCTGAGGCACTTAATCAGAGATTTACAAACCAGTAAATCAAAAGGCACTGTGAAATTCCAGCCAGAGAAGCAAACAGTGAACAGCGAGATTAAGTGGATTAGTCTACTGTACAGGAATCCAAGGAATGCAGCCTGCATGTGCTTTTGTTGTGGATTACTCAGCAGCAACATTATGGTTTTACATCTCCCAGAAACATATGGGCATGTGCACTTGTGCAGACCAACAAGAAATAGCAGTCCCCAACATGCTGCTTGGCTGTACCAGCTGTGCTGATTTCAGCAGATACAGCATTTTCCAGGGAAAGGAGGAGAGTATTCAAACACTTTTTTGTTGTATTGGTTGAAAATGAAACAGCAAACAGGCAAACACATCCATTTAGTTCAATGGCAAAGAACAGACATCTCCCTCTAACTATTGACCGTCCACCTGTTAATGGCCCAGTGAAATCCTGCAGTTCAGACACTGCAAAACTTTTAGGAAAGTTGGCTCCTGATCAAAACTCAGCATCTCAGACTGATAATAGTTTTGGTGTTGTTTTAATTGGGTCCAAAAATATACATGGCTTCATAGCCTGAGCAGACTATCAAAAGGGGGTAGGCAGAAACACAGGGAAGAAGCAGTAAGTGATGGATAAATGAACAAACTATTACTAGCCAGAGTTAACAGTTTGTATTAGCAGTCAGTAATAAATAATTAATATGGCCCTAGGAGATATAAAGCCATGGTATCTCGTGCTTGGCTCTAAATGGAACTCGAGATAACCTACTTTGAACAGTAATGTGTTCACAGTATGTGGGAATTAACTGCTCAACGTAATAAGTATTATTGAATTTCCCATCTCTGTACAGATAAAGGGCAACTGCCACCAAAAAACACAGTAATAACAGTAACCAAATGATAAAAAAAGCAAACAAACCTGCTTTTCATTACATCCTTAAAGTGTTATAGGTTGAAATAATCTTAAAAGGGCTTAAAAAACAGCAATTAGATATTTCCATTTCTGTTTTCCAAGACTGCAGCTGAGAAAACGAAAGAGGCCTAAGTGCCATACCGTGCTAGCCTTGCTAATAACTCTCTGTGAAAAATCTCATTAATTCAGTCTGGCTCTTCAGATCAGCCGCTAAGACCTTGTATTGTCAGTCATCCTCTGGCCTTTTCAGGATTTCCACAGCCTAACTAGCAGAGTCTCCATGGAAACCATGCAGTCATGCTTTGCACATCCCCAGAACTTTTTGTTCCTGACAAAGCTTGAAAAATCACATGCAGCATGGAGAGTTTAACACAGTGAACTAAACCCTGACCCACACTTATAAATGATAAACCCCAGCATACTAGCTTTATTATAAATTATTTCCTTACAAGATACTTAGCCAAACTGGCAAAATGCTAAACCACACGACATAGGAGGAATGCAGCTCTGGAAGAGAGGAAACAAACAAACCAGAGCAAAACACAGAGTTTTGGCCTAGTTCTTCCTCCTTTGACAGTGCTGGAAGCACGCAGGTGTGGAAACAAGCAGAGAGCAGAAGTGGCACTCTGAAGTTGCCTTTCCTCAAACCCGGCATCCTCATAGCCCTCTGGGGAGGAGTCAGCTCTCTCGTGACTGTGCATCACAGTGGTGCTGATTCACTTCTCTGGTTGTGCATCCCAGCCGGCAGAGGCAGCAGGAGCCAGGTCTCTGCCCTGTGGCTGCCGGGTGCCCCTGATACCCCGCCTGCACCTGGGATAGCCCAGGCACTGCTCATGCCTCCAGTCCTGGAGCAGGTACTTGGATTGACACAGCAAAACTGATACCAAAGGCAGTACTGGCATTGCTCTCAGAATTAGATCCTCTGGCTCGCAACTGGGAACCAGCAGGCTCAGAGTGCATGCACGTGTCTGATGGAGGCAACCCACTCAAGAGTCTACCTGCCTTTCCCCCCAAGCCTTGATGCTCCCCACTGGGCTCTGCCAGGAGGAGCAGGCACAGTGGTCACTGGTTGCACTGACCTGGCTCATCCCCACTGATGCATGGAAGGAGCACCAACATCACTGCCCAATATAAAGTATTGACTATAGCCAGCAGGGCAGGGGCAAACTGCCAGGTGTCCTCCCCAGAAATGAATCCATGGAAAGCCCCACTGCATGGTCAGCACCTGGCTGTCACTTGTTCCTTGGCACTGCAAGAGCCCCATGGGATTTTCCCACTCTCCTTCCAAGCACTGCTGCTAGTCCGTGCTTGGGGAAGCAGTTGCACAAAGATGCTCTACATAGGAGGACCAGCAGAAGTCAGAAAGGTCACATGCAGAGAAGGAGTCACTGCAGGCCAAACTCACTTTGCCGCAGTAAATTCTCAGCATTGGCGCAGATGAGCAACCGCCTGCTCTGTACAGCGTCTGGGTTTGTGAGAAAAGAGGTGACTCATAGCTGAGGGTCATGCTGTAATCTGGGAGGACTGCCAGGGGAGGGAGAGACACGCTCAGCCTGATCCATGATGAGCTCACTCCTTTTGTGGGGCGGAAGATGCAATCCACCTCAAGAGGATCAGAGAGTCCTGAGTGGGCTGAACCAGTCATTTGGGAGCTGGCAGCCACATGCTTCCACCCCTGAGTTGCAAATAATGAGTTTAGGATTAGGAAGTCAGCCTCACATGGGATGGCTCAGGAGGTGTTTGGCACATGCAGTCCTTCCCCAGTGGGATTCAAGAGGTCAGAGAAGTCTTTGTTTCCATGGGGTTCCCCTGGTGTGTCACCACAATGGATGGAAAACATTTCCCCACCTTCTCCTCCCCCAGCAAGGAGTGGTACATAATCAACAGGAAGCCTTGGATCTCTGGGGCCTTTCAGAGCATAACCACAGGCATCAGAGCCAGCGTGGTGTGGGGCATGCAGGCCTGATAGATGTTGGCTGAGCTGGCCAGGACCCTCTGAAGTTGGCCCCGTATGAGCCAGCAGAACCACCCTGCCAGTGCTGTGCTTGGGTGAGCAGCACTTGCTGATGCTCTCTCTCGGAGCCATTCCCCATCAATGCCAACCATCTGCTTCACTCGCCACCCAAGCAGCTGCTGCTTTGCCACAGAACATATGAGCAGCTTGGGTACCCGAACAATGGAAACCACAGGTCCTCACCCTCAGGTGTGCATCCAGCCCACCTTTCCCAGTGGCAGTTTGCAAGGCCAGAGGAAGCAGATGGTGTTGGGCTGGAGCAGGCTGAGCTTGGAGCAGACCAAGTTGAATGACAGCCATCACTTGTGACAGCTTCAGTGTATTTGTTTGACCACGAGGACTGACAAGATCAGAGATTAGGAGACATACCTGGATGATGGTTTTATGCAAAAGCCTTGATTCCTCCTTGCCATGCTGTGAAATTGTACATGAGTTGGCTTAAAAGCAATAAAACATCTTCTTTGCATTTCTTGCTCTGATCTCTTATTTTCTTTGGCTTCGTCTGTCCTGTGGTCAGAGCTGAGACCTTCTGGGAGCCCAGGAGCCATGGCAGCTTGAAGCACTGCCTTGAAGGCCCTTGGAATTATAGTGGCTGTTTATCTGCTGAATACAGTGTAAAATAGAGTTGTGACTTCAAAGGCCATATTATTAAAATACAACAAGGCAACCACATGTCCCTTCAAAATTGCATTAAAATTAGAATAAGCAAAAACTACTCTTCTGCTTTGCTACTGCAACTGCATTTATTTTCCTGAAACTGCATCCATACTTAAATGGGTCCACCATCTGGGACAGGGCTGTAGAGCAGGAGTCCTTCGCCTTGGTCAGAGATAATGACACTGAGCACTGCAAGGAGATTTCAGTCCCCAAGAAGGGCTAGTGTGGGATGCTTTTTGAGGAAGTGACTGCATCTTGACAGCATACCACAGAAAAGATAAAAACCCTAGAACGGAGACAGAGAAAGCATTTACTCGATCCTGGAGCTTGTTGCTCGCCTAGTCTCAGCTTGCCTTGCCCACTGCTTTCAGCCCTTCAGGGGACACCTCTCACAAAAAGCCCTTGCTGTCAGCCTCAGACCACTCATCTGTGCTGGAAGTGGCAAAACGTGTTCACTCAAAGGGGAAGTTTGCCTGCAGGATCACCTTTCAGAAGGTACCTGCCTGCTGTCCTGGGGTACAGGAAGTTTCTGGCAGAGAGAAGCAGTCCCAGAGTCATCACCACTGCTCTCTGCTTCCTTCTGAGACTGTGTTCAGGCCATGAACAGCCACAAATCTCACTGGTGTCTGCACAAAAATAATGTGATCAATCACATGACTTCAGGCACTTACAGTTCAGACTTTCTACATAAAACCCTTTTTCTATGAGGTCTTTTATTTTCACACAGGCTCAGTATGGATTGTGATAGACAAGGCAAGGGGACACCAGTCATTTCTCAGATGCTTTCTGACTTGGAGCTTCTAGCTCTTTAACAACACCTGTTAAAACTCCTAAATATATGAGGCAAAATCCAAGTCTGATGCTCCTGGGATTTGCACTTTAGTGAAAAAGAGACTGTCACAGGGACTTGAGCTGACATATAATGGAGATAACACGCGGGGAATCTGGGAACACAGATCTTTCTTTGAATCTATAGAAGAAAAAGGGGGGCAAGAATGAACAAGAGAGATGGTCACTGAGCTGACTGTGGGAGGTCTATAGGGAAAGACAAGCAGACACAGGACACCAGAGATTACACAAAGTCCAGATGAAAATTACCTCCTTCAGGACCTTTTCAGTAAATTTAAGCCACGATCAAACACAAACCCCAGTTCATCAATTTTTGCTATAGAGCTGCTGTGGTTTTGATTTAGCAGTAGATATTCTACAATACTGCAGAAGCACAGCCTGACTCTCCCTGTAGATCTGGGCAGGCTATTTACCATTTCTTTTACTTCACTTTCTCCATATTGACAGTGTTAATAGCAGATACTTTATCAAGACTTTCATAAAAGATATTTATTGGTAAATCTCTTGAAGAGCAATGTATGATGGCCATCTTCCTCCATTTCTGCCTGGCAGAAAAAGGAATTGTCGATTTTCAAGTTAAAGTTTCATTGATGTTTAGATTCTGTGAGAGTTAAATATTATTCTAAATTGAACCAGCAGTTAAGTAAACAGATGATAAGCTTTTAGAGAACTCAGGAGTAGTATAGGAAAAAACCCTCCCATGTACTTTGGCTACAGGTGTGCAATGTTTATTCTCTTCCATTAAGTTGTAACTGAACTTTGCAGTTGGCTCCACAGCGTTTCAGTTGCCATAAAATTTTGTCAGGGATGCATTTTGTCTCCTATTTGGCTATACAAGGGGCAAATAGATCTATGGAAAACCCACCTCTAGCTTTCTAGCTTTTCACTAGTTCCATTAGCAGTCAAAATCTGGATCATACTTAATTTTACAAAGTCCAGTGACAGCCATGCCTAGCTCACCTCTAGTATGAACAAAGTCTGAGTAAGTTCTACCATTAAAAGAAAAATTATTTTC
This sequence comes from Corvus cornix cornix, assembly GCF_000738735.6. Classification (NCBI taxonomy): domain Eukaryota; kingdom Metazoa; phylum Chordata; class Aves; order Passeriformes; family Corvidae; genus Corvus; species Corvus cornix. The sequence continues at coordinate 63,224,485 of NC_046333.1, forward strand.
CTTCTATGCCTTAGATACTTCACAGATGTTATCATTAGACAGGAATGAAGAAAGAAGAAAAACTCCTCACGCTAGCCCCAAGGAGAGCCTTGGGGTCTTATATAACACTTTGAGGCTTGAGATAATTTCCAAGTGCCTTCTGAAATACAAAGAATTGAAAATACGTCACAAGGTGACAGTGGGACAACAGATATCATCCATCCCTCTCAGGTACTGCACTCCACCTGCCCTCTGCCTCACTAATGTGCATGTATGAAGGAAGCCTCACCCAGGAGACACAGACACTGCTGGGATACCATTTAGGGTACACAGAAAACATATTTCCACACTGAAAAGAGAATTGCTTTTTTCTAAATATGAGTAAAAGCATAACAGCTCAAGCACTATGGAGTGAAAATTCAGAAGCCAAGAATTAGTTTGCAGTCATCTAAAAACAGCTCTCCTGAGTCTAAGAAATCTATTTGTCTTGTCTCGGAGGAAAGGCTGTAGGCTAGACAAAAATAGCTTTCTGGTAAGTTCCTCTGTAACCATAAAATCCATGTTCCTCCTTCTTCCAGTTGTACATTCCCTTCTTATTATCAAGCTGGGCATACAGTTGGAAGATGCTGGCATGAATGTGCCAAGGAGAACCATGAATCCAAGCTGGAAATTAATGCTTAGCATGCTCTGAGGGGGCTATGCAGTTTACATCCTGTAGCTGGCTGACTGATGGGTGAAAATTTGGCCTCAGCATTCAGGCTCTCACCTCATAAGCAAAAGTAACACTCAGAAACTTTGAAGAGATTTCTGGTCTCCAGCCAGAAAAGGCCATCATCATAAAGAGGTGGGAGAAGTAAGGAAAAACAAACAAAAGGGAGGGAATCTCAAAAAATCACAAATTCTTTTTGCATTTCACACAGAGCAGGTTTCTTGTGGATTTCAACACCCAGCTGCTTCCAGGAACAGAACAGACATGCACGTGCCTGCAAAGCAAAACACAGCTGGAGAGCTAATTTTAGGCCTACCAGTCTTGGCAATGTCCCTTTAACAAATGAAGAATAAACTATTTTCATGCATATGTACAAATACCAAATTCTTCCTGTTAATTTAGATGGTGATTAATGCAGTTTGGTCCAGGTACCACCAGGTGTGCCTGTCTCCCTGAAGTATGGTACTTATCCCTGACTGGTAAGATTGCCTCCTCCTATTCACAATGCAGTTCTTGTGTCTGAAAAACCCAGTAAAGAATTCCCCAGACAGCAGCTATGCCTGAGCAGAATGGAAGAGCTGGGTTTCACAAGTACTTTCAGGTGAAATTACACTGACATTCATCCATTGCAGGGATGCCGAGTGATTAAACCTTTTTCTTTAATTAATGGAAAAGTGGCCTTCCTCTTTCCTTCCAAGAAGCAAATGCCAGCACATAAGAGGAAAGAAATAACAGGCATTATGTTTGCACTTGGGACTGGATTTCAGGAAGACCAAGACCAAAAAGTTACAGCCAAGGTTTAGAAAGACATCATCTTACTAGTAAGAATTTCAAGTTCTGTTTGCAGTATAGATATCAAAACTTACTTGGTCTTAACTTAAAACCCAAGAGTGTTATGGATTTTAAACCTGATCCAACTCACACTGGAGATGCTCCAGAAGTTTTGTTTTGCTTTGTAATTGTAAAACTAACTTTCATTCAGAATTGGCCAAATGTTCCAGTACCGGGAATCATTGGGTTAGTGCCAGGATTCAGAAGAAGAGGAAAACTGGCAAAAAACATCCTTTTATGTCTACCTCCAATTTGTTGGTAGTTCCTGACCCTGTCAATTCTCCCTTTCATTTCTCAGGAGGAGCACTAATTTTGGTTTTCACAATAACCCACTCTGAACTGGTGGTGTGGGAGGGACATGGCCTCAGGTACCAAAGGGCAGGTTCAGAGCATTCTGGCTACAACCTCCCTGCACTACCCTCTTCTGAAGAATGACATTAAAAACGTCATGCAAACCCTCCTTCTCACCTCACTAAGGTCCTCTCAAAGAGAGATCTTCCCAGTCCCTTGCCCATGTATGCTGCCAAAACAAAAATGCAGACTTTATTTTCTCTATTGCCACTTGCCAATTCATCTAATGTGGGTGATACCCTCTATTCACAATGGTAAAGAAGATTCATCAGCTTGTACCCAAAACATGGAGCAAGTCCAGTGATACACCAACAAGCTGTCATCAAGGGCACTAAAAGTTACTCAGGAAAGATAGAAAATACAGTGCCTTTTGTCGGTCAACACAAATGAAACTAAGAAAGTGATTAGGAAAGGATGGATTTCTGCCCTCAGTGATTCATCTGCATTTTGAGAAAATGGATAAAATCAAAAGCTGGATGTGCAACTTCACTGTCTGCCCTGCTAGTTCCAGTTCAGGCTTGTTCTAAACATATTTATCAGACACTTCTGAAAACTCTTCTCAGACTGCTAGGTAATAACTTGCATGACACTAAAGGTAATCTCAAATATATCTTTCCTTCCCTTTTTATCTTCCTTAACACCAGAGGCATCTATCCCATCATTTATATGAGAAACAGACTGGATAATTTATGGAAACAAAAATAGTCTACTGAATTGAAATAAAATGCTTCAATATGTGGCAATAAAATGAATGAAATAAATTCTGTCATCACACAGACACTGAGTTTTGCAAAAAAAATGTGCCCACACCCTGAGCAAATGAAAATATTAATTCCATACAAAACTGCCTCCTCAAAGAATGAGATAAGAGCAGGCCCTTTTGACAGTCCATGTGTTAAAAGATTTCAGGATTAAGCAATGCCTCCATCCTTGTAAGAAGCTATTACCTAATTTCTAATAGACAGGAGCATTTCACACAATAGCATGTCTTCATCAGGGAAAGCAATGCTTGAAATAGATGCATGCAGAGCAGTTGGATTTCAGCTCTGTTTCCAGCTAAACTAAACCCACAGAAAGTGAAATTATTTCATGCTCATTTTCTGTACTTGTGGTCATTAACCTTGCAATTTCCTAGATGCAGAGAATATTGAAAGTATCTCTTACTATTACCATTATTACCTGAGGTGCAATCTCCCAAACTTGATCCAGCTTGCAATAGACATGTTTCCTCTGAAAGGGAGTGCTAACACAGTTATGCATGCAAAAAACTTTTCTGCTAATCAGATAGTCATAGACTATTCCTCAAATCAAGTAGATTTCAAAATTTCCTTCATAAATCTGATTAGCAAATATTTACAGGGTTTTTTTTCATATAAAATTTCAAATCAGATCAAGATAATGTGACATTCCTGAGTCAGTGTGAACAGCTGACAGCAGAATGAAAACTGTACCAAAACTACCTGTACAAGTTTAAAACAGAGGTCCAAAATTCAGATCAAAAATTTAAATATGCCAGCTGCTTGGCTGGTTTTTCGTGATAGTTTGATCTATGAGAGATTTTCTAAAATTAGTTGTGGTGCATACTAGGATCTCACACCTATTTTGCCCAACGGAATGCAGAAAAGGGTACTGGCAGAGCTCAGTAAACAACATATTTTTAAACTCAGGCAGGATGCTGAAAATGCAGTGAAGACATAGCTAAGGTTGAAGTTCTTGTTAATGAAAAATTTTATTCATTTGACTGCAGTCATTTAGCTTAAACCTAAGCAAATTCTGCTACATTCTTTGTCTTTTTTTTTAAAGTGCTTATTTTACAATAAAAATGGTGACTTCAAGATGAAAAAATAAACACCTAATTTCTAAATATATAATAAATGTATAAGTAGGAAACAGTTCAATTTAAGACTTAAAATGAACATTTTTAAGTTATTATTAGGAGTCATGAGACTTCCTTTCCCTGTTCTATCAGTAATGCAGCGTGTCAGTGCCTTCTGACAGGCACACTCACAGTCAGATGGAGACAGCCAAAAGCACAAGAGCACTGCTCTCTTACTTCAGACACATTTGCTCCAAATAATCACTCTGTTAGAGGCATTTCAAGGTACAGCTTGGTGCCAAATGATGCTGTCACTGTTAATTGTGTCCTTCCCCAAAAGCAGTAACTTTAACCAAGTAGCTTTACACAAATACAAACAAAACATGCCCAGCAGGATGCTGACCAAATAGCTTCCAGATTTTGCTAATGCTATTGTTTTGATGCCTGAGCGCCACAGTTTTGACCTGTGCTTGGAAGAGCACAAGGCTCCACAGAGATATGTAAGAGGAGGCGAGAGATATGGGGAACTGAGCCCTTCCAAAGCCAGACCCAAGTGCTTCTTATGGGAGATGCATCCTCAGGCTCTTATGTACATCATACCATATTCTTTCCCAAGAATTTGCTTTGGATCCCAACCAAGCAGTTGAAGCACCCTTCGGCTCCTCAGGTTTTATGAGATGAAATTAGAAGACTCCATATATCCAAAGCAGGGCCCCAAGTGTGAGCCGAGCATAAGCCTGCACTATGGATGGAACCACAGTGTCAGAGGTAAGCATCACCCATGTATTTGAACAGATGGGTTATTAACTCCAAGAACCTAATTATGTCAATTTAAATGTCAACATTGTTAATGATGTCACTGCCTGTTATTTTAACAGAAGCACCCAGCTTCTCTGGCTTGGGAATTTGGGGTTGCATGTCTCTCATTTTGTCTTTGGTCCTAGAAGACAGACGAGACGCCTTCAGCTGCCAAAATTTCTAACTTCCACTTCTGACTTTGGCATTGCTCCACAACGAGTTTTAATTTATTTCTATATCTATTTGCCAGCCCACTGGAAATCATCGGTTTAGAGGCAACATAAAATTAGTGTCAAATTAATCAACAAGGAAATCTATACCATTTGTTTTGCTCCCTTCTCTGCTCATTCAGTAAAGGAAGCCACACAGCATATTATCTGCAGTTGAAGGGGATAACTTATCCCTGGACCTTACTGCAGGAAGCACTTTGCCACCAGGTAAAAAGGAAAATGTTGTTCTAGCTTATAGAAATTCCTAGTGAATTCTGGTCACGTCAGTAGGGATTTTTCTCCAATCTGTATTTTTTTAATGTGCATAATTTTTCCTTTTCCTGTGTTGTGGCTCTACCCTTCTGTTTTTATAACCTGCAGGAAGCATATTTCAAACATATTTATTAGCTTATTAAATCAAATTAGCCTTGCTCCTGCTGGACCAAGTTTTATAGAGTGCCCACAAAAATCAAAGAACCTGTACTGTACTGACAATTTGTAGTCATGGCAGAGACAACTTAATATTTTTAATTAGCAACTGCAAATACTTCAATTTACTAAACCAGAAATTGTTGGCAAGAATTCCTCTGTCCAAGTTCTTTGGCTCAAAACTGGGAAAGTAAGCACTTTTGGGGAAGATGGGCCAAAATGAATAGGCGTATTTGTTGAAAGCTCCTAGTAAAATGCTCAGCAATGAAACGGTTAAAGATACTGACCTGTAAATACCTGTAACTATGCTCCAAATTTTAAAAGCCATTCGAGTAAATTAGACAATTTAAGGTTTCTCTTTCTGCTGTTTCTCATCTGCCTGCAGACTCAAAGAGTTTGGATAAGGAGAAATTTATCTCTTGAGATGCCTACCACAGTACACGACAGGGATCAGCTCCTTGTATGATCAGCTGCCTCCAACCCCAGCTGCCCTCACAAGGCAGCTTAGCTATCACCCTGAGGTTGTATTTCACCACTATCGAATGCTTGTGTTGTATTAGCCAACTCAACCTTTAAGCATTTTTTTTAAAGTTCAGATGAGTCCAGAATGCAACAGCAGATATATTTGCACTGCAAATTGATTTTAAAATTAAAATTTATATGCTGGAGAGGACAGAAAAAATATGCAGTAAGTCTGGGAAGAGACCTTAAATCCTCAAGGTGCTGTTCAATATTTTATATATACTATTTGTGCCTATATTTGTATATACATTTATATATACACGAATATGAAATCAAAGGATTTCCAGGAGTCCAATACAATAGCAATAGGAAAAGCAAATTTGCTAACACCACAGATTTTGCACTCAGGTTCAGAATGCCCAAAGTGTCTAGGAGAATGATTCCTGAATGCTGGACTTTTGTTAAGCTGATTACAAGCAGGCTCATCAGTCGCAAGATTAGAATTGATTTTAAAAAAATGTTTACACCTACACCTGTTGGGGTCCCTCCCCTGCCGTGTAGCCCTGGGAGAGGGGCCCTGAGGGCACAGACACGGGGTTTCCCTGCCCCTGCTCAGCCTCGTTCCCATTGGTTGGTTTGTGTTCCCTGCGCGGGCAGAAGGACCCTTGGTCCCGTGACTGGAACAGTTCCTGGGCAGAGCTCCGGCCATGCGGCTGGAGAAATAAACATCTCTGAAACATCTAGCAAGAATCTGTCTGTCCATATATATTTCCTTTCCACGGGACTCCTGGTTTGATATATGTGTGTTGCAGGATCCCCACTGCAACAAATGGTGGAGAATTGTGAGCAGAACGATCCCCGATCCCTAAGCGACTGATTTGTGTGAGTAAACTCTGGAAACTTTGGATTCCTCTTCTTGTTTTTGCTTTGCTATTCCATATCTAAACTATGGAGGAACGGTGGGAAGACTCTTGGCTCTCAGAGCCGCATATGGACATTTATCTTAAACTTAAAATGATTCTTGAACAACGATTTGTAAATTTTAGCTTGATTCAAGCTCAAAAAGAACTGAAACACTTCCTGGCATGGTTGTTTAAGAACTTTTTCTATGTTTCTTGGGATTTAATTCTTACCAAGGGCTTTTGGAAAACCGTTTGGACACAGTTAATACTGGAGTCAAAATATATGCCGATGGAAGAATATTTTCGTGAATATTATTTAGTTACCGAGACTGTTGAGCAATGTCAGCTGTGTCCTGGCGAAGGGAAGCCTGGCGCAGGGACCGTGTGGCCCAGGCCACGTGCACCGAGCGCCCTCCGAGCAGCAGCGAGGCAGTTCCCCGCGTGCGGGCGGAGCCACGCGAGCCGCAGTGTCGGCGGCGGAGCGAGGCGCGGCGGGAGCGGCGGGACCCGGCGGTGCCCGCCCGGCCCCGCGCAGCGCGTGGTGGAGCGAGCCCCGTGAACGCCCGGCCGAGAGGGGCGGCGCGCGGGCAGCGGCGGGCGGCAGTGGCGGTAGAATGGAGCCGCGCCCAGCCGAGACGTGCGCTGGAGCGGAGCGCGGGGGAGTCGTCGCTCGGGGCCCGGCCGAGACGTGGGTGCAGCGCCCGGCAGCGGCAGCGAAGCTGCGACCAGAGGAGGCGACGCGCGGAGAACTGAGCGGTGCGGCCCGGCCCGACCCGCGCAGCCCCGAACGCGACCCCGGGAAGAGCGCGCAGGCACCAGCAGCCCCGACAATTCCAACACGGGAGCGACCGAAGGAGAGAGCAAAGACGCAGCGAGACAGAAAACAGCAGCCACTCGGAAAAAGGAAAAGATCATAGTAACTAAGACCTTAGGGATAGTAAAATGGTATAATGTTAAGCAAAATTATGGTTTTATAACAAGGTGTGACAACCAGCAAGACATATTCGTGCACAGAACTGCTATTAAAAAGAATAACCCTGAAAAATGCATCCCAAGCTTGGGAGATGGAAAAGTAGTGGAATTCAAAATTGTTCTAGGGAGAAAAGGGTTACAAGCATCGCAGGTCACTGGGCCTGATGGTGTTCCTGTAAAAGGCAGTATATATGCAAAAAATTGTAGTCATGTTAGACAATATCTCTATTGTAAGTTCCCCCTACAGTCTCCCTTTCCTAATCCCACCTTTCCCTTTTACCCTATGTCCTATTACCCCCAGTGTATTCCCAATCCGTTTTTTCATCCATGGTTTCCCTCACAAAACCATGCTTTTGCCAATTGTTTCCCCAAAAATCCCTTTCCAATGCCGAGTGGGGGATGAAAAGGGGGAGGGAAGAAGTTAAACCCTCTCCTGCCTCAGTTTCCCCACAAAGCATGCTCAGAGAGTCCTGTCTCCCTTCTGTCAGCCCTAAGATGTTCCACAGAATCTGATTGGACATTTAAAGACTCAGGAGGGTGGCTTGTTTTGTTTTGAAACTGTTCTCGTTAGTTTATCCAGTTGTTTTCATTCTCCTTTTATTAAAATAAAACGGGTGAGGTGTTGGGGTCCCTCCCCTGCCGTGTAGCCCTGGGAGAGGGGCCCTGAGGGCGCAGACACGGGGCTTCCCTGCCCCTGCTCAGCCTCGTTCCCATTGGTTGGTTTGTGTTCCCTGCGCGGGCAGAAGGACCCTTGGTCCCGTGACTGGAACAGTTCCTCGGCAGAGCTCCGGCCATGCGGCTGGAGAAATAAACATCTCTGAAACATCTAGCAAGAATCTGTCTGTCCATATATATTTCCTTTCCACGGGACTCCTGGTTTGATATATGCATGTTGCAGGATCCCCACTGCAACATACACCAGCCTAGAATTTGGAAGAAATGAGATGCAAACATCCAAGCTGTATTTATCTCCAGCATTAAACCAAGATGATTTGGGGGGGTTCCTCCTGCTTTTTGCATTTCCCCACAATTTAATTTTTATAGTATAGATTCAAGTGTTGCATGCCTTCCCTGCAGGAATCCCTTGGTGCCCAATAATTAAAGATGGTTAAATAAACTGGGTTTTGTAAACTTTTGAAAACTGAAAATTTGGAACTTCAAAGAAAGACTTCTTTCTGCTTTTCATTTTCATCAGCCTTTCTGTAATTGTATTTCAGTATTTAGCCCCTTTATAACCCAATCTTAGATTATGTTATTGATTTGAAAATCCAACGACTTCATAAAGAGCAGAAACAAAGCCTCTCTTTAGGCCTTGCATGAAAAACAAGGATTTTAGTTTCATCCCTGCCTTTACTCAGCATTGCAGCCATAGAGGAAGTCAAGATATTCCATGCAACATCCGAGTTACAGTAATTTAATGTAAGACTTGTGACTGCATGACAGGGAGTTTTAAATCCCACAGGGATGACCAAAACAAGAAAATTGTGTGTGGAGGGCAGCCTGCCTTACTCTGCTGTCCCACCAGCTGCCCTGACCAGGCCACCTGATGCCACCAGCCAGCACACTTTGCCAAACTGCTGGCACAGCCAGACCCTGCAAGTCTGGGTAAAGCTGAAACTTGCTTGCCCCACCAAAAAAATTACAGCAGATTCACTGGTATAAAATCTTATTCTGAATAAAACATCAGAAGAGAGAGGGCTAAACCCTTAGGCAGCTGGTGCCCAGGCAGTTCAATGCCCAGTGCCAGGGCAGGGCACTGGAGCAACAGTGGATGTAAAGGTAAAAGCACCCGTGGGCATCCCGGGCGTAAAGGCCAGAGGGAGGAAAACAACTGCATGTGTTCGGTGTTTATTCTTGATGCTTTCCTGCCTCCCTGCCTGCCCTTCCTGTGCTTACAAGCTGTTCGCTTGTGGAACGGGTGCCTGGCAAGCAAGGGGAGGTTTCCTCCAAGGGCTGGAAATTGGGTGCAGCCAGCACAGGAGGCGAAATTAAGGCTGTCACCAGGCAATCTGGTGTTACAGCCGTCTGCATTCCTATTGATCTGAAGGCTTAGTCTGCATTCTGGCTTTATCAGCCGGTGGCATCATGACTGCCATCTCCTCTCTCTCATCCTTCTAACCTGGAAAACACTTCTGAGGGTGCTGAGAGACACTTATCAAAGACCCACTGCCTAAGAAAAGAATAACATGCCTCAGAAGAAACAGCTGCCTGCCACCTTTGAAGAAAAGTTTCATGACACTTTTTCTATTTAATTAAAAAAAAAATCCCCAATATATACATGATGTTTCGCCTTGCAGATCATTTCAGAACAGCTTCTGACAGTGGTGGATAATAATGAACCTCTTATCAAGACATTGCCAGCTCGAGACAGACAATGTGTGTATGTATACGCATAGATCTCAGTCTTGTTAACATCAGAGAGTGAAAGGGATGGTGTGCAGGAAGATTTATTGCAGGGAATTATCCACATACACAAAACAAAGCAAAACAAGCCTGAATTTTTCACATGGAGTTTTTTGCTCCTAATCGGTTTGTAAGCTGGGAGTGTTGACCCAAGGAGCAGAGTTGATGAAAGGGCGATCTGCCGAGATTTTGCTCCATTTGATTTAATTATTCCTCTCCTATAAGTGTCACATACACAAAGAAAGTTACCTTAAGGAATTAAATCAAATCAAATCAAATCAAATCACACCACTGAAAGAACAATGGAATAAAACCCAATGACTATGTCAAAGTGGACCATGAGAGATTTCATTTTTCCACACTGCTATTGTATTTGAGAAGCATAAACACATTTTCATATGGGGAGTGAAGGTTTAAACCACAGTCTGGTATTCAAGGAAGAACAAAAACTATCCTCTACATTTTCATATGGCACATTGAGACAAAAAGATACCCCGTTGAAGCTATCTGAACTGCCTCATACACTGGTACGAGGTAAAACAGGATCAGGCTCTTAAAATTGTGCTCTCACCCACAGCTTTTTACCAGAGGCTCAAAGTAAAGCTGTAATTAAGCTCAAAATACTAGAGCTGCTCTGATCTTGAATATTTAACATTTAAATTCAGGACCACAGAGCTCAATTCTGGTGCTATCAAGGCTGTCATTTCATGGCAAAAGACATGGGACCACAGCTGTCAGGCTGCTATTATTCCTAATTTTAATTCTTATTAAGGAGAATTGCTTACAAAAAAAGGTAAACCCCAGATATTTTCTGTGAATCTCACAACTGGTGGGTGGGTTCAGATAACACCGAAAACCAAACAGTCTATGGATCAGTGAGGTTTTGCCTAGCCAAATGTAAGCTACTTAGCTCAACTCTAATATTTATGATAGGCTTAAGCCAGTAAACAGATAAATTGGTAAAAGCGTGAAAAGACCACACAACTGCATGTAGGCAATAAAGACCACACACGTACCTTTTTTCAGACTTGGGGCATTAAGAAAATAAGGATGTGCCAACAAAAATTTAGACTATTGGACTGAACAAATAAATAGTGGTCATTAGAGTTGAATAATGGACCACAAATCCAAACAAATAGTCAAACTTACTAGGCAAAAGCTCCCACAGTTTATTTTAGCATTACTTTAACATCATTTTTGTGCTAACATGATGGGTAAAATTGTAAGTACTTTCCAATCTATAGAAGGTTTTGTCATCGATTTCTCTGGGGCAAGAATTTGACCCTATGATTTATAGCATACAAGATCTACAGCAGCTCTTCATACACTTACGTGACTCTACTCCAGAGTTGAATAAATACAACCCAAACAGAAGAAGCACAACTGAAAAAAGACAAGTCCATATTAAATAAACAAACTCCAAGAAAAAAGGTCTGGCTTTAAGCATAATTTGAATAATTGTGAGAGACCCATGCAGACATTGGAAAACCTGGATTCTTCTTTCTAAACCTTTCTGTTAGAAATACGGGGTTACATCTTGCTGACATCTTGCTCACTCATTTTAATAGCAGAAGTTTACTTTGGAAATCAAAACAAAATATTCTTCTGAATTTTGTATTGGAGTAAAATGGTTTTAAACCTCTGTGAACTCTGTGGGGCTAGTGAGAGATAAATGAGAAATGCAAATCAGTTACTAGAGAGCTTAAAATCTTCTGTTGCTGTGTCCATACAGAGACCTTTTCCAAAGGTAAATAAATGGGGAAGGAAAAATGTTGCAACAATACTATGGCTTATTACTCAGGCAGCCATGTTAGATAATTCCAATGGTAATTTTTGGCCTCATCATTTACACACAGCACAGGCAGTAATATACTAGAACATCTAAAATCCTACTGTTATTGCACTATTCCACATCTCTAATTAAACCTTATCTACCTAAAGTGCCCCTTCATTACTGGATATACATGAGTGAGCAATGTGGTATTTGCATAGAGCTTTGTAAATTCAGAAAGCTTTGCAAACAGTAATGAAGTAAGCCTCACAAATACCGTGTGGAGGAAGAAGAGAAGTCAGGGATCCCACTTCTACAGGTAAGGAGAGCGGAGCAAACATATGCTTATGGCTGTGCAAATATTCATAAATGATAACAGAAGTTGTAGTTTCGCAGTGCAGTATAATTCACACCAATTGCCCATCCCTCCTCATAGCATAAAACTGTCGCACCACAGCACAACACTACATATTTTACTCAGACGTGCAAAGGGGAAGACAAGGGGCTAAAACCCTGTGTGACTTAGATGACCACATACAACTGCAATAATTACTTCTTAGTGTAGCACCTGGCCCAGTTGTATTATTCCAAATCAAGGTCTATATTTTTTCAATTAACTAGTGATTTCTAATACTTCACCTTTGGGTTCAGCTAAGCCAAACCCTGTACCAAGCCATGTCTTCAGGGCTGGTTCTCAGCTCTTTCTCACATGAACACAGATCCCTTGAATTCTCAGGAAGGGTATTCAAAAGCAGATGGATTAGAACCTTGGTAGGCTTGAAGCATAACTTTCCCAATAAAAAAACACACTTAAAAACTATCTTTAATTTATCTGATCATCAGAGCACCTTTATGAAATGAAAAACAGAAAATTTATTTTCCTAATGAAATAGCTTTAACTTTTCCTATTCAAATATCAATCATTTTCTCTTAGGCAATCTCTTTCACAGCATTGCCAGCTCTCATTATGTGATTGTACATTGCAAGGTATTTGTGTCTTTGCTTTCGTTTTTATGTATCCTTGCTATTTTACCCTACCACGAGAACAGAAAAAGCTCATTTTCCAAAATGGCTGCCACCTCCTGAAAGGGCCAATGTGCAGAAAACATGAGCTGGCCTCACTGCCTAAACTGCTTTGCCCTCACAACTGTTGTAAAGGGAAACAACACTGTCCTTAGGAAAGAGCATTCATAATTCATGCTGCGGTAGTGCCTGGAGGGGCCCTTAGCAGATAGGGCTCAGGTTATAGCTGGCACTCGATATCCACGTAATCAAGACATAGATCTCTGCTTAGCAAATAAGCATATGGTTAAATATAACAAAGGAACAAAATAGGTGGTAATGACACAAACTTTTGGCTCCTCAGGGTGCTGCCTCACACCAGCCACCTAAGCTCAATTACTTTGCAGGGTTTATGGTGCTCTGAGAAGAGGCAAGAGGGCTTCAGTGTGAAAGACTGACATAAGAAAAGGCCAGGAGACTCTGCAGGTAATTATTTGGGTTCCTTCTTTTCAAACCCCTGGTGTCTTCACTAAAGGCCTTTGTTGAGGAAGAAAGATAATGAAAATGTGATATAAGCCAGCGTGCTGGGCTAAGCAGCTTGTTCTTGGGCTGCAATGGCAGCAGGACAGTAACTCTAGAAGCATGCGGGGAGGGTGGGCCTCTCTTGCTTAAATTTGGAGGATATCAAGAGCAGAGAAACAGCAGCTCCTTGAGCACAGTAGAACAGAAGAGGCAATGATGAGAAAATGGAGGCTGCTCTATGTGTGCACATGCACATCTGAGAGTACTTAATTATTGGCACCCTACACAGAAAAACTGATCCCAAAAGCAACATTCAACACCACGCATTTCAGTTCACTGATACCTCAAAGTGACCGCCTCACATAATTAACCAAGTTTGGTTAATGTTATAAACATATATTATAGTATTGGCTTCTCGCAAAGTATTAAGGTAGATATTATATAATGTTAGAAATGCTTTTTGCTGTGTGGAGGTAGTTTTCTCTCGTTTTAGCAAGAATGTTAGCAAGTGTGAGCAAGTAAGATAACCTCCAAGCGAGCAGAGGATGAGGCCCAAGGAGCTGCTAATCAACACTTTGTCCAGGGAACAAAAGGGCCCAAAGGCTGCTCCGCTGGAGAACGGGCGGCCAGGAGGGTCCGAGAGCCCTTATCACCGCTCTGCCCGGGGGGCAAAGAGGCCAAAGCTGCAATCAGCCCTGACTGTCTGGAGAATTAAGAGATCCACCCTACATCGACTCTTACCTAGCGGGCCCAACCCCAAGAATCAAAAGAAATAAGACCACAAGGCAGAAGACTACGCATGCTCTAAAAAGGCGGAACCAAGGAGTGGCCATGCAGAACAGCCCCAGGAAAAGTGTTAATATGAATAGAGAACAGGCAGTAAAAATGGTATAAAAAGGACTCACCTCGGGCATCAGGTGTGCTCTTGGCAGAGCGCCAAGGCACCCGGCCGTTATCCCTTTGCTTTATTTTATGTGTCTCTTACTGTCTTTATATTAAACTCTTTAAATTCTAACAGGAGAGTGAACCTCGTTTTTCACAGTTAAGCAATTCAGTGCCATAAGAAAGTCAAAGAGGCCATTTGCCCCATCTGACTCCTACAGGACAACTTCTCTGGAGCCTTGTGGTAATGTGGTTATATGTTTTAATGGTTTAATCTGGTTACCCCCTTTGCCTCCGTTCCCACTTGGTACACCCTGAACTTTAGCCGCTTCCCCAGTGCTCCTTATATGGTTGTTCTCCTCCCCTTGTTCCAGTCAATTCTCCATCAATCACCCAAACCCGTCCCGTTATTCCCGAAACTTCGGTGTCCATCAGCTAAGCCCTCGCTGTTTATCCTTATATGGTCCTCGTCAATCCCCTGAGATCCTGCCCCTTCTGATACCTCCCCTCTGGAAATCCCCTAAACCTCGACGCCCCGTATGTGACCCCTTTCCCTCCACTCCTTGAGACTATTAGTCCACATGAATGTCTATGCCTGTCCCTATCCCTCCCCCGAAGACCCCTATTGGTCCCCTGTCAGGCTATCCCCGTTGTAATGCCTCCCTTTATAAGTTGTTGCGCCGCTCTGATCTGGTCTTGTCCTCTGTGGATACCCTCTAATAGACTTTGATTACTTCCTGTAGCAAGCCTCCCTGCTACTTTTTATCCTCTCCCTTGTCGGGGCAGCTGACAGCCACAGCACCTGGAGCTTCAGCTCCCCTGGGCAGAGCTGAACTCCAGAGGAGCAGCTTTAAAGCCAAGAGCCTTCGGCTGCTCCCCACTCTTGCTGCGCAGCGCAGGTGCTGGCCGGGCTGAAGCGAGTGGTCAGTGTGACAGAGCCTCTTTCCAGAGCGGTTGGGAAGCCTTGGTGAAATTCTGTGTCTAGTTAACATCCATTTATTCTCATGCCAGCACTGCCCTTTAACTCATAGTCCTGCTGCTGAGCTCTGTATCTTTAGAGACAAAAAGTAGCATTAAATTATCTTTTCCTAGATTGAATAAGCCCAGCTCTTCTACACTCCTCCTGGAACATAAACTTCCTATTTTCGCAATTGCCCAAGAAGCCTGTCTCTGCTATAGCCTGAGTTCAGCTTTTACCCGTGGAGATGGCCAGAACCAGACAAAGCCTTCTTAAATAGGAGCCCAGTGGAATAATACTTCCCTTTTCCTCCTCTTTGCTGAACATCATCTGTCAGATACACCTTTGCACTTTTTGCCTGTTTTTTTTTTTTTTTTTTATCCTGGCCACATCACTTCAGAGGTTCACAGACATTCTGTGATTGACTAATAGGCCAGTCTTGTCTTTCGTCTTGTCTTTCTCCTTCTCTGTCATCTACAATTGATGGATTCCCATTTTACCTAAATTCTTATTAGCCCCTAAGTGATTGCCCATGCCATTACATTCTATCACACAGTTTCTCAAGATCTCATCTTATGTAGCTGAAGGATATTCCATTAATTCCTTGCATTAAGAATGCATCTCAGATTTATCATTGGTAAAGGAAGAGTACTTCTTTAAGTTACGAGATGATTATACACACAGGTGCATGGCTTTAAAAAAAAAAAACAAAAGCAAAGAGGAGGTCACAAGAAAGGTGACACAGGTCATTCAACTGCCCATATTAAACCTTGTAGGCTGCCTGTATCTGCTCTTATTTTTTAGAGTGTTTGGTGACTTTTTTCCCTCTCAAGAGCCTAAATCCCTTTACTGTGCTCAGCAAATGATTATCCTGTCAGCTCTGAGAGACCTTTCTGTCATCCTTTCTGGTCATCTCTTCCATCTCCTTCATCTGTGGAGAAAAGAGAGACAGAGAGCTGCTAAATGTTTTGGTCAAGGTTTCCTGAACAGGCAAGGGTTTCCTCTAGGCAAAGAGTGCTAATGCATGAAGACCTTCCTTTCTCTGGAGAAACCCCTATTCCAGACGTGGTCTGCTGAAAGCTGACTGCTCCCCCCTCTCTCTTCACCCGACCTCTATTCAGTTTTGGCTCACAATTAATCATGAGAGATACCTGGGCTTTAAATAGTCAACAAGAAACAAATCTTCAAGTGTCCTTCAGCCTGGTGGGGGAGGAGGGCGTGAATATTGTGGCAGATTCAAAGGAACAGCTTGAAAGCAGCTGGAAAGCCTTGCAAAAAACCCCCATACACCGCACACATACAGAGCAGCTGCATAGAGGGTGCCCTGCACAATATTAATTATAAGCATGTTATGGAAGACAACATTCAACATTTCCAGTGCAAAGCATTCAGCATAGGAGGAGCCAGTGACTCTATTTCACACTCCCCAACACACCTCCACTAGGACTTGATTTAACATTATAAGGTTCCAAGTCTGTCAAGCTGTGACAATTTGTATGAGTGAGATTTTGGGTATCTCACGGAAATACGCATTGTAAAAAAAAAACCCCAACCCCTTCATCAAAAGCCTGCTTGATTTCAAAGGCTGCCTTGAAAGATGAATAATAAAGAGTAAGGGAGTGTCCCTAAAACAAATCAAACTTGGCAGGGCTAACTTTCCTTGTAAAATTAATTTTTAGCATCTTCTCTCCATCGGCCCTGCCTCAGCTGTCTCCCCCTGGGCACAGTTAATGATCTTGTTGAGCAGATAACCAATCTCTGGTTGATATACAAGGCCTTTTATTGTCTGGACTGTCTATAATTTTTTTTTAATAGAACTTCAGTTGATATTGCAGTAAAACAAGGTTCGTTTTACATATTTAATGAAAAAGTGAAAACAAGCCAATAAAGACACCAAAGGATCAATTTGCTCCATGCAGTCTAAAATATCTTATACGCCAAATATCTGTAAAGCAAATGCACAGGCTCTCGATACTAAATCTTAAGCCTAACAAAAAAAGAAAATCTAATAGCATACTTAACACCTATTTCGTGTCATGAATTGTTGATATGTTTTCCCCCTTATTATCCCAAACTACATTATTTGTACATGTACATGTACAAATACAGATTTGTTCCATTTCTGTTTCTAAGCAAATATATATATATATATATATATGTATATATTAGCAGGGTAGTGTAAAGATTTTAATTGTGCTCTGCTCCAAGAGTCCTACCTGATGAGAACTCACAAAGTGTCGATATTCGAATGAATCCTCCTGAACTGATGTAGCTCAACACAATATACACCATGCCAGGGAAGCAAGCACTGGGAGCTAGATATTTTAAAGTGATTGATTACACACTGTGCAAGCACAAATGAAGTCAGTGCATAGGGAGTGCATGTATTCTCAGGCACGGTTAAGTCAGGTTTTCTGCTAGCACAAAGCAAAACACACAGGAGCTCGAGGAACCACTTGGTTATTTGTTACAAACCCCAGCATAATGCACCTGAAAAAATGTTATTAAGAAAATAAAAGGCATGCCAGTTCCTGATTCTTCATCAGCCTCCCTTGGATGGAAGTGGCCCCAGAGGTGGGAGGCAGCACAAGGCACAGCCCCAGGTCCCCCTCAGCCTGCAGGACCAGAGCCAGGGCTCACCTTCCACGGCAGCCACGTGCCATATGTGGCTCACCCATGCACGCTGTCCCAATCCCTCCCAGGCTCTCTGTCATACCTCCATAGGAGTAACACACGACACCACGCCCCAAACATATCGGATCCTAGCCAAGCATCTAGGACAGATTTCTGTCATAAGAGCACGGCCGGGGCAGGGTACTGCAAGCAAGCTGGTAAGACTTTTCAGACAGGTCCTTGGAGCCAGCTTTTTCTCCCTGTCACCTCTGCGTTTTTTAAGCTGCTGCACACTGTTGTTGCCTTATGGTGATTATTTTCACTGCCAGCACAGTCTTTTGCATATTAGCAGCCTTTAATCCATTGCATCAGCCAGCTTAATTGGGGCAGGACGTTCCGATTTCCAACTTTTGTCCTCTGCTCCTTCCCCCCTCTCCCACCCCATGGTGTTTAAGGGGTGTACGAAATCTACAGTGTTTCTACATCTGAATGGAGCATATAAAGGGTATTTGGTCAGATCTGGTTAATTGGGGGGACTTGTGGTTTAGTGGTTAGGAACGGGCCCAATCAGGGATAGAGGGGGAAGGAGAGGAGGAAGGAGGGGAGGGAGAGAGGGGGGCTTCTTTTTTTATGAAAATGTGGACCTCCCTACAGTAATTCCCCTTCAGCTGCTGCCTCACAGATGGACCTTTTAATTGAATTTTCTTACAGGCCTGAGGGAGGGAGTTCATTTCAGGTCAGGTGAGGCAATTGAAGTGAATCTAATAGCTCTAGTTTCTTTTCATTGGGAGCAGAGGGAAGTGTGTTGCTTTGTTTTTTCCCCTCTCCCTCCCACCACCCCCACCTTTCAGCTCAGCTAAAAAGTTTCAATTAAAAATTGAAACACACACATGGTGATTTCCAAGGATTTGTTTTCTTCATTTTGGCACAAGTGGCAGCAAGGTCAGCAGTGGGAGAAATCTGAAGCAGTTTGCATCCTGCTCTGGTTTTGTTCCCCACACAAGGAGGAATGCAGCATGCACAACCTTCACAAAAACAGCACGAAAGCATCCTCTTAGCTTGACTTGTGCTGGTAAACATAAGAATCATCTTCCAGATCTAGAAACATGTTGTGAATGAGTTAGCAAATTATTCATCCCTTTGCCTTTTTTTTTTTAATAGTGTGACACTTCTTCAGGCCTCATTTGGCTTGGTTCTAAATTAGAGAAAATTTAGAGGGAGTCATCCTAAATGAAGCCCTCTAGAGCACAACTTGCTATGTCTGTATTGGGTAAGAAAGGCTGGGCTTAAAATTCAAGCCTTGTGAATGCAGTTTATAGCACCAAAAAGTCCTTCCCATGTTGGTTTTCCATCTTTCAGAGATTTCTAGAGCCAAGTTAGCCATGCTAGCAAAAGAACATTTATTCTGGCATAATATGTCTATGGTTGGTTTTTTTTTCACAGAGCAAAGCTGCAGAATTTTCTGGTGTGGGTCATGCCTTTAGCACATCAGACCATCAAGAGTATAGTCTCTTCTAGCCCAGGGCAGGTACAGCTCCATGTGAAGCCACAGGCAGAGGAGGGCCAGCAGGTACATGGTACAGGTTGACCTTTCCCTCTGGGAACATTGCTACCAGCAGCAGGATGGCTTCCAGGAGCCTTGTCAGCAAAGGAGGCAGAATTTTCTTGAAAGGCCATCTGGTCACCTATGCCTGGGGCAGAGAAGAGAGCAGGATGCCACTCCAGGTCATTCTCAGGGAATGACAGGGGATCTGCAGTGAGAAGGGTACTGAGATACCCTGCAGCTGCCAGGACAGAGCCTAGGAGGTCCTAAGTGGATTTTAGGGAAGGGAAGATGGGTGTACTGTGGTCAGAGAGGTCTGGTCAAGGAGCAATGCTTTGCCTCAGCTGAAAGCCTCTTTTGGCACACAACCAGCCCCAATCTCATATATGTTTCATTAGCCAGTGTGAAAGGCTTTCAGATCTCCCTTCCTCCTTGGTCTCTGTGGCATCAGATGGGGAGAGCTGCTGGCCTTTCAGGGTGAAAAGCAGCTTCCTATTTCTGCTCAGACAAATGCAACTTGAGCCAAGTGTGAAGTGTGGAAGTGAATAGCTCTCCTGGACTTGGCACCAGCCCAAAAAGTAAGCACAGTTGCTTCTAAAAGGGGACCACGTTACCTGCAGCTGTGTTGCTGCTAGGACCAATTCTCCCTCCTTCACTTCGACTTCAGACGTCTGGGGAGCGATAAACCACCTGCAAAGCTTTGGGGCTCCACGTGGAGCCTCTGAACAAACTCACTCCCACCAGCCTAAAATTCTCTGTACAACACTTTGCACCTTCACTGGAAAATGGAGGGATTCAGCGCACTCAGAATGTTTGAAAAATACCTCTTTAGGGATCATTTGATGAAAAGATGGCATCCATGTGTTGTTTTGTTACTTTGAACCTAATATAAACAAGGAAATCCAGAAGTTCTGGTGGGTTTTGCGTATGAGAGAGTGAACCTAAGCAAGTATCAACCCATAGAGGAAGGCACCCATTACCTTACATACATGAGGTGAACAGCATAGTGATAGAACAAGGAGTAAAGGGTGCAAATTGAAAGAGGGGAAATTTAGGTTAGGCATTAGGAAGAATATTTTACTGTGGGAGTGGTGAGACCCTGGAACAGGTTGCCCAGGGAGGTTGTGGATGCCCCAATCCCGGTAGTGTTCAAAGACAGGTTGGATAAGGCTTTGAGCATCCTGATCTAGTGAGAGGTGTCCCTGCCAATGGCAGTGGGATTTGGGACTAGATGATCTTTAAGGTCCATTCTAAACCCTTGACATTCTATGATTCTATGAAAAGCAGAGCACTAAGGCCACAGCCAAACTAACAGAAAGATTGCCTGGGTTACTTCTCCTGAATTGCTTTGACCACAATTTATAAGTAAAAATAAATAATATCTTGTGTCAACATTCATATGTTTCAGTATTTCAAATATTGCAATGATACTTCATTTCTAAATGCAACTTCATTTAATTTGAAATTTCCAAATGCTAAAGCTGCAATGAAATGATTTTGTAACTTTTTTGAGGAGGAGGAGGAAAGGGAAGATCTTACTTGGCACAGATCTACTTGCAATATCAAATAGCAAATGTCTGTATCTGTGTAATGCAAATAGCAAATGTGTGTATCTGTGTAAAGGAAACAGCAAATGTCTGTATCTATGTAAATTTAAGCTAAACCACAGTTTAAAGAAGTTCCTTTTGCAGTTGGGTCTTTCATCTTAAACCGTTCCGGGTGTTTTAAGACAAATACACCTAGCATTTGGTTTCCTCACTGGCTTTTCCAGCATCATCTCATTCACATGCTTCTTTATTTTAGGTTTTTTTTAAGACCTAGCAATGTACATAAGAGCAGCTTGGCCAGTGGGGCCTGGGCACAGATTAAATTTGGGGAGAGGGTCCAACAGAAGCCTTGGATCTTCCTTATTATTATTCCCTTTATAGAGCCCCATTTAGAGGCCCCAAGTGGAAACAAAGGTAGCAAGCCATCCCAATCCTGCTGCCAGGAAAAAGGAGGGGTGGTTTAATCAACCATCCGTGTAGCACTGTAGCAGAAGGGGCAAAAAAGCGCACATTTAGGACCAGATGCTTCTCCTTTAGATGAAAGGATGATTAAAGCACTTGTGCTGAGAACTGCAGCGATCCCTGCGTTACAAATACAGCAGTGCATGTCTGACCTTCCCTTTCAAAAGCAGATTCTGTGGCTATGGTGAGGGTATACAGAGGTGAGAGGGGAAAAAACAGCAGTGGGTAACACTCAACTAAAGAGCTCAGCCCACACAGGAAAATGTAAATGCTTCATTTGCTCCTCTAAGGAAACTGGCTGTAGTTTCAGAGCATACCGTAAGTGCCCTAAAACTTTTCTAACCAGAAGGAAAGGGCACTGATTAAATTCCTGTGTGGGATTGACTATGGGCAACATATTTGTATTTGTCTTGAGACACCCACAGTTCCATGCATAACCAGAAAGAGTTCTTTCAAATGCAAGGAAGAATTCTGACAAAGCCACTGCCTATTACAAACAGTCAGCTGAATGTTACAGGACAGCTGCTTCTGCATTGTAAAACACATGCAGGACATGGTGCTGTGGAGCTATCACAGTTCTTGCTACAAGAGATGGGTTTTGTCTACAGCACCCCTTCAGCACCTCTTGCAGTATGAAGAAAGCTTTAACATACTGCACTAGAAATGCCTGATGGACAAACATCGCACATATCCATTCTCTAATAAAACATTCTTTTTAAGCATTATAATGTTAACTTCATATATCCAAAGGTTTTTTACTGCCTGGGCAGCTTTGGGGGGAAAAAAAAAAAAGAGGACAGATTGACAATAAAACATGGCATTTCAGTCTTAAAAGGAAACAAAACACAAGCTCAATTTTCCTTATTGTCCCCCTATTGTGAGCATCCACACCCATAAAACTGCCTCGTACTGATAGAAAGGATTAAGTCTTTATGCACGAGATATTTCACATCTTGCTGGATCCTGAAACTACTATGATATCCAAGTCGTTTCAAGCAAAGGACAAAGTAGCAGCAGTTTCTCAAAACCAGAAAGAGTTCGTAGAAGCAAAACAGAAGGCAAAGCTGTTTCCAGGCACGGCAATCCAGACATAAATGAGAGTACACGATGTGACACGCACTTCACCATTCAGAGACTAACATACCAGTCTGCTCAGTCCAGAAACTAAATGCTTCTGTCAAGTGAATTTCCCATATAAAAATCTTGTAGAGATACAAAAAACTAATTATAGGAAACACCTAATAATGGGAAATATAAGCTTTAAAATTGTTAGTAGATAAAAGGCAGGGAGCTACGAGATGGAATCTTTTGCATCGAGCATTTCTTTTCTTTTGAAATTTCAGTGTGCAGGGATGAGAAAAATGGGTACAGTTTCCCTTTACATGACAGGAACAATAATTGAGTAGGATTATATGTCATCCATGAAAATACTATATTTATGCCTCATTGTAATCCATTCATTGGTTTATGGATCCGAAGTCCCACGGGTAGTGTCACAAATCCACATAATGTCCCTGAGTAGTGGATTTTGCATTTGGATCTGAGATGTAGCTGGCGGACACAGCAAATGACATGTAGCCAGACAGCTCCCAGGAGAGCGCACAGACGGGAATGCCAAACACAACGGTCGGTCCCCAGCTCGGGTGGGAAACACAACTTTTGGCTCCCCAGTCTGCCAGCTTCAGAGGGGTGCTCTAACGTACAGACCACTTTCTCCCCAGTCATCAGAGAGATTTTACACATCTACCACTGGCAAGTGTCAAAAGTGACTATGATGTATCTCCTGTGTCATATGGAGCCATTTCTTCTTTTGCCAAAAGATGGCAGAAGCCCGACCCTAATTATATCTCTTGGACTACCTAGAGATATCTCTACAGCCAAATTTCATAAACCTGAGACCCATCATTATTTATTTCTTCTTACATTAGGAGTAATCCTGAAGTAGTACAGTAGTATGTGATAACCCTCCTTGTACAAGATTTCCTGTGTGGCTTTGTACCAGATCTATACTTCAGCTTCCCCCTGGAAATTGAGGGGTTTGTTTTTTCCTGGCAGTGCTTTCCTTAGTTAGCCTTTTGGGTTGTACATTTCCTGAGGCAAATACCATTTTTTATTTCACGTCTGCACCAGACTCAGCCCAGCTCCAGTCTCAGATGAAGCTTTAAGGCAATATCAAAACAGTGATTAAAAAAAGTACTTGACAAGACTTTATAGCCACTGCTTCTGTAGATTACATGTGCTGCTGGTAGAGGGAGGTGCACTTTGGTAAAAAGCTTTCCTCATAATTCATTAATTAGGTATTTACAAATATCTCAGCTGCCAAACCCTTGAAGCTTCTCAGTCTTAATGAAGAGGGGAGGAGCAGTGAAAGAAGTTGTCAGTTTCCTTAGACATGCACCTCAGACAGTGATATTGGGTGTCCGTCCATTACTGAAAGTTACAGTAAAGTAATAAAACTCTCCATCCAGTGTGCTGGCTTGATTGTCAATATCAACACAGTCCTATGCTGAAGTTACAGCTGACTGCGAGTAGCCTAAAACTGTAATATGTAATCAAGCCATACCTATTATGCTACAACTGAACAGAATCAAATGGAAAACAGCACCCTGGTACAGTACCTTTCTGGAGTGTTTGTTCCCAAAGTGTATCTTCACACCAAAACCCCACTCCTGGTGATAGTCACAGGGCAATGCTCCTGTCACAGGCAGCAGTATTTCTGCAAACTCCCAGTGCTGGGGCAGAAGCACCAAGGATCCTACCTACCAGATCACTGCAGCCAAACTAGTAAGATGCAGCTGCATGGTTTCCATGATGGAACAGTTGAATCGCAGACTTTAAGTTAAAAATCAAATAGGTCATTTCATACCAGAAGTCTTGAGTGTAACATGGTTTTAAAGCACATTAAAACTTGAGCAACAATTATTCCAGCTGCTTGGGTACCACTACCATGAAGGCCCTAGGACTGATCCAAAGCATGGGCCTGACCAGTGTCAGCAGTAACACAGGTAACCTTCTCCTGGCTGTCTTGGCTAGCCCTTTCATGTAAGATCATTGCACACCACATTCAATTCTTTTTATGGTTGTGAGAACTTGCAGAATAAAGCAGACACGGTCTGTTCTGAAAGAAGAGTCCACATGGAAAATGATTCCCCAGTTATGAGTTATGACCCAGAAGTTAGACAACATCTCAACTTTCAATTTCCCTTTGCTTTACCTTTTCTTAAAATATTTTGCAAGATTTTACTGTATAAGTGGATTGACAATCCAGGAACTTGTATTCCTAGTATACATATGGCTCCTGTTATATCCTTCCATTTCATTCAGGTCACATGATAGTTAACACATCATCTATTTCAGCCACTACAAAACTTGAAGAATCTAACCTTTCAAAAGGAATTTTTTTACCTCAGCAACAGCTAGCACTTCTGCAGCAGTATCAGTGAGGCAAGGGTGCAGGTTCTGGTCTCAGAACAGTACTTAGGAGGAAGATTTCCACATTCCAACATATTGCATCTGGCATGCCTCATGCACAGAGTATTCCTTAAAGGGCCAAGGACGATGTGAAGCAAGCCCATCTGAGGAGAAGGACCTTTTGGGAAGACAGAGAAGTTTATTATTAGAATTGCATTGTGTGTTTTCTCGAAGTTACATCAGTGCTGCACCTGCTAAGCAGATTAATAAAGGATAGCAACCTCTCAGGTACCAACCTGCCTCTTGTGATTATTGAATCTACCTAGGGAAGCAAGTGAAAGAAATGCTGGAAATCTTACTCAAGCAAAATATATGTATCAGCTGGAGCTAGGGAAATGTACTGTATTGCCTTGACCTTGCTGATCCTCTTTGTTAAAAAAAAATAAAAAAACCTCAAACCCCAATGACATTTAATAAAGATTTTATGAAAAGCTATAAACATGAGTGCCTATGCACCATGCAAACTGAAAAATAAGTGGTACCTCTGGCATTGCAGGATTTTGAGAATGTATTTAGACGTATGTATGATGATATTTGTCTCAACTGATTTCTACAGAGCTATCTTGTACGCTAGGAACAGAAGTGTGAACGGTCAGGTGTGAATGGATCCAAAGAAGGCACATCCTCACCTCCAGTTTTCTCTCAGGTCCAATCAGAGTTTCAGTATCTCCACCCTGGACACCAAACCTTGTGTGTCCTCCCCACCAAGGCCCGCAGGGCTTCTTTGCTTGTTTAGGTGGGTGCACCCAGCAAGAGGCCAGCACTGTAAGGGTTAAAAAGTGCATTTTTC